>NW_028133144.1:0-351851 GCF_964374135.1 Grampus griseus
TGCACTTGGCCAAAAAGGGCGTATGCGTTTTTTCCTGAATATATTCAGGAAAAAACGCATACGCCCTTTTTGGCCAACCAAGCAAGCTTGCAAAGGAAATCTGCACTACAATGAAGTCTCACTTCCCCCCGGTCAAAAGGGCCATCTGAAAAAAGTGTAAAATCCAGAAAGGCAGGACAGGCCATGGAGAACTGGGAGCCTTGTTATGCTGATGGGCATGATGGAAATTGCCAACAGCCACTCGGGAGAAGTGTATGGTGTTTCCTGAAACATCTAAAAACAAAGCAACAGAGCCTAGGGCACTTCCACTTATGGTCCTATAGCTTAGGGAAATTAAAATCAAAAAGACACAGCCACCCCAAAGTTTGGGACGCCTCTGTTTACAAGAACCTCGTTTACCGTACAAGTTCAATATCACAGAAAGTGAAAAATGGATAAAAAACTTGTGGTACTTACGTACAATGCAGTATCACTCAGCAATGAAATCTATGTCATCAGGCCCGTAGCAGCATAATGAGTGGATTCAGGTACGACGATTCTAACTGAAATAAGTCATACAGAAAAAGAAACATCATAAGATATCAGTAATACACGGAATGTAAACTTGGGTACACAGGAACTGAATTCCAAAACAGAACAGGGTCTCAAATTTAGAAAACCATCTTATGCTTGCTTAAGGGGAAAGGTGAGTTGGGGTGCTGCATAAAACCAGAGATTGAAATGAGCACAGATAAAGTTCCTTAAGCCAAATATGGAATAGACAAGAGCTACTCCTTGCTCAACGAAATGGACTCAACACCCCATATTAAACGCCTAAGCATGTTCCTGAATAGTAAGTATCTTAAAACCTATGGATTGCTATGTCTCTGAAAGAGAATCAAGCGTGTGTACAGGGGCGTAAACGCAGCAGTGATAGGATTGGAGAGGTTCGGTGAGCAAATGAAGACCCTTTGAAGTCATATTGCATGGTACCCATTACACGGGTTTCAACTACCCAGGTTTAAGGTATTCTTCCTTCAGCTAAAACATGCATGTGGAACCTAGAGTATGATCAACCATGTGATCGGGAGACGTGTTCAAATATGTCTCAGTTTTCGTACCCTGGTACTCGGGTGCAACATTCCAGACGCTTTACTAACACTCTCCCGACTTGGAGAGTCAGTCCCTTTAACCTCCTGTTTGGCCCAGTTTGCAATTTCTGCGGAAGATGAACAGGAATAGCGAGAACCAATGAGAGACTAGCTGGAGGTGTCTGGACGGGCAAATTTAACTCTCATTTCCCACCAGGAAGAGGAATTAAACAAAGGCTCAGCGTGCCATGCCAGAACCAGATTAGGGCCTGAAGCCATCCTGTGGTGTTGCGGCCAGGTCACAAGAAAGCGAGTTGAAGAAAGGAGCTCAGGGGAACTGTAATTCACAAACCTGCAGAGTTATAAATGACACCTATCATCCAAAAATATACTGAAGTAAGGCTGCCAAGAGGACTTGAAAGTGGGGCAGAATTGCAGGAAACCGATTTCAGGAGGTAGACTTTAATTGCATTGAAAGCATAGGAAAAGAGGCAGAACGTCCACAATGATGCACTTGGCCAAAAAGGGCGTATGCGTTTTTTCCTGAATATATTCAGGAAAAAACGCATACGCCCTTTTTGGCCAACCAAGCAAACTTGCAAAGGAAATCTGCACTACAATGAAGTCTCACTTCCCCCCGGTCAAAAGGGCCATCTGAAAAAAGTGTAAAATCCAGAAAGGCAGGACAGGCCATGGAGAACTGGGAGCCTTGTTATGCTGATGGGCGGGATGTAAATTGCCAACAGACACTCGGGAGAAGTGTATGGTGTTTCCTGAAACATCTAAAAAACAAAGCAACAGAGCCTAGGGCACTTCCACTTATGGTCCTATAGCTTAGGGAAATTAAAATCAAAAAGACACAGCCACCCCAAAGTTTGGGACGCCTCTGTTTACAAGAACCTCGTTTACTGTACAAGTTCAATATCACAGAAAGTGAAAAATGGATAAAGAACTTGTGGTACTTACGTACAATGCAGTATCACTCAGCAATGAAATCTATGTCATCAGGCCCGTAGCAGCATAATGAGTGGATTCAGGTACGATGATTCTAACTGAAATAAGTCACACAGAAAAAGAAACATCATAAGATATCAGTAATACACGGAATGTAAACTTGGCTAAACAGGAACTGAATTCCAAAACATAACAGGGTCTCAAATTTAGAAAACCAACTTATGCTTGCTTAAGGGTAAAGGTGAGTAGGGGTGCTGCATAAAACCAGAGATTGAAATGAGCACAGATAAAGTTCCTTAAGCCAAATATGGAATAGACAAGAGCTACTCCTTGCTCAACGAAAAGGACTCAACACCCCATATTAAACGCCTAAGAATGTACCTGAATAGTAAGTATCTTAAAACTTATGGATTGCTATGTCTCCAAAAGAGAATCAAGCGTGTGTACAGGGGCATAAACGCAGCAGTGATAGGATTGGAGAGGTTCGGTGAGCAAATGAAGACCCTTTGAAGTCATATTGCATGGTACCCATTCCACGGGCCTCAACTCTCCAGGTTTAAGGTATTCTTCCTTCAGGTAAAACATGCATGTGGAACCCAGAGTATGATCAACCGTGTGGACGGGAGACGTGTTCAAATATGTCTCAGTTTTCCTCCCCTGGTACTCGGGTGCAACATTCCAGACGCTTTCCTAACACTCTCCCGACTTGGAGAGTCAGCGCCTTTAACCTCCTGTTTGGCCCATTTTGCAATTTCTGCGGAAGATGAACAGGAATAGCGAGAACCAATGAGAGACTAGCTGGAGGTGTCTGGACGGGCAAATTTAACTCTCATTTCCCACCAGGAAGAGGAATTAACCAAAGGCTCAGCGTGCCGTGCCGGAACCAGATTAGGGCCTGAAGCCATCCTGCGGTGTTGCGGCCAGGTCACAAGAAAGCGAGTTGAAGAAAGGAGCTCAGGGGCACTGTAATTCACAAACCTGCAGAGTTATAAATGACAGCTATCGTCCAAAAATATACTGAAGTAAGGCTGCCAAGAGGACTTGAAAGCGGGGCAGAATTGCAGGAAACCGATTTCAGGAGGTAGACTGGAATTGCATTGAAAGCATAGGAAAAGAGGCAGAACGTCCACAATGATGCACTTGGCCAAAAAGGGCGTATGCGTTTTTTCCTGAATATATTCAGGAAAAAACGCATACGCCCTTTTTGGCCAACCAAGCAAGCATGCAAAGGAAATCTGCACTACAATGAAGTCTCACTTCCCCCCGGTCAAAAGGGCCATCTGAAAAAAGTGTAAAATCCAGAAAGGTAGGACAGGCAATGGAGAACTGGGAGCCTTGTTATGCTGATGGGCGGGATGTAAATTGCCAACAGACACTCGGGAGAAGTGTATGGTGTTTCCTGAAACATCTAAAAAACAAAGCAACAGAGCCTAGGGCACTTCCACTTATGGTCCTATAGCTTAGAGAAATTAAAATCAAAAAGACACAGCCACCCCAAAGTTTGGGACGCCTCTGTTTACAAGAACCTCGTTTACCGTACAAGTTCAATATCACAGAAAGTGAAAAAGGGATAAAGAACTTGTGGTACTTACGTACAATGCAGTATCACTCAGCAATGAAATCTATGTCATCAGGCCCGTAGCAGCAATAATGAGTGGATTCAGGTACGACGATTCTAACTGAAATAAGTCATACAGAAAAAGAAACATCATAAGATATCAGTAATACACGGAATGTAAACTTGGGTACACAGGAACTGAATTCCAAAACAGAACAGGGTCTCAAATTTAGAAAACCATCTTATGCTTGCTTAAGGGGAAAGGTGAGTTGGGGTGCTGCATAAAACCAGAGATTGAAATGAGCACAGATAAAGTTCCTTAAGCCAAATATGGAATAGACAAGAGCTACTCCTTGCTCAACGAAATGGACTCAACACCCCATATTAAACGCCTAAGCATGTTCCTGAATAGTAAGTATCTTAAAACCTATGGATTGCTATGTCTCTGAAAGAGAATCAAGCGTGTGTACAGGGGCGTAAACGCAGCAGTGATAGGATTGGAGAGGTTCGGTGAGCAAATGAAGACCCTTTGAAGTCATATTGCATGGTACCCATTACACGGGTTTCAACTACCCAGGTTTAAGGTATTCTTCCTTCAGCTAAAACATGCATGTGGAACCTAGAGTATGATCAACCATGTGATCGGGAGACGTGTTCAAATATGTCTCAGTTTTCGTACCCTGGTACTCGGGTGCAACATTCCAGACGCTTTACTAACACTCTCCCGACTTGGAGAGTCAGTCCCTTTAACCTCCTGTTTGGCCCAGTTTGCAATTTCTGCGGAAGATGAACAGGAATAGCGAGAACCAATGAGAGACTAACTGGAGGTGTCTGGACGGGCAAATTTAACTCTCATTTCCCACCAGGAAGAGGAATTAAACAAAGGCTCAGCGTGCCATGCCAGAACCAGATTAGGGCCTGAAGCCATCCTGTGGTGTTGCGGCCAGGTCACAAGAAAGCGAGTTGAAGAAAGGAGCTCAGGGGAACTGTAATTCACAAACCTGCAGAGTTATAAATGACACCTATCATCCAAAAATATACTGAAGTAAGGCTGCCAAGAGGACTTGAAAGTGGGGCAGAATTGCAGGAAACCGATTTCAGGAGGTAGACTTTAATTGCATTGAAAGCATAGGAAAAGAGGCAGAACGTCCACAATGATGCACTTGGCCAAAAAGGGCGTATGCGTTTTTTCCTGAATATATTCAGGAAAAAACGCATACGCCCTTTTTGGCCAACCAAGCAAACTTGCAAAGGAAATCTGCACTACAATGAAGTCTCACTTCCCCCCGGTCAAAAGGGCCATCTGAAAAAAGTGTAAAATCCAGAAAGGCAGGACAGGCCATGGAGAACTGGGAGCCTTGTTATGCTGATGGGCGGGATGTAAATTGCCAACAGACACTCGGGAGAAGTGTATGGTGTTTCCTGAAACATCTAAAAAACAAAGCAACAGAGCCTAGGGCACTTCCACTTATGGTCCTATAGCTTAGGGAAATTAAAATCAAAAAGACACAGCCACCCCAAAGTTTGGGACGCCTCTGTTTACAAGAACCTCGTTTACTGTACAAGTTCAATATCACAGAAAGTGAAAAATGGATAAAGAACTTGTGGTACTTACGTACAATGCAGTATCACTCAGCAATGAAATCTATGTCATCAGGCCCGTAGCAGCATAATGAGTGGATTCAGGTACGATGATTCTAACTGAAATAAGTCACACAGAAAAAGAAACATCATAAGATATCAGTAATACACGGAATGTAAACTTGGCTACACAGGAACTGAATTCCAAAACATAACAGGGTCTCAAATTTAGAAAACCAACTTATGCTTGCTTAAGGGTAAAGGTGAGTAGGGGTGCTGCATAAAACCAGAGATTGAAATGAGCACAGATAAAGTTCCTTAAGCCAAATATGGAATAGACAAGAGCTACTCCTTGCTCAACGAAAAGGACTCAACACCCCATATTAAACGCCTAAGAATGTACCTGAATAGTAAGTATCTTAAAACTTATGGATTGCTATGTCTCCAAAAGAGAATCAAGCGTGTGTACAGGGGCATAAACGCAGCAGTGATAGGATTGGAGAGGTTCGGTGAGCAAATGAAGACCCTTTGAAGTCATATTGCATGGTACCCATTCCACGGGCCTCAACTCTCCAGGTTTAAGGTATTCTTCCTTCAGGTAAAACATGCATGTGGAACCCAGAGTATGATCAACCGTGTGGACGGGAGACGTGTTCAAATATGTCTCAGTTTTCCTCCCATGGTACTCGGGTGCAACATTCCAGACGCTTTCCTAACACTCTCCCGACTTGGAGAGTCAGCGCCTTTAACCTCCTGTTTGGCCCATTTTGCAATTTCTGCGGAAGATGAACAGGAATAGCGAGAACCAATGAGAGACTAGCTGGAGGTGTCTGGACGGGCAAATTTAACTCTCATTTCCCACCAGGAAGAGGAATTAACCAAAGGCTCAGCGTGCCGTGCCGGAACCAGATTAGGGCCTGAAGCCATCCTGCGGTGTTGCGGCCAGGTCACAAGAAAGCGAGTTGAAGAAAGGAGCTCAGGGGCACTGTAATTCACAAACCTGCAGAGTTATAAATGACAGCTATCGTCCAAAAATATACTGAAGTAAGGCTGCCAAGAGGACTTGAAAGCGGGGCAGAATTGCAGGAAACCGATTTCAGGAGGTAGACTGGAATTGCATTGAAAGCATAGGAAAAGAGGCAGAACGTCCACAATGATGCACTTGGCCAAAAAGTGCGTATGCGTTTTTTCCTGAATATATTCAGGAAAAAACGCATACGCCCTTTTTGGCCAACCAAGCAAGCATGCAAAGGAAATCTGCACTACAATGAAGTCTCACTTCCCCCCGGTCAAAAGGGCCATCTGAAAAAAGTGTAAAATCCAGAAAGGTAGGACAGGCAATGGAGAACTGGGAGCCTTGTTATGCTGATGGGCGGGATGTAAATTGCCAACAGACACTCGGGAGAAGTGTATGGTGTTTCCTGAAACATCTAAAAAACAAAGCAACAGAGCCTAGGGCACTTCCACTTATGGTCCTATAGCTTAGAGAAATTAAAATCAAAAAGACACAGCCACCCCAAAGTTTGGGACGCCTCTGTTTACAAGAACCTCGTTTACCGTACAAGTTCAATATCACAGAAAGTGAAAAAGGGATAAAGAACTTGTGGTACTTACGTACAATGCAGTATCACTCAGCAATGAAATCTATGTCATCAGGCCCGTAGCAGCATAATGAGTGGATTCAGGTACGACGATTCTAACTGAAATAAGTCATACAGAAAAAGAAACATCATAAGATATCAGTAATACACGGAATGTAAACTTGGGTACACAGGAACTGAATTCCAAAACAGAACAGGGTCTCAAATTTAGAAAACCATCTTATGCTTGCTTAAGGGGAAAGGTGAGTTGGGGTGCTGCATAAAACCAGAGATTGAAATGAGCACAGATAAAGTTCCTTAAGCCAAATATGGAATAGACAAGAGCTACTCCTTGCTCAACGAAATGGACTCAACACCCCATATTAAACGCCTAAGCATGTTCCTGAATAGTAAGTATCTTAAAACCTATGGATTGCTATGTCTCTGAAAGAGAATCAAGCGTGTGTACAGGGGCGTAAACGCAGCAGTGATAGGATTGGAGAGGTTCGTTGAGCAAATGAAGACCCTTTGAAGTCATATTGCATGGTACCCATTCCACGGGTTTCAACTACCCAGGTTTAAGGTATTCTTCCTTCAGCTAAAACATGCATGTGGAACCTAGAGTATGATCAACCATGTGATCGGGAGACGTGTTCAAATATGTCTCAGTTTTCGTACCCTGGTACTCGGGTGCAACATTCCAGACGCTTTACTAACACTCTCCCGACTTGGAGAGTCAGTCCCTTTAACCTCCTGTTTGGCCCAGTTTGCAATTTCTGCGGAAGATGAACAGGAATAGCGAGAACCAATGAGAGACTAGCTGGAGGTGTCTGGACGGGCAAATTTAACTCTCATTTCCCACCAGGAAGAGGAATTAAACAAAGGCTCAGCGTGCCATGCCAGAACCAGATTAGGGCCTGAAGCCATCCTGCGGTGTTGCGGCCAGGTCACAAGAAAGCGAGTTGAAGAAAGGAGCTCAGGGGAACTGTAATTCACAAACCTGCAGAGTTATAAATGACACCTATCATCCAAAAATATACTGAAGTAAGGCTGCCAAGAGGACTTGAAAGTGGGGCAGAATTGCAGGAAACCGATTTCAGGAGGTAGACTTTAATTGCATTGAAAGCATAGGAAAAGAGGCAGAACGTCCACAATGATGCACTTGGCCAAAAAGGGCGTATGCGTTTTTTCCTGAATATATTCAGGAAAAAACGCATACGCCCTTTTTGGCCAACCAAGCAAACTTGCAAAGGAAATCTGCACTACAATGAAGTCTCACTTCCCCCCGGTCAAAAGGGCCATCTGAAAAAAGTGTAAAATCCAGAAAGGCAGGACAGGCCATGGAGAACTGGGAGCCTTGTTATGCTGATGGGCGGGATGTAAATTGCCAACAGACACTCGGGAGAAGTGTATGGTGTTTCCTGAAACATCTAAAAAACAAAGCAACAGAGCCTAGGGCACTTCCACTTATGGTCCTATAGCTTAGGGAAATTAAAATCAAAAAGACACAGCCACCCCAAAGTTTGGGACGCCTCTGTTTACAAGAACCTCGTTTACTGTACAAGTTCAATATCACAGAAAGTGAAAAATGGATAAAGAACTTGTGGTACTTACGTACAATGCAGTATCACTCAGCAATGAAATCTATGTCATCAGGCCCGTAGCAGCATAATGAGTGGATTCAGGTACGATGATTCTAACTGAAATAAGTCACACAGAAAAAGAAACATCATAAGATATCACTAATACACGGAATGTAAACTTGGCTACACAGGAACTGAATTCCAAAACAGAACAGGGTCTCAAATTTAGAAAACCAACTTATGCTTGCTTAAGGGGAAAGGTGAGTTGGGGTGCTGCATAAAACCAGAGATTGAAATGAGCACAGATAAAGTTCCTTAAGCCAAATATGGAATAGACAAGAGCTACTCCTTGCTCAACTAAATGGACTCAACACCTCATATTAAACGCCTAAGAATGTACCTGACTAGTAAGTATCTTAAAACCTATGGATTGCTATGTCTCCAAAAGAGAATCAAGCGTGTGTACAGGGGCATAAACGCAGCAGTGATAGGATTGGAGAGGTTCGGTGAGCAAATGAAGACCCTTTGAAGTCATATTGCATGGTACCCATTCCACGGGTTTTAACTACCCAGGTTTAAGTTATTCTTCCTTCAGCTAAAACATGCATGTGGAACCCAGAGTATGATCAACCGTGTGAATGGGAGACGTGTTCAAATATGTCTCAGTTTCCCTCCCCTGGTACTCGGGTGCAACATTCCAGACGCTTCACTAACACTCTCCCCACTTGGAGAGTCAGCGCCTTTAATCTCCTGTTTGGCCCAGTTTGCAATTTCTGCGGAAGATGAACAGGAATAGGGAGAACCAATGAGAGACTAGCTGGAGGTGTCTGGACGGGCAAATTTAACTCTCATTTCCCACCAGGAAGAGGAAACAACCAAAGGCTCAGCGTGCCATGCCGGAACCAGTTTAGGGCCTGAAGCCATCCTGCGGTGTTGCGGCCAGGTCACAAGAAAGCGAGTTGAAGAAAGGAGCTCGGGGCACTGTAATTCACAAACCTACAGAGTTATAAATGACAGCTATCGTCCAAAAATATACTGAAGTAAGGCTGCCAAGAGGACTTGAAAGCGGGGCAGAATTGCAGGAAACCGATTTCAGGAGGTAGACTGGAATTGCATTGAAAGCATAGGAAAAGAGGCAGAACGTCCACAATGATGCACTTGGCCAAAAAGGGCGTATGCGTTTTTTCCTGAATATATTCAGGAAAAAACGCATACGCCCTTTTTGGCCAACCAAGCAAGCTTGCAAAGGAAATCTGCACTACAATGAAGTCTCACTTCCCCCCGGTCAAAAGGGCCATCTGAAAAAAGTGTAAAATCCAGAAAGGCAGGACAGGCCATGGAGAACTGGGAGCCTTGTTATGCTGATGGGCGGGATGTAAATTGCCAACAGAAACTCGGGAGAAGTGTATGGTGTTTCCTGAAACATCTAAAAAACAAAGCAACAGAGCCTAGGGCACTTCCACTTATGGTCCTATAGCTTAGGGAAATTAAAATCAAAAAGACACAGCCACCCCAAAGTTTGGGACGCCTCTGTTTACAAGAACCTCGTTTACAGTAGAAGTTCAACATCTCAGAAAGTGAAAAATGGATAAAGAAGTTGTGGTATTTACTTACAAAGCAATATCACTCAGCAATGAAATCTATGTCATCAGGCCCTTAGCAGCACAATGAGTGGATTCAGGTATGATGATTCTAACTGAAATAAGTCACACAGAAAAAGAAACATCATAAGATATCAGTAATACACGGAATGTAAACTTGGCTACACAGGAACTGAATTACAGAACTGAACAGGGTCTCAAATTTAGAAAACCAACTTATGCTTGCTTAAGGGGAAAGGTGAGTTGGGGTGCTGCATAAAACCAGAGATTGAAATGAGCACAGATAAAGTTCCTTAAGCCAAATATGGAATAGACAAGAGCTACTCCTTGCTCAACGAAATGGACTCAATACCCCATATTAAACGCCTAAGAATGTACCTGACTAGTAAGTATCTTAAAACCTATGGATTGCTATGTCTCCGAAAGAGAATCAAGCATGTGTACAGGGGCATAAACGCAGCAGTGATAATATTGGAGAGGTTCGGTGAGCAAATGAAGACCCTTTGAAGTCATATTGCATGGTACCCATTCCACGGGCCTCAACTCTCCAGGTTTAAGGTATTCTTCCTTCAGGTAAAACATACATGTGGAACCCAGAGTATGATCAACCATGTGGACGGGAGACGTGTTCAAATATGTCTCAGTTTTCCTCCCCTGGTACTCGGGTGCAACATTCCAGACGCTTTCCTAACACTCTCCCGACTTGGAGAGTCAGCGCCTTTAACCTCCTGTTTGGCCCATTTTGCAATTTCTGCGGAAGATGAACAGGAATAGCGAGAACCAATGAGAGACTAGCTGGAGGTGTCTGGACGGGCAAATTTAACTCTCATTTCCCACCAGGAAGAGGAATTAACCAAAGGCTCAGCGTGCCGTGCCGGAACCAGATTAGGGCCTGAAGCCATCCTGCGGTGTTGCGGCCAGGTCACAAGAAAGCGAGTTGAAGAAAGGAGCTCAGGGGCACTGTAATTCACAAACCTGCAGAGTTATAAATGACAGCTATCGTCCAAAAATATACTGAAGTAAGGCTGCCAAGAGGACTTGAAAGCGGGGCAGAATTGCAGGAAACCGATTTCAGGAGGTAGACAGGAATTGCATTGAAAGCATAGGAAAAGAGGCAGAACGTCCACAATGATGCACTTGGCCAAAAAGTGCATATGCGTTTTTTCCTGAATATATTCAGGAAAAAACGCATACGCCCTTTTTGGCCAACCAAGCAAGCTTGCAAAGGAAATCTGCACTACAATGAAGTCTCACTTCCCCCCGGTCAAAAGGGCCATCTGAAAAAAGTGTAAAATCCAGAAAGGCAGGACAGGCCATGGAGAACTGGGAGCCTTGTTATGCTGATGGGCGGGATGTAAATTGCCAACAGACAATAGGGAGAAGTGTATGGTGTTTCCTGAAACATCTAAAAAACAAAGCAACAGAGCCTAGGGCACTTCCACTTATGGTCCTATAGCTTAGAGAAATTAAAATCAAAAAGACACAGCCACCCCAATGTTTGGGACGCCTCTGTTTACAAGAACCTCATTTACCGTACAAGTTCAATATCACAGAAAGTGAAAAAGGGATAAAGAACTTGTGGTTCTTACGTACAATGCAGTATCACTCAGCAATGAAATCTATGTCATCAGGCCCATAGCAGCATAATGAGTGGATTCAGGTATGACGATTCTAACTGAAATAAGTCATACAGAAAAAGAAACATCATAAGATATCAGTAATACACGGAATGTAAACTTGGGTACACAGGAACTGAATTTCAAAACAGAACAGGGTCTCAAATTTAGAAAACCATCTTATGCTTGCTTAAGGGGAAAGGTGAGTTGGGGTGCTGCATAAAACCAGAGATTGAAATGAGCACAGATAAAGTTCCTTAAGCCAAATATGGAATAGACAAGAGCTACTCCTTGCTCAACGAAATGGACTCAACACCCCATATTAAACGCCTAAGCATGTTCCTGAATAGTAAGTATCTTAAAACCTATGGATTGCTATGTCTCTGAAAGAGAATCAAGCGTGTGTACAGGGGCATAAACGCAGCAGTAATAGGATTGGAGAGGTTCGTTGAGCAAATGAAGACCCTTTGAAGTCATATTGCATGGTACCCATTACACGGGTCTCAACTCTCCAGGTTTAAGGTATTCTTCCTTCAGCTAAAACATGCATGTGGAACCCAGAGTATGACCAACCGTGTGAACGGGGGACGTGTTCAAATATGTCTCAGTTTTCCTCCCCTGGTACTCGGGTGCAACATTCCAGATGCTTTACTAACACTCTCCCGACTTGGAGAGTCAGTCCCTTTAACCTCCTGTTTGGCCCAGTTTGCAATTTCTGAGGAAGATGAACAGGAATAGCGAGAACCAATGAGAGACTAGCTGGAGGTGTCTGGACGGGCAAATTTAACTCTCATTTCCCACCAGGAAGAGGAATTAACCAAAGGCTCAGCGTGCCGTGCCGGAACCAGATTAGGGCCTGAAGCCATCCTGCGGTGTTGCAACCAGGTCACAAGAAAGCGAGTTGAAGAAAGGAGCTCAGGGGCACTGTAATTCACAAACCTGCAGAGTTATAAATGACAGCTATCGTCCAAAAATATACTGAAGTAAGGCTGCCAAGAGGACTTGAAAGCGGGGCAGAATTGCAGGAAACCGATTTCAGGAGGTAGACTGGAATTGCATTGAAAGCATAGGAAAAGAGGCAGAACGTCCACAATGATGCACTTGGCCAAAAAGGGCGTATGCGTTTTTTCCTGAATATATTCAGGAAAAAACGCATACGCCCTTTTTGGCCAACCAAGCAAACTTGCAAAGGAAATCTGCACTACAATGAAGTCTCACTTCCCCCCGGTCAAAAGGGCCATCTGAAAAAAGTGTAAAATCCAGAAAGGCAGGACAGGCCATGGAGAACTGGGAGCCTTGTTATGTTGATGGGCGGGATGTAAATTGCCAACAGACACTCGGGAGAAGTGTATGGTGTTTCCTGAAACATCTAAAAAACAAAGCAACAGAGCCTAGGGCACTTCCACTTATGGTCCTATAGCTTAGGGAAATTAAAATCAAAAAGACACAGCCACCCCAAAGTTTGGGACGCCTCTGTTTACAAGAACCTCGTTTACCGTACAAGTTCAATATCACAGAAAGTGAAAAATGGATAAAGAACTTGTGGTACTTACGTACAATGCAGTATCACTCAGCAATGAAATCTATGTCATCAGGCCCGTAGCAGCATAATGAGTGGATTCAGGTACGATGATTCTAACTGAAATAAGTCACACAGAAAAAGAAACATCATAAGATATCAGTAATACACGGAATGTAAACTTGGCTACACAGGAACTGAATTACAGAACAGAACAGGGTCTCAAATTTAGAAAACCAACTTATGCTTGCTTAAGGGAAAAGGTGAGTTGGGGTGCTGCATAAAACCAGAGATTGAAATGAGCACAGATAAATTTCCTTAAGCCAAATATGGAATAGACAAGAGCTACTCCTTGCTCAACGAAATGGACTCAACACCGCATATTAAACGCCTAAGAATGTACCTGACTAGTAAGTATCTTAAAACCTATGGATTGCTATGTCTCCGAAAGAGAATCAAGCATGTGCACAGGGGCATAAACGCAGCAGTGATAGGATTGGAGAGGTTCGTTGGGCAAATGAAGACCCTTTGAAGTCATATTGCATGGTACCCATTCCACGGGTTTCAACTACCCAGGTTTAAGGTATTCTTCCTTCAGCTAAAACATGCATGTGGAACCTAGAGTATGATCAACCATGTGATCGGGAGACGTGTTCAAATATGTCTCAGTTTTCGTACCCTGGTACTCGGGTGCAACATTCCAGACGCTTTACTAACACTCTCCCAACTTGGAGAGTCAGTCCCTTTAACCTCCTGTTTGGCCCAGTTTGCAATTTCTGCGGAAGATGAACAGGAATAGCGAGAACCAATGAGAGACTAGCTGGAGGTGTCTGGACGGGCAAATTTAACTCTCATTTCCCTCCAGGAAGAGGAATTAAACAAAGGCTCAGCGTGCCATGCCAGAACCAGATTAGGGCCTGAAGCCATCCTGCGGTGTTGCGGCCAGGTCACAAGAAAGCGAGTTGAAGAAAGGAGCTCAGGGCAACTGTAATTCACAAACCTGCAGAGTTATAAATGACACCTATCATCCAAAAATATACTGAAGTAAGGCTGCCAAGAGGACTTGAAAGTGGGGCAGAATTGCAGGAAACCGATTTCAGGAGGTAGACTTTAATTGCATTGAAAGCATAGGAAAAGAGGCAGAACGTCCACAATGATGCACTTGGCCAAAAAGGGCGTATGCGTTTTTTCCTGAATATATTCAGGAAAAAACGCATACGCCCTTTTTGGCCAACCAAGCAAACTTGCAAAGGAAATCTGCACTACAATGAAGTCTCACTTCCCCCCGGTCAAAAGGGCCATCTGAAAAAAGTGTAAAATCCAGAAAGGCAGGACAGGCCATGGAGAACTGGGAGCCTTGTTATGCTGATGGGCGGGATGTAAATTGCCAACAGACACTCGGGAGAAGTGTATGGTGTTTCCTGAAACATCTAAAAAACAAAGCAACAGAGCCTAGGGCACTTCCACTTATGGTCCTATAGCTTAGGGAAATTAAAATCAAAAAGACACAGCCACCCCAAAGTTTGGGACGCCTCTGTTTACAAGAACCTCGTTTACTGTACAAGTTCAATATCACAGAAAGTGAAAAAGGGATAAAGAACTTGTGGTACTTACGTACAATGCAGTATCACTCAGCAATGAAATCTATGTCATCAGGCCCGTAGCAGCATAATGAGTGGATTCAGGTACGATGATTCTAACTGAAATAAGTCACACAGAAAAAGAAACATCATAAGATATCACTAATACACGGAATGTAAACTTGGCTACACAGGAACTGAATTCCAAAACAGAACAGGGTCTCAAATTTAGAAAACCAACTTATGCTTGCTTAAGGGGAAAGGTGAGTTGGGGTGCTGCATAAAACCAGAGATTGAAATGAGCACAGATAAAGTTCCTTAAGCCAAATATGGAATAGACAAGAGCTACTCCTTGCTCAACGAAATGGACTCAACACCTCATATTAAACGCCTAAGAATGTACCTGACTAGTAAGTATCTTAAAACCTATGGATTGCTATGTCTTCAAAAGAGAATCAAGCGTGTGTACAGGGGCATAAACGCAGCAGTGATAGGATTGGAGAGGTTCGGTGAGCAAATGAAGACCCTTTGAAGTCATATTGCATGGTACCCATTCCACGGGTTTTAACTACCCAGGTTTAAGTTATTCTTCCTTCAGCTAAAACATGCATGTGGAACCCAGAGTATGATCAACCGTGTGAACGGGAGACGTGTTCAAATATGTTTCAGTTTCCCTCCCCTGGTACTCGGGTGCAACATTCCAGACGCTTCACTAACACTCTCCCCACTTGGAGAGTCAGCGCCTTTAATCTCCTGTTTGGCCCAGTTTGCAATTTCTGCGGAAGATGAACAGGAATAGGGAGAACCAATGAGAGACTAGCTGGAGGTGTCTGGACGGGCAAATTTAACTCTCATTTCCCACCAGGAAGAGGAAACAACCAAAGGCTCAGCGTGCCATGCCGGAACCAGTTTAGGGCCTGAAGCCATCCTGCGGTGTTGCGGCCAGGTCACAAGAAAGCGAGTTGAAGAAAGGAGCTCGGGGCACTGTAATTCACAAACCTGCAGAGTTATAAATGACAGCTATCGTCCAAAAATATACTGAAGTAAGGCTGCCAAGACGACTTGAAAGCAGGGCAGAATTGCAGGAAACCGATTTCAGGAGGTAGACAGGAATTGCATTGAAAGCATAGGAAAAGAGGCAGAACGTCCACAATAATGCACTTGGCCAAAAAGGGCGTATGCGTTTTTTCCTGAATATATTCAGGAAAAAACGCATACGCCCTTTTTGGCCAACCAAGCAAGCTTGCAAAGGAAATCTGCACTACAATGAAGTCTCACTTCCCCCCGGTCAAAAGGGCCATCTGCAAAAAGTGTAAAATCCAGAAAGGCAGGACAGGCCATGGAGAACTGGGAGCCTTGTTATGCTGATGGGCGGGATGTAAATTGCCAACAGAAACTCCGGAGAAGTGTATGGTGTTTCCTGAAACATCTAAAAAACAAAGCAACAGAGCCTAGGGCACTTCCACTTATGGTCCTATAGCTTAGGGAAATTAAAATCAAAAAGACACAGCCACCCCAAAGTTTGGGACGCCTCTCTTTACAAGAACCTCGTTTACAGTAGAAGTTCAACATCGCAGAAAGTGAAAAATGGATAAAGAAGTTGTGGTATTTACTTACAAAGCAATATCACTCAGCAATGAAATCTATGTCATCAGGCCCTTAGCAGCACAATGAGTGGATTCAGGTATGATGATTCTAACTGAAATAAGTCACACAGAAAAAGAAACATCATAAGATATCAGTAATACACGGAATGTAAACTTGGCTACACAGGAACTGAATTACAGAACAGAACAGGGTCTCAAATTTAGAAAACCAACTTATGCTTGCTTAAGGGGAAAGGTGAGTTGGGGTGCTGCATAAAACCAGAGATTGAAATGAGCACAGATAAAGTTCCTTAAGCCAAATATGGAATAGACAAGAGCTACTCCTTGCTCAACGAAATGGACTCAACACCCCATATTAAACGCCTAAGAATGTACCTGACTAGTAAGTATCTTAAAACCTATGGATTGCTATGTCTCCGAAAGAGAATCAAGCATGTGTACAGGGGCATAAACGCAGCAGTGATAAGATTGGAGAGGTTCACTGAGCAAATGAAGACCCTTTGAAGTCATATTGCATGGTACCCATTCCACGCGTTTCAACTACCCAGGTTTAAGGTATTCTTCCTTCAGCTAAAACATGCATGTGGAACCTAGAGTATGATCAACCATGTGATCGGGAGACGTGTTCAAATATGTCTCAGTTTTCGTACCCTGGTACTCAGGTGCAACATTCCAGACGCTTTACTAACACTCTCGCGACTTGGAGAGTCAGTCCCTTTAACCTCCCGTTTGGCCCAGTTTGCAATTTCTGCGGAAGATGAACAGGAATAGCGAGAACCAATGAGAGACTATCTGGAGGTGTCTGGACGGGCAAATTTAACTCTCATTTCCCACCAGGAAGAGGAATTAACCAAAGGCTCAGCGTGCCGTGCCGGAACCAGATTAGGGCCTGAAGCCATCCTGCGGTGTTTCAGCCAGGTCACAAGAAAGCGAGTTGAAGAAAGGAGCTCAGGGGCACTGTAATTCACAAACCTGCAGAGTTATAAATGCCAGCTATCGTCCAAAAATATACTGAAGTAAGGCTGCCAAGAGGACTTGAAAGCGGGGCAGAATTGCAGGAAACCGATTTCAGGAGGTAGACTGGAATTGCATTGAAAGCATAGGAAAAGAGGCAGAACGTCCACAATGATGCACTTGGCCAAAAAGGGCGTATGCGTTTTTTCCTGAATATATTCAGGAAAAAACGCATACGCCCTTTTTGGCCAACCAAGCAAACTTGCAAAGGAAATCTGCACTACAATGAAGTCTCACTTCCCCCCGGTCAAAAGGGCCATCTGCAAAAAGTGTAAAATCCAGAAAGGCAGGACAGGCCATGGAGAACTGGGAGCCTTGTTATGTTGATGGGCGGGATGTAAATTGCCAACAGACACTCGGGAGAAGTGTATGGTGTTTCCTGAAACATCTAAAAAACAAAGCAACAGAGCCTAGGGCACTTCCACTTATGGTCCTATAGCTTAGGGAAATTAAAATCAAAAAGACACAGCCACCCCAAAGTTTGGGACGGCTCTGTTTACAAGAACCTCGTTTACAATACAAGTTCAACATCGCAGAAAGTGAAAAATGGATAAAGAACTTCTGGTACTTACGTACAATGCAGTATCACTCAGCAATGAAATCTATGTCATCAGGCCCGTAGCAGCATAATGAGTGGATTCAGGTACGATGATTCTAACTGAAATAAGTCACACAGAAAAAGAAACATCATAAGATATCAGTAATACACGGAATGTAAACTTGGCTACACAGTAACTGAATTACAGAACAGAACAGGGTCCCAAATTTAGAAAACCAACTTATGCTTGCTTAAGGGAAAAGGTGAGTTGGGGTGCTGCATAAAACCAGAGATTGAAATGAGCACAGATAAAGTTCCTTAAGCCAAATATGGAATAGACAAGAGCTACTCCTTGCTCAACGAAATGGACTCAACACCGCCTATTAAACGCCTAAGAATGTACCTGACTAGTAAGTATCTTAAAACCTATGGATTGCTATGTCTCTGAAAGAGATTCAAGCATGTGCACAGGGGCATAAACGCAGCAGTGATAGGATTGGAGAGGTTCGGTGAGCAAATGAAGACCCTTTGAAGACATATTGCATGGTACCCATTCCACGGGTTTCAACTACCCAGGTTTAATGTATTCTTCCTTCAGCTAAAACATGCATGTGGAACCTAGAGTATGATCAACCATGTGATCGGGAGACGTGTTCAAATATGTCTCAGTTTTCGTACCCTGGTACTCAGGGGCAACATTCCAAACGCTTTACTAACACTCTCCCGACTTGGAGAGTCAGTCCCTTTAACCTCCCGTTTGGCCCAGTTTGCAATTTCTGCGGAAGATGAACAGGAATAGCGAGAACTAATGAGAGACTAGCTGGAGGTGTCTGGACGGGCAAATTTAACTCTCATTTCCCACCAGGAAGAGGAATTAACCAAAGGCTCAGCGTGCCGTGCCGGAACCAGATTAGGGCCTGAAGCCATCCTGTGGTGTTGCAGCCAGGACACAAGAAAGCGAGTTGAAGAAAGGAGCTCAGGGGCACTGTAATTCACAAACCTGCAGAGTTATAAATGACAGCTATCGTCCAAAAATATACTGAAGTAAGGCTGCCAAGAGGACTTGAAAGCGGGGCAGAATTGCAGGAAACCGACTTCAGGAGGTAGACTGGAATTGCATTGAAAGCATAGGAAAAGAGGCAGAACGTCCACAATGATGCACTTGGCCAAAAAGGGCGTATGCGTTTTTTCCTGAATATATTCAGGAAAAAACGCATACGCCCTTTTTGGCCAACCAAGCAAACTTGCAAAGGAAATCTGCACTACAATGAAGTCTCACTTCCCCCCGGTCAAAAGGGCCATCTGCAAAAAGTGTAAAATCCAGAAAGGCAGGACAGGCCATGGAGAACTGGGAGCCTTGTTATGTTGATGGGCGGGATGTAAATTGCCAACAGACACTCGGGAGAAGTGTATGGTGTTTCCTGAAACATCTAAAAAACAAAGCAACAGAGCCTAGGGCACTTCCACTTATGGTCCTATAGCTTAGGGAAATTAAAATCAAAAAGACACAGCCACCCCAAAGTTTGGGACGCCTCTGTTTACAAGAACCTCGTTTACCGTACAAGTTCAATATCACAGAAAGTGAAAAATGGATAAAGAACTTGTGGTACTTACGTACAATGCAGTATCACTCAGCAATGAAATCTATGTCATCAGGCCCGTAGCAGCATAATGAGTGGATTCAGGTACGATGATTCTAACTGAAATAAGTCACACAGAAAAAGAAACATCATAAGATATCAGTAATACACGGAATGTAAACTTGGCTACACAGTAACTGAATTACAGAACAGAACAGGGTCTCAAATTTAGAAAACCAACTTATGCTTGATTAAGGGAAAAGGTGAGTTGGGGTGCTGCATAAAACCAGAGATTGAAATGAGCACAGATAAATTTCCTTAAGCCAAATATGGAATAGACAAGAGCTACTCCTTGCTCAACGAAATGGACTCAACACCCCATATTAAACGCCTAAGAATGTACCTGACTAGTAACTATCTTAAAACCTATGGATTGCTATGTCTCCGAAAGAGAATCAAGCATGTGCACAGGGGCATAAACGCAGCAGTGATAGGATTGGAGAGGTTCGTTGAGCAAATGAAGGCCCTTTGAAGTCATATTGCATGGTACCCATTCCACGGGTTTCAACTACCCAGGTTTAAGGTATTCTTCCTTCAGCTAAAACATGCATGTGGAACCTAGAGTATGATCAACCATGTGATCGGGAGACGTGTTCAAATATGTCTCAGTTTTCGTACCCTGGTACTCGGGTGCAACATTCCAGACGCTTTACTAACACTCTCCCGACTTGGAGAGTCAGTCCCTTTAACCTCCTGTTTGGCCCAGTTTGCAATTTCTGTGGAAGATGAACAGGAATAGCGAGAACCAATGAGAGACTAGCTGGAGGTGTCTGGACGGGCAAATTTAACTCTCATTTCCCACCAGGAAGAGGAATTAAACAAAGGCTCAGCGTGCCATGCCAGAACCAGATTAGGGCCTGAAGCCAACATGCGGTGTTGCGGCCAGGTCACAAGAAAGCGAGTTGAAGAAAGGAGCTCAGGGGAACTGTAATTCACAAACCTGCAGAGTTATAAATGACACCTATCATCCAAAAATATACTGAAGTAAGGCTGCCAAGAGGACTTGAAAGTGTGGCAGAATTGCAGGAAACCGATTTCAGGAGGTAGACTTTAATTGCATTGAAAGCATAGGAAAAGAGGCAGAACGTCCACAATGATGCACTTGGCCAAAAAGGGCGTATGCGTTTTTTCCTGAATATATTCAGGAAAAAACGCATACGCCCTTTTTGGCCAACCAGGCAAACTTGCAAAGGAAATCTGCACTACAATGAAGTCTCACTTCCCCCCGGTCAAAAGGGCCATCTGAAAAAAGTGTAAAATCCAGAAAGGCAGGACAGGCCATGGAGAACTTGGAGCCTTCTTATGCTGATGGGCGGGAGTTAAATTGCCAACAGACACTCGGGAGAAGTGTATGGTGTTTCCTGAAACATCTAAAAAACAAAGCAACAGAGCCTAGGGCACTTCCACTTATGGTCCTATAGCTTAGGGAAATTAAAATAAAAAAGACACAGCCACCCCAAAGTTTGTAACGGCTCTGTTTACAAGAACCTCGTTTACAGTACAAGTTCAACATCGCAGAAAGTGAAAAATGGATAAAGAAGTTGTGGTATTTACTTACAAAGCAATATCACTCAGCAATGAAATCTATGTCATCAGGCCCTTAGCAGCACAATGAGTGGATTCAGGTATGATGATTCTAACTGAAATAAGTCACACAGAAAAAGAAACATCATAAGATATCAGTAATACACGGAATGTAAACTTGGCTACACAGGAACTGAATTACAGAACAGAACAGGGTCTCAAATTTAGAAAACCAACTTATGCTTGCTTAAGGTTAAAGGTGAGTTGGGGTGCTGCATAAAACCAGAGATGGAAATGAGCACAGATAAAGTTCCTTAAGCCAAATATGGAATAGACAAGAGCTACTCCTTGCCAAACGAAATGGACTGAACACCGCATATTAAACGCCTAAGAATGTACCTGACTAGTAAGTATCTTAAAACCTATGCATTGCTATGTCTCCGAAAGAGAATCAAGCATGTGTACAGGGGCATAAACGCAGCAGTGATAGGATTGGAGAAGTTCGGTGAGCAATTGAAGAACCTTTGAAGTCATATTGCATGGTACCCATTCCACGCGTTTCAACTACCCAGGTTTAAGGTATTCTTCCTTCAGCTAAAACATGCATGTAGAACCTAGAGTATGATCAACCATGTGATCGGGAGACGTGTTCAAATATGTCTCAGTTTTCCGCCCCTGGTACTCGGGTGCAACATTACAGACACTTTACTAACACTCTCCCCAATTGGAGAGTCAGCGCCTTTAACCTCCTGTTTGGCACAGTTTGCAATTTCTGCGGAAGATGAACAGGAATAGGGAGAATCAATGAGAGACTAGCGGGAGGTGTCTGGACGGGCAAATTTAACTTTCATTTCCCACCAGGAAGAGGAAATAACCAAAGGCTCAGCGTGCCGTGCCGGAACCAGATTAGGGCCTGAAGCCATCCTGCGGTGTTGCGGCCAGCTCACAAGAAAGCGAGTTGAAGAAAGGAGCTTAGGGGCACTGTAATTCACAAACCTGCAGAGTTATAAATGACAGCTATCGTCCAAAAATATACTGAAGTAAGGCTGCCAAGAGGACTTGAAAGCGGGGCAGAATTGCAGGAAACCGATTTCAGGAGGTAGACTGGAATTGCATTGAAAGCATAGGAAAAGAGGCAGAATGTCCACAATGATGCACTTGGCCAAAAAGGGCGTATGCGTTTTTTCCTGAATATATTCAGGAAAAAACGCATACGCCCTTTTTGGCCAACCAAGCAAGCTTGCAAAGGAAATCTGCACTACAATGAAGTTTCACTTCCCCCCGGTCAAAAGGGCCATCTGAAAGAAGTGTAAAATCCAGAAAGGCAGGACAGGCCATGGAGAACTGGGAGCCTTGTTATGCTGATGGGCGGGATGTAAATTGCCAACAGACACTCGGGAGAAGTGTATGGTGTTTCCTGAAACATCTAAAAAACAAAGCAACAGAGCCTAGGGCACTTCCACTTATGGTCCTATAGCTTAGGGAAATTAAAATCAAAAAGACACAGCCACCCCAAAGTTTGGGACGCCTCTGTTTACAAGAACCTCGTTTACAGTACAAGTTCAACATCGCAGAAAGTGAAAAATGGATAAAGAAGTTGTGCTATTTACTTACAAAGCAATATCACTCAGCAATGAAATCTATGTCATCAGGCCCTTAGCAGCACAATGAGTGGATTCAGGTATGATGTTTCTAACTGAAATAAGTCACACAGAAAAAGAAACATCATAAGATATCAGTAATACACGGAATGTAAACTTGGCTACACAGGAACTGAATTCCAAAACAGAACAGGGTCTCAAATTTAGAAAACCAACTTATGCTTGCTTAAGGGGAAAGGTGAGTTGGGGTGCTGCATAAAACCAGAGATTGAAATGAGCACAGATAAAGTTCCTTAAGCCAAATATGGAATAGACAAGAGCTACTCCTTGCTCAACGAAAAGGACTCAACACCCCATATTAAACGCCTAAGAATGTACCTGACTAGTAAGTATCTTAAAACTTATGGATTGCTATGTCTCCAAAAGAGAATCAAGCGTGTGTACAGGGGCATAAACGCAGCAGTGATAGGATTGGAGAGGTTCGGTGAGCAAATGAAGACCCTTTGAAGTCACATTGCATGGTACCCATTCCACGGGTTTCAACTACCCAGGTTTAAGGTATTCTTCCTTCAGCTAAAACATGCATGTGGAACCTAGAGTATGATCAACCATGTGATCGGGAGACGTGTTCAAATATGTCTCAGTTTTCGTACCCTGGTACTCGGGTGCAACATTCCAGACGCTTTACTAACACTCTCCCGACTTGGAGAGTCAGTCCCTTTAACCTCCTGTTTGGCCCAGTTTGCAATTTCTGCGGAAGATGAACAGGAATAGCGAGAACCAATGAGAGACTAGCTGGAGGTGTCTGGACGGGCAAATTTAACTCTCATTTCCCACCAGGAAGAGGAAACAACCAAAGGCTCAGCGTGCCATGCCGGAACCAGTTTAGGGCCTGAAGCCATCCTGCGGTGTTGCGGCCAGGTCACAAGAAAGCGAGTTGAAGAAAGGAGCTCAGGGGCACTGTAATTCACAAACCTGCAGAGTTATAAATGACAGCTATAGTCCAAAAATATACTGAAGTAAGGCTGCCAAGAGGACTTGAAAGCGGGGCAGAATTGCAGGAAACCTATTTCAGGAGGTAGACTGGAATTGCATTGAAAGCATAGGAAAAGAGGCAGAACGTCCACAATGATGCACTTGGCCAAAAAGGGCGTATGCGTTTTTTCCTGAATATATTCAGGAAAAAACGCATACGCCCTTTTTGGCCAACCAAGCAAACTTGCAAAGGAAATCTGCACTACAATGAAGTCTCACTTCCCCCCGGTCAAAAGGGCCATCTGAAAAAAGTGTAAAATTCAGAAAGGCAGGACAGGCCATGGAGAACTGGGAGCCTTGTTATGCTGATGGGCGGGATGTAAATTGCCAACAGAAACTCGGGAGAAGTGTATGGTGTTTCCTGAAACATCTAAAAAACAAAGCAACAGAGCCTAGGGCACTTCCACTTATGGACCTATAGCTTAGGGAAATTAAAATCAAAAAGACACAGCCACCCCAAAGTTTGGGACGCCTCTGTTTACAAGAACCTTGTTTACAGTACAAATTCAACAACGCAGAATGTGAAAAATGGATAAAGAAGTTGTGGTATTTACTTACAAAGCAATATCACTCAGCAATGAAATCTATGTCATCAGGCCCTTAGCAGCACAATGAGTGGATTCAGGTATGATGATTCTAACTGAAATAAGTCACACAGAAAAAGAAACATCATAAGATATCAGTAATACACGGAATGTAAACTTGGCTACACAGGAACTGAATTACAGAACAGAACAGGGTCTCAAATTTAGAAAACCAACTTATGCTTGCTTAAGGGGAAAGGTGAGTTGGGGTGCTGCATAAAACCAGAGATTGAAATGAGCACAGATAAAGTTCCTTAAGCCAAATAAGGAATAGACAAGAGCTACTCCTTGCTCAACGAAATGGACTCAAAACCCCATATTAAACGCCTAAGAATGTACCTGACTAGTAAGTATCTTAAAACCTATGGATTGCTATGTCTCCAAAAGAGAATCAAGCGTGTGTACAGGGGCATAAACGCAGCAGTGATAGGATTGGAGAGGTTCGGTGAGCAAATGAAGACCCTTTGAAATCACATTGCATGGTACCCATTCCAAGGGTTCCAACTACACACATTTAAGGTATTCTTCCTTCAGCTAAAACATGCATGTGGAACCCAGAGTATGATCAACTGTGTGAACGGGAGACGTGTTCACATATGTCTCAGTTTTTCTCCCCTGGTACTCGGGTGCAACATTCCAGACGCTTTACTAACACTCTCCCGACATGGAGAGTCAGTCCCTTTAACCTCCTGTTTGGCCCAGTTTGCAATTTCTGCGGAAGATGAACAGGAATAGCGAGAACCAATGAGAGACTAGCTGGAGGTGTCTGGACGGGCAAATTTAACTCTCATTTCCCACCAGGAATAGGAATTAACCAAAGGCTCAGCGTGCCGTGCCCGAACCAGATTAGGGCCTGAAGCCATCCTGCGGTGTTGCGGCCAGGTCACAAGAAAGCGAGTTGAAGAAAGGAACTCAGGGGCACTGTAATTCACAAACCTGCAGAGTTATAAATGACAGCTATCGTCCAAAAATATACTAAAGTAACGCTGCCAAGAGGACTTGAATGTGGGGCAGAATTGCAGGAAACCGATTTCAGGAGGTAGACTGGAATTGCATTGAAAGCATAGGAAAAGAGGCAGAACGTCCACAATGATGCACTTGGCCAAAAAGGGCGTATGCGTTTTTTCCTGAATATATTCAGGAAAAAACGCATACGCCCTTTTTGGCCAACCAAGCAAACTTGCAAAGGAAATCTGCACTACAATGAATTCTCACTTCCCCCCGGTCAAAAGGGCCATCTGAAAAAAGTGTAAAATCCAGAAAGGCAGGACAGGCCATGGAGAACTGGGAGCCTAGTTATGCTGATGGGCGGGATGTAAATTGCCAACAGACACTCGGGAGAAGTGTATGGTGTTTCCTGAAACATCTAAAAAACAAAGCAACAGAGCCTAGGGCACTTCCACTTATGGTCCTATAGCTTAGGGAAATTAAAATCAAAAAGACACAGCCACCCCAAAGTTTGGGACGCCTCTGTTTACAAGAACCTCTTTTACTGTACAAGTTCAATATCACAGAAAGTGAAAAATGGATAAAGAACTTCTGGTACTTACGTACAATGCAGTATCACTCAGCAATGAAATCTATGTCATCAGGCCCGTAGCAGCATAATGAGTGGATTCAGGTACGATGATTCTAACTGAAATAAGTCACACAGAAAAAGAAACATCATAAGATATCACTAATACACGGAATGTAAACTTGGCTACACAGGAACTGAATTCCAAAACAGAACAGGGTCTCAAATTTAGAAAACCAACTTATGCTTGCTTAAGGGGAAAGGTGAGTTGGGGTGCTGCATAAAACCAGAGATTGAAATGAGCACAGATAAAGTTCCTTAACCAAATATGGAATAGACAAGAGCTACTCCTTGCTCAACGAAATGGACTCAACACCCCATATTAAACGCCTAAGAATGTACCTGACTAGTAAGTATCTTAAAACCTATGGATTGCTATGTCTCCAAAAGAGAATCAAGCGTGTGTACAGGGGCATAAACGCAGCAGTGATAGGATTGGAGAGGTTCTTTGAGCAAATGAAGACCCTTTGAATTCATATTGCATGGTACCCATTCCACGGGTTTCAACTACCCAGGTTTAAGTTATTCTTCCTTCAGCTAAAACATGCATGTGGAACCCAGAGTATGATCAACCGTGTGAACGGGAGACGTGTTCAAATATGTCTCAGTTTCCCTCCCCTAGTACTCGGGTGCAACATTACAGACGCTTCACTAACACTCTCCCCACTTGGAGAGTCAGAGCCTTTAATCTCCTGTTTGGCCCAGTTTGCAATTTCTGCGGAAGATGATCAGGAATAGGGAGAACCAATGAGAGACTAGCTGCAGGTGTCTGGACGGGCAAATTTAACTCTCATTTCCCACCAGGAAGAGGAAACAACCAAAGGCTCAGCGTGCCATGCCGGAACCAGTTTAGGGCCTGAAGCCATCATGCGGTGTTGCGGCCAGGTCACAAGAAAGCGAGTTGAAGAAAGGAGCTCGGGGCACTGTAATTCACAAACCTGCAGAGTTATAAATGACAGCTATCGTCCAAAAATATACTGAAGTAAGGCTGCCAAGAGGACTTGAAAGCGGGGCAGAATTGCAGGAAACCGATTTCAGGAGGTAGACTGGAATTGCATTGAAAGCATAGGAAAAGAGGCAGAACGTCCACAATGATGCACTTGGCCAAAAAGGGCGTATGCGTTTTTTCCTGAATATATTCAGGAAAAAACGCATACGCCCTTTTTGGCCAACCAAGCAAGCTTGCAAAGGAAATCTGCACTACAATGAAGTCTCACTTCCCCCCGGTCAAAAGGGCCATCTGAAAAAAGCGTAAAATCCAGAAAGGCAGGACAGGCCATGGAGAACTGAGAGCCTTGTTATGCTGATGGGCGGGATGTAAATTGCCAACAGAAACTCGGGAGAAGTGTATGGTGTTTCCTGAAACATCTAAAAAACAAAGCAACAGAGCCTAGGGCACTTCCACTTATGGTCCTATAGCTTAGGGAAATTAAAATCAAAAAGACACAGCCACCCCAAAGTTTGGGACGCCTCTGTTTACAAGAACCTTGTTTACAGTAGAAGTTCAACATCGCAGAAAGTGAAAAATGGATAAAGAAGTTGTGGTATTTACTTACAAAGCAATATCACTCAGCAATGAAATCTATGTCATCAGGCCCTTAGCAGCACAATGAGTGGATTCAGGTATGATGATTCTAACTGAAATAAGTCACACAGAAAAAGAAACATCATAAGATATCAGTAATACACGGAATGTAAACTTGGCTACACAGGAACTGAATTACAGAACAGAACAGGGTCTCAAATTTAGAAAACCAACTTATGCTTGCTTAAGGGGAAAGGTGAGTTGGGGTGCTGCATAAAACCAGAGATTGAAATGAGCACAGATAAAGTTCCTTAAGCCAAATATGGAATAGACAAGAGCTACTCCTTGCTCAACGAAATGGACTCAACACCCCATATTAAACGCCTAAGAATGTACCTGACTAGTAAGTATCTTAAAACCTATGGATTGCTATGTCTCCGAAAGAGAATCAAGCATGTGTACAGGGGCATAAACGCAGCAGTGATAAGATTGGAGAGGTTCACTGAGCAAATGAAGACCCTTTGAAGTCATATTGCATGGTACCCATTCCACGGGTTTCAACTACCCAGGTTTAAGGTATTCTTCCTTCAGCTAAAACATGCATGTGGAACCTAGAGTATGATCAACAATGTGATCGGGAGACGTGTTCAAATATGTCTCAGTTTTCGTACCCTGGTACTCAGGTGCAACATTCCAGACGGTTTACTAACACTCTCCCGACTTGGAGAGTCAGTCCCTTAACCTCCCGTTTGGGCCAGTTTGCAATTTCTGCGGAAGATGAACAGGAATAGCGAGAACCAATGAGAGACTAGCTGGAGGTGTCTGGACGGGCAAATTTAACTCTCATTTCCCACCAGGAAGAGGAATTAACCAAAGGCTCAGCGTGCCGTGCCGGAACCAGATTAGGGCCTGAAGCCATCCTGCGGTGTTTCATCCAGGTCACAAGAAAGCGAGTTGAAGAAAGGAGCTCAGGGGCACTGTAATTCACAAAGCTGCAGAGTTATAAATGACAGCTATCGTCCAAAAATATACTGAAGTAAGGCTGCCAAGAGGCCTTGAAAGCGGGGCAGAATTGCAGGAAACCGATTTCAGGAGGTAGACTGGAATTGCATTGAAAGCATAGGAAAAGAGGCAGAACGTCCACAATGATGCACTTGGCCAAAAAGGGCGTATGCGTTTTTTCCTGAATATATTCAGGAAAAAACGCATACGCCCTTTTTGGCCAACCAAGCAAACTTGCAAAGGAAATCTGCACTACAATGAAGTCTCACTTCCCCCCGGTCAAAAGGGCCATCTGAAAAAAGTGTAAAATCCAGAAAGGCAGGACAGGCCATGGAGAACTGGGAGCCTTGTTATGTTGATGGGCGGGATGTAAATTGCCAACAGACACTCGGGAGAAGTGTATGGTGTTTCCTGAAACATCTAAAAAACAAAGCAACAGAGCCTAGGGCACTTCCACTTATGGTCCTATAGCTTAGGGAAATTAAAATCAAAAAGACACAGCCACCCCAAAGTTTGGGACGCCTCTGTTTACAAGAACCTCGTTTACCGTACAAGTTCAATATCACAGAAAGTGAAAAATGGATAAAGAACTTGTGGTACTTACGTACAATGCAGTATCACTCAGCAATGAAATCTATGTCATCAGGCCCGTAGCAGCATAATGAGTGGATTCAGGTACGATGATTCTAACTGAAATAAGTCACACAGAAAAAGAAACATCATAAGATATCACTAATACACGGAATGTAAACTTGGCTACACAGGAACTGAATTCCAAAACAGAACAGGGTCTCAAATTTAGAAAACCAACTTATGCTTGCTTAAGGGGAAAGGTGAGTTGGGGTGCTGCATAAAACCAGAGATTGAAATGAGCACAGATAAAGTTCCTTAACCAAATATGGAATAGACAAGAGCTACTCCTTGCTCAACGAAATGGACTCAACACCCCATATTAAACGCCTAAGAATGTACCTGACTAGTAAGTATCTTAAAACCTATGGATTGCTATGTCTCCAAAAGAGAATCAAGCGTGTGTACAGGGGCATAAACGCAGCAGTGATAGGATTGGAGAGGTTCTTTGAGCAAATGAAGACCCTTTGAATTCATATTGCATGGTACCCATTCCACGGGTTTCAACTACCCAGGTTTAAGTTATTCTTCCTTCAGCTAAAACATGCATGTGGAACCCAGAGTATGATCAACCGTGTGAACGGGAGACGTGTTCAAATATGTCTCAGTTTCCCTCCCCTAGTACTCGGGTGCAACATTACAGACGCTTCACTAACACTCTCCCCACTTGGAGAGTCAGAGCCTTTAATCTCCTGTTTGGCCCAGTTTGCAATTTCTGCGGAAGATGATCAGGAATAGGGAGAACCAATGAGAGACTAGCTGCAGGTGTCTGGACGGGCAAATTTAACTCTCATTTCCCACCAGGAAGAGGAAACAACCAAAGGCTCAGCGTGCCATGCCGGAACCAGTTTAGGGCCTGAAGCCATCATGCGGTGTTGCGGCCAGGTCACAAGAAAGCGAGTTGAAGAAAGGAGCTCGGGGCACTGTAATTCACAAACCTGCAGAGTTATAAATGACAGCTATCGTCCAAAAATATACTGAAGTAAGGCTGCCAAGAGGACTTGAAAGCGGGGCAGAATTGCAGGAAACCGATTTCAGGAGGTAGACTGGAATTGCATTGAAAGCATAGGAAAAGAGGCAGAACGTCCACAATGATGCACTTGGCCAAAAAGGGCGTATGCGTTTTTTCCTGAATATATTCAGGAAAAAACGCATACGCCCTTTTTGGCCAACCAAGCAAGCTTGCAAAGGAAATCTGCACTACAATGAAGTCTCACTTCCCCCCGGTCAAAAGGGCCATCTGAAAAAAGCGTAAAATCCAGAAAGGCAGGACAGGCCATGGAGAACTGAGAGCCTTGTTATGCTGATGGGCGGGATGTAAATTGCCAACAGAAACTCGGGAGAAGTGTATGGTGTTTCCTGAAACATCTAAAAAACAAAGCAACAGAGCCTAGGGCACTTCCACTTATGGTCCTATAGCTTAGGGAAATTAAAATCAAAAAGACACAGCCACCCCAAAGTTTGGGACGCCTCTGTTTACAAGAACCTTGTTTACAGTAGAAGTTCAACATCGCAGAAAGTGAAAAATGGATAAAGAAGTTGTGGTATTTACTTACAAAGCAATATCACTCAGCAATGAAATCTATGTCATCAGGCCCTTAGCAGCACAATGAGTGGATTCAGGTATGATGATTCTAACTGAAATAAGTCACACAGAAAAAGAAACATCATAAGATATCAGTAATACACGGAATGTAAACTTGGCTACACAGGAACTGAATTACAGAACAGAACAGGGTCTCAAATTTAGAAAACCAACTTATGCTTGCTTAAGGGGAAAGGTGAGTTGGGGTGCTGCATAAAACCAGAGATTGAAATGAGCACAGATAAAGTTCCTTAAGCCAAATATGGAATAGACAAGAGCTACTCCTTGCTCAACGAAATGGACTCAACACCCCATATTAAACGCCTAAGAATGTACCTGACTAGTAAGTATCTTAAAACCTATGGATTGCTATGTCTCCGAAAGAGAATCAAGCATGTGTACAAGGGCATAAACGCAGCAGTGATAAGATTGGAGAGGTTCACTGAGCAAATGAAGACCCTTTGAAGTCATATTGCATGGTACCCATTCCACGGGTTTCAACTACCCAGGTTTAAGGTATTCTTCCTTCAGCTAAAACATGCATGTGGAACCTAGAGTATGATCAACAATGTGATCGGGAGACGTGTTCAAATATGTCTCAGTTTTCGTACCCTGGTACTCAGGTGCAACATTCCAGACGGTTTACTAACACTCTCCCGACTTGGAGAGTCAGTCCCTTAACCTCCCGTTTGGGCCAGTTTGCAATTTCTGCGGAAGATGAACAGGAATAGCGAGAACCAATGAGAGACTAGCTGGAGGTGTCTGGACGGGCAAATTTAACTCTCATTTCCCACCAGGAAGAGGAATTAACCAAAGGCTCAGCGTGCCGTGCCGGAACCAGATTAGGGCCTGAAGCCATCCTGCGGTGTTTCATCCAGGTCACAAGAAAGCGAGTTGAAGAAAGGAGCTCAGGGGCACTGTAATTCACAAAGCTGCAGAGTTATAAATGACAGCTATCGTCCAAAAATATACTGAAGTAAGGCTGCCAAGAGGCCTTGAAAGCGGGGCAGAATTGCAGGAAACCGATTTCAGGAGGTAGACTGGAATTGCATTGAAAGCATAGGAAAAGAGGCAGAACGTCCACAATGATGCACTTGGCCAAAAAGGGCGTATGCGTTTTTTCCTGAATATATTCAGGAAAAAACGCATACGCCCTTTTTGGCCAACCAAGCAAACTTGCAAAGGAAATCTGCACTACAATGAAGTCTCACTTCCCCCCGGTCAAAAGGGCCATCTGAAAAAAGTGTAAAATCCAGAAAGGCAGGACAGGCCATGGAGAACTGGGAGCCTTGTTATGTTGATGGGCGGGATGTAAATTGCCAACAGACACTCGGGAGAAGTGTATGGTGTTTCCTGAAACATCTAAAAAACAAAGCAACAGAGCCTAGGGCACTTCCACTTATGGTCCTATAGCTTAGGGAAATTAAAATCAAAAAGACACAGCCACCTCAAAGTTTGGGACGCCTCTCTTTACAAGAACCTCGTTTACCGTACAAGTTCAATATCACAGAAAGTGAAAAATGGATAAAGAACTTGTGGTACTTACGTACAAAGCAGTATCACTCAGCAATGAAATCTATGTCATCAGGCACTTAGCAGCACAATGAGTGGATTCAGGTATGATGATTCTAACTGAAATAAGTCACACAGAAAAAGAAACATCATAAGATATCAGTAATACACGGAATGTAAACTTGGCTACACAGGAACTGAATTACAGAACAGAACAGGGTCTCAAATTTAGAAAACCAACTTATGCTTGCTTAAGGGGAAAGGTGAGTTGGGGTGCTGCATAAAACCAGAGATTGAAATGAGCACAGATAAATTTCCTTAAGCCAAATATGGAATAGACAAGAGCTACTCCTTGCTCAACGAAATGGACTCAACACCCCATATTAAACGACTAAGAATGTACCTGACTAGTAAGTATCTTAAAACCTATGGATTGCTATGTCTCCAAAAGAGAATCAAGCGTGTGTACAGGGGCATAAACGCAGCAGTGATAGGATTGGAGAGGTTCGGTGAGCAAATGAAGACCCTTTGAAGTCATATTGCATGGTACCCATTCCACGGGTTTCAACTAACCAGGTTTAAGGTATTCTTCCTTCAGCCAAAACATGCATGTGGAACCTAGAGTATGATCAACCGTGTGATCGGGAGACGTGTTCAAATATGTCTCAGTTTTCCTCCCCTGGTACTCGGGTGCAACATTCCAGACGCTTTACTAACACTCTCCCGACTTGGAGAGTCAGTCCCTTTAACCTCCTGTTTGGCCCAGTTTGCAATTTCTGCGGAAGATGAACAGGAATAGTGAGAACCAATGAGAGACTAGCTGGAGGTGTCTGGACGGGCAAATTTAACTCTCATTTCCCACCAGGAAGAGGAAATAACCAAAGGCTCAGTGTGCCGTGCCGGAACCAGATTAGGACCTGAAGCCATCCTGCGGTGTTGCGGCCAGCTCAAAAGAAAGCGAGTTGAAGAAAGGAGCTCAGGGGCACTGTAATTCACAAACCTGCAGAGTTATAAATGACAGCTATCGTCCAAAAATATACTGAAGTAAGGCTGCCAAGAGGACTTGAAAGCGGGGCAGAATTGCAGGAAACCGATTTCAGGAGGTAGACTGGAATTGCATTGAAAGCATAGGAAAAGAGGCAGAACGTCCACAATGATGCACTTGGCCAAAAAGGGCGTATGCGTTTTTTCCTGAATATATTCAGGAAAAAACGCATACGCCCTTTTTGGCCAACCAAGCAAGCTTGGAAAGGAAATCTGCACTACAATGAAGTCTCACTTCCCCCAGGTCAAAAGGGCCATCTGAAAAAAGTATAAAATCCAGAAAGGCAGGACAGGCCATGGAGAACTGGGAGCCTTGTTATGCTGATGGGCGGGATGTAAATTGCCAACAGACACTCGGGAGAAGTGTATGGTGTTTCCTGAAATATCTAAAAAACAAAGCAACAGAGCCTAGGGCACTTCCACTTATGGTCCTATAGCTTAGGGAAATGAAAATCAAAAAGACACAGCCACCCCAAAGTTTGGGACGCCTCTGTTTACAAGAACCTCGTTTACAGTACAAGTTCAACATCGCAGAAAGTGAAAAATGGATAAAGAAGTTGTGGTATTTACTTACAAAGCAATATCACTCAGCAATGAAATCTATGTCATCAGGCCCTTAGCAGCACAATGAGTGGATTCAGGTATGATGATTCTAACTGAAATAAGTCACACAGAAAAAGAAACATCATAAGATATCAGTAATACACGGAATGTAAACTTGGCTACACAGGAACTGAATTACAGAACAGAACAGGGTCTCAAATTTAGAAAACCAACTTATGCTTGCTTAAGGGGAAAGGTGAGTTGGGGTGCTGCATAAAACCAGAGATTGAAATGAGCACAGATAAAGTTCCTTAAGCCAAATATGGAATAGACAAGAGCTACTCCTTGCTCAATGAAATGGACTCAACACCCCATATCAAACGCCTAAGAATGTACCTGACTAGTAAGTATCTTAAAACGTATTGATTGCTATGTCTCCAAAAGAGAATCAAGCGTGTGTACACTGGCATAAACGCAGCAGTGATAGGATTAGAGAGGTTCGGTGATCAAATGAAGACCCTTTGAAGTCATATTGCATGGTACCCATTCCACGGGTTTCAACTACCCAGGTTTAAGGTATTCTTCCTTCAGCTGAAACATGCATGTAGAAACTAGAGTATGATCAACCATGTGATCGGGAGACGTGTTCAAATATGTCTCAGTTTTCGTACCCTGGTACTCGGGTGCAACATTCCAGACGCTTTACTAACACTCTCCCGACATGGAGAGTCAGTCCCTTTAACCTCCTGTTTGGCCCAGTTTGCAATTTCTGCGGAAGATGAACAGGAATAGCGAGAACCAATGAGAGACTAGCTGGAGGTGTCTGGACGGGCAAATTTAACTCTCATTTCCCACCAGGAAGAGGAATTAACCAAAGGCTCAGCGTGCCGTGCCGGAACCAGATTAGGGCCTGAAGCCATCCTGCGGTGTTGCGGCCAGCTCAAAAGAAAGCGAGTTGAAGAAAGGAGCTCAGGGGCACTGTAATTCACAAACCTGCAGAGTTATAAATGACAGCTATCGTCCAAAAATATACTGAAGTAAGGCTGCCAAGAGGACTTGAAAGCGGGGCAGAATTGCAGGAAACTGATTTCAGGAGGTAGACTGGAATTGCATTGAAAGCATAGGAAAAGAGGCAGAACGTCCACAATGATGCACTTGGCCAAAAAGGGCGTATGCGTTTTTTCCTGAATATATTCAGGAAAAAACGCATACGCCCTTTTTGGCCAACCAAGCAAACTTGCAAAGGAAATCTGCACTACAATGAAGTCTCACTTCCCCCCGGTCAAAAGGGCCATCTGAAAAAAGTGTAAAATCCAGAAAAGCAGGACAGGCCATGGAGAAATGGGAGCCTTGTTATGTTGATGGGCGGGATGTAAATTGCCAACAGACACTCGGGAGAAGTGTATGGTGTTTCCTGAAACATCTAAAAAACAAAGCAACAGAGCCTAGGGCACTTCCACTTATGGTCCTATAGCTTAGGGAAATTAAAATCAAAAAGACACAGCCACCCCAAAGTTTGGGACGCCTCTGTTTACAAGAACCTCGTTTACCGTACAAGTTCAATATCACAGAAAGTGAAAAATGGATAAAGAACTTGTGGTACTTACGTACAATGCAGTATCACTCAGCAATGAAATCTATGTCATCAGGCCCGTAGCAGCATAATGAGTGGATTCAGGTACGATGATTCTAACTGAAATAAGTCACACAGAAAAATAAACATCATAAGATATCAGTAATACACGGAATGTAAACTTGGCTACACAGTAACTGAATTACAGAACAGAACAAGGTCTCAAATTTAGAAAACCAACTTATGCTTGCTTAAGGGAAAAGGTGAGTTGGGGTGCTGCATAAAACCAGAGATTGAAATGAGCACAGATAAAGTTCCTTAAGCCAAATATGGAATAGACAAGAGCTACTCCTTGCTCAACGAAATGGACTCAACACCGCATATTAAACGCCTAAGAATGTACCTGACTAGTAAGTATCTTAAAACCTATGGATTGCTATGTCTCTGAAAGAGAATCAAGCATGTGCACAGGGGCATAAACGCAGCAGTGATAGGATTGGAGAGGTTCTTTGAGCAAATGAAGACCCTTTGAAGTCATATTGCATGGTACCCATTCCACGGGTTTCAACTACCCAGGTTTAAGGTATTCTTCCTTCAGCTAAAACATGCATGTGGAACCTAGAGTATGATCAACCATGTGATCGGGAGACGTGTTCAAATATGTCTCAGTTTTGGTACCCTGGTACTCGGGTGCAACATTCCAGACGCTTTACTAACACTCTCCCGACTTGGAGAGTCAGTCCCTTTAACCTCCTGTTTGGCCCAGTTTGCAATTTCTGCAGAAGATGAACAGGAATAAGGAGAACCAATGAGAGACTAGCTGGAGGTGTCTGGACGGGCAAATTTAACTCTCATTTCCCACCAGGAAGAGGAATTAAACAAAGGCTCAGCGTGCCATGCCAGAACCAGATTAGGGCCTGAAGCCATCCTGCGGTGTTGCGGCCAGGTCACAAGAAAGCGAGTTGAAGAAAGGAGCTCAGGGGCACTTTAATTCACAAACCTGCAGAGTTATAAATGACAGCTATCGTCCAAAAATATACTGAAGTAAGGCTGCCAAGAGGACTTGAAAGCGGGGCAGAATTGCAGGAAACTGATTTCAGGAGGTAGACTGGAATTGCATTGAAAGCATAGGAAAAGAGGCAGAACGTCCACAATGATGCACTTGGCCAAAAAGGGCGTATGCGTTTTTTCCTGAATATATTCAGGAAAAAACGCATATGCCCTTTTTGGCCAACCAAGCAAACTTGCAAAGGAAATCTGCACTACAATGAAGTCTCACTTCCCCTCGGTCAAAAGGGCCATCTGAAAAAAGTGTAAAATCCAGAAAGGCAGGACAGGCCATGGAGAACTGGGAGCCTTGTTATGTTGATGGGCGGGATGTAAATTGCCAACAGACACTCGGGAGAAGTGTATGGTGTTTCCTGAAACATCTAAAAAACAAAGCAACAGAGCCTAGGGCACTTCCACTTATGGTCCTATAGCTTAGGGAAATTAAAATCAAAAAGACACAGCCACCCCAAAGTTTGGGACGCCTCTGTTTACAAGAACCTCGTTTACCGTACAAGTTCAATATCACAGAAAGTGAAAAATGGATAAAGAACTTGTGGTACTTACGTACAAAGCAGTATCACTCAGCAATGAAATCTATGTCATCAGGCACTTAGCAGCACAATGAGTGGATTCAGGTATGATGATTCTAACTGAAATAAGTCACACAGAAAAAGAAACATCATAAGATATCAGTAATACACGGAATGTAAACTTGGCTACACAGGAACTGAATTACAGAACAGAACACGGTCTCAAATTTAGAAAACCAACTTATGCTTGCTTAAGGGGAAAGGTGAGTTGGGGTGCTGCATAAAACCAGAGATTGAAATGAGCACAGATAAAGTTCCTTAAGCCAAATATGGAATAGACAAGAGCTACTCCTTGCTCAACGAAATGGACTCAACACCCCATATCAAACGCCTAAGTATGTACCTGACTAGTAAGTATCTTAAAACGTATTGATTGCTATGTCTCTAAAAGAGAATCAAGCGTGTGTACACGGGCATAAACGCAGCAGTGATAGGATTAGAGAGGTTCGGTGATCAAATGAAGACCCTTTGAAGTCATATTGCATGGTACCCATTCCACGGGTTTCAACTACCCAGGTTTAAGGTATTCTTCCTTCAGCTGAAACATGCATGTAGAACCTAGAGTATGATCAACCATGTGATCGGGAGACGTGTTCAAATATGTCTCAGTTTTCGTACCCTGGTACTCGGGTGCAACATTCCAGACGCTTTACTAACACTCTCCCGACATGGAGAGTCAGTCCCTTTAACCTCCTGTTTGGCCCAGTTTGCAATTTCTGCGGAAGATGAACAGGAATAGCGAGAACCAATGAGAGACTAGCTGGAGGTGTCTGGACGGGCAAATTTAACTCTCATTTCCCACCAGGAAGAGGAATTAACCAAAGGCTCAGCGTGCCGTGCCAGAACCAGATTAGGGCCTGAAGCCATCCTGCGGTGTTGCGGCCAGCTCAAAAGAAAGCGAGTTGAAGAAAGGAGCTCAGGGGCACTGTAATTCACAAACCTGCAGAGTTATAAATGACAGCTATCGTCCAAAAATATACTGAAGTAAGGCTGCCAAGAGGACTTGAAAGCGGGGCAGAATTGCAGGAAACCGATTTCAGGAGGTAGACTGGAATTGCATTGAAAGCATAGGAAAAGAGGCAGAACGTCCACAATGATGCACTTGGCCAAAAAGGGCGTATACGTTTTTTCCTGAATATATTCAGGAAAAAACGCATACGCCCTTTTTGGCCAACCAAGCAAACTTGCAAAGGAAATCTGCACTACAATGAAGTCTCACTTCCCCCCGGTCAAAAGGGCCATCTGCAAAAAGTGTAAAATCCAGAAAGGCAGGACAGGCCATGGAGAACTGGGAGCCTTGTTATGTTGATGGGCGGGATGTAAATTGCCAACAGACACTCGGGAGAAGTGTATGGTGTTTCCTGAAACATCTAAAAAACAAAGCAACAGAGCCTAGGGCACTTCCACTTATGGTCCTATAGCTTAGGGAAATTAAAATCAAAAAGACACAGCCACCCCAAAGTTTGGGACGCCTCTGTTTACAAGAACCTCGTTTACCGTACAAGTTCAATATCACAGAAAGTGAAAAATGGATAAAGAACTTGTGGTACTTACGTACAATGCAGTATCACTCAGCAATGAAATCTATGTCATCAGGCCCGTAGCAGCATAATGAGTGGATTCAGGTACGATGATTCTAACTGAAATAAGTCACAGAGAAAAAGAAACATCATAAGATATCAGTAATACACGGAATGTAAACTTGGCTACACAGGAACTGAATTACAGAACAGAACAGGGTCTCAAATTTAGAAAACCAACTTATGCTTGCTTAAGGGGAAAGGTGAGTTGGGGTGCTGCATAAAACCAGAGATTGAAATGAGCACAGATAAAGTTCCTTAAGCCAAATATGGAATAGACAAGAGCTACTCCTTGCTCAACGAAATGGACTCAACACCGCATATTAAACGCCTAAGAATGTACCTGACTAGTAAGTATCTTAAAACCTATGGATTGCTATGTCTCTGAAAGAGAATCAAGCATGTGCACAGGGGCATAAACGCAGCAGTGATAGGATTGGAGAGGTTCTTTGAGCAAATGAAGACCCTTTGAAGTCATATTGCATGGTACCCATTCCACGGGTTTCAACTACCCAGGTTTAAGGTATTCTTCCTTCAGCTGAAACATGCATGTAGAACCTCGAGTATGATCAACCATGTGATCGGGAGACGTGTTCAAATATGTCTCAGTTTTCGTACCCTGGTACTCGGGTGCAACATTCCAGACGCTTTACTAACACTCTCCCGACATGGAGAGTCAGTCCCTTTAACCTCCTGTTTGGCGCAGTTTGCAATTTCTGCGGAAGATGAACAGGAATAGCGAGAACCAATGAGAGACTAGCTGGAGGTGTCTGGACGGGCAAATTTAACTCTCATTTCCCACCAGGAAGAGGAATTAACCAAAGGCTCATCGTGCCGTGCCGGAACCAGATTAGGGCCTGAAGCCATCCTGCGGTGTTGCGGCCAGCTCAAAAGAAAGCGAGTTGAAGAAAGGAGCTCAGGGGCACTGTAATTCACAAACCTGCAGAGTTATAAATGACAGCTATCGTCCAAAAATATACTGAAGTAAGGCTGCCAAGAGGACTTGAAAGCGGGGCAGAATTGCAGGAAACCGATTTCAGGAGGTAGACTGGAATTGCATTGAAAGCATAGGAAAAGAGGCAGAACGTCCACAATGATGCACTTGGCCAAAAAGGGCGTATGCGTTTTTTCCTGAATATATTCAGGAAAAAACGCATACGCCCTTTTTGGCCAACCAAGCAAACTTGCAAAGGAAATCTGCACTACAATGAAGTCTCACTTCCCCCCGGTCAAAAGGGCCATCTGAAAAAAGTGTAAAATCCAGAAAGGCAGGACAGGCCATGGAGAACTGGGAGCCTTGTTATGTTGATGGGCGGGATGTAAATTGCCAACAGACACTCGGGAGAAGTGTATGGTGTTTCCTGAAACATCTAAAAAACAAAGCAACAGAGCCTAGGGCACTTCCAATTATGGTCCTATAGCTTAGGGAAATTAAAATCAAAAAGACACAGCCACCCCAAAGTTTGGGACGCCTCTGTTTACAAGAACCTCGTTTACCGTACAAGTTCAATATCACAGAAAGTGAAAAATGGATAAAGAACTTGTGGTACTTACGTACAATGCAGTATCACTCAGCAATGAAATCTATGTCATCAGGCCCGTAGCAGCATAATGAGTGGATTCAGGTACGATGATTCTAACTGAAATAAGTCACACAGAAAAAGAAACATCATAAGATATCAGTAATACACGGAATGTAAACTTGGCTACACAGGAACTGAATTACAGAACAGAACAGGGTCTCAAATTTAGAAAACCAACTTATGCTTGCTTAAGGGAAAAGGTGAGTTGGGGTGCTGCATAAAACCAGAGATTGAAATGAGCACAGATAAAGTTCCTTAAGCCAAATATGGAATAGACAAGAGCTACTCCTTGCTCAACGAAATGGACTCAACACCGCATATTAAACGCCTAAGAATGTACCTGACTAGTAAGTATCTTAAAACCTATGGATTGCTATGTCACTGAAAGAGAATCAAGCATGTGCACAGGGGCATAAACGCAGCAGTGATAGGATTGGAGAGGTTCTTTGAGCAAATGAAGACCCTTTGAAGTCATATTGCATGGTACCCATTCCACGGGTTTCAACTACCCAGGTTTAAGGTATTCTTCCTTCAGCTAAAACATGCATGTGGAACCTAGAGTATGATCAACCATGTGATCGGGAGACGTGTTCAAATATGTCTCAGTTTTCGTACCCTGGTACTCGGGTGCAACATTCGAGATGCTTTACTAACACTCTCCCGACTTCGAGAGTCAGTCCCTTTAACCTCCTGTTTGGCCCAGTTTGCAATTTCTGCGGAAGATGAACAGGAATAGCGAGAACCAATGAGAGACTAGCTGGAGGTGTCTGGACGGGTAAATTTAACTCTCATTTCCCACCAGGAAAAGGAAATAACCAAAGGCTCAACGTGCCGTGCCGGAACCAGATTAGGGCCTGAAGCCATCCTGCGGTGTTGCGGCCAGGTCACAAGAAAGCGAGTTGAAGAAAGGAGCTCAGGGGCACTGTAATTCACAAACCTGCAGAGTTATAAATGACAGCTATCGTCCAAAAATATACTGAAGTAAGGCTGCCAAGAGGACTTGAAAGCGGGGCAGAATTGCAGGAAACCGATTTCAGGAGGTAGACTGGAATTGCATTGAAAGCATAGGAAAAGAGGCAGAACGTCCACAATGATGCACTTGGCCAAAAAGGGCGTATGCGTTTTTTCCTGAATATATTCAGGAAAAAACGCATACGCCCTTTTTGGCCAACCAAACAAGCTTGCAAAGGAAATCTGCACTACAATGAAGTCTCACTTCCCCCCGGTCAAAAGGGCCATCTGAAAAAAGTGTAAAATCCAGAAAGGCAGGACAGGCCATGGAGAACTGGGAGCCTTGTTATGCTGATGGGCGGGATGTAAATTGCCAACAGACACTCGGGAGAAGTGTATGGTGTTTCCTGAAACATCTAAAAAACAAAGCAACAGAGCCTAGGGCACTTCCACTTATGGTCCTACAGCTTAGGGAAATTAAAATCAAAAAGACACAGCCACCCCAAAGTTTGGGACGCCTCTGTTTACAAGAACCTCGTTTACCGTACAAGTTCAATATCACAGAAAGTGAAAAATGGATAAAGAACTTGTGGTACTTACGTACAATGCAGTATCACTCAGCAATGAAATCTATGTCATCAGGCCCGTAGCAGCATAATGAGTGGATTCAGGTACGATGATTCTAACTGAAATAAGTCACACAGAAAAAGAAACATCATAAGATATCACTAATACACGGAATGTAAACTTGGCTACACAGGAACTGAATTCCAAAACAGAACAGGGTCTCAAATTTAGAAAACCAACTTATGCTTGCTTAAGGGGAAAGGTGAGTTGGGGTGCTGCATAAAACCAGAGATTGAAATGAGCACAGATAAAGTTCCTTAAGCCAAATATGGAATAGACAAGAGCTACTCCTTGCTCAACGAAATGGACTCAACACCCCATATTAAACGCCTAAGAATGTACCTGACTAGTAAGTATCTTAAAACCTATGGATTGCTATGTCTCCAAAAGAGAATCAAGCATGTGTACAGGGGCATAAATGCAGCAGTGATAGGATTGGAGAGGTTCGGTGAGCAAATGAAGACCCTTTGAAGTCATATTGCATGGTACCCATTCCACGGGTCTCAACTCTCCAGGTTTAAGGTATTCTTCCTTCAGCTAAAACATGCATGTGGAACCCAGAGTATGATCAACCGTGTGAACGGGAGACGTGTTCAAATATGTCTCAGTTTTCCTCCCCTGGTACTCGGGTGCAACATTCCAGACGCTTTACTAACACTCTCCCCACTTGGAGAGTCAGCGCCTTTAACCTCCTGTTTGGCCCAGTTTGCAATTTCTGCGGAAGATGAACAGGAATAGGGAGAACCAATGAGAGACTAGCTGGAGGTGTCTGGACGGGCAAATTTAACTCTCATTTCCCATCTGGAAGAGGAAATAACCAAAGGCTCAGCGTGCCGTGCCGGAACCAGATTAGGGACTGAAGCCATCCTGCGGTGTTGCGGCCAGCTCAAAAGAAAGTGAGTTGAAGAAAGGAGCTCAGGGGCACTGTAATTCACAAACCTGCAGAGTTATAAATGAGAGCTATCGTCCAAAAATATACTGAAGTAAGGCTGCCAAGAGGACTTGAAAGCGGGGCAGAATTGCAGGAAACCGATTTCAGGAGGTAGACTGGAATTGCATTGAAAGCATAGGAAAAGAGGCAGAACGTCCACAATGATGCACTTGGCCAAAAAGGGCGTATGCGTTTTTTCCTGAATATATTCAGGAAAAAACGCATACGCCCTTTTTGGCCAACCAAGCAAGCTTGCAAAGGAAATCTGCACTACAATGAATTCTCACTTCCCCCCGTCAAAAGGGCCATCTGAAAAAAGTGTAAAATCCAGAAAGGCAGGACAGGCCATGGAGAACTGGGAGCCTTGTTATGCTGATGGGCGGGATGTAAATTGCCAACAGACACTTGGGAGAAGTGTATGGTGTTTCCTGAAACATCTAAAAAACAAAGCAACAGAGCCTAGGGCACTTCACCTTATGGTCCTATAGCTTAGGAAAATTAAAATCAAAAAGACACAGCCACCCCAATGTTTGGGACGCCTCTGTTTACAAGAACCTCGTTTACCGTACAAGTTCAACATCGCAGAAAGTGAAAAATGGATAAAGAAGCTGTGGTATTTACTTACAAAGCAATATCACTCAGCAATGAAATCTATGTCATCAGGCCCTTAGCAGCACAATGAGTGGATTCAGGTATGATGTTTCTAACTGAAATAAGTCACACAGAAAAAGAAACATCATAAGATATCAGTAATACACGGAATGTAAACTTGGCTACACAGGAACTGAATTACAGAACAGAACAGGGTCTCAAATTTAGAAAACCAACTTATGCTTGCTTAAGGGTAAAGGTGAGTTGGGGTGCTGCATAAAACCAGAGATCGAAATGAGCACAGATAAAGTTCCTTAAGCCAAATATGGAATAGACAAGAGCTACTCCTTGCTCAACGAAATGGACTCAACACCGCATATTAAACGCCTAAGAATGTACCTGACTAGTAAGTATCTTAAAACCTATGGATTGCTATGTCTCCGAAAGAGAACCAAGCGTGTGTACAGGGGCATAAACGCAGCAGTGATAGGATTGGAGAGGTTCGGTGAGCAAATGAAGACCCTTTGAAGTCATATTGCATGGTACCCATTCCACGGGTCTCAACACTACAGGTTTAAGGTATTCTTCCTTCGGCTAAAATATGCATGTGGAACCCAGAGTATGATCAACCGTGTGAACGGGAGACGTGTTCAAATATGTCTCAGTTTTTGTCCCCTGGTACTCGGGTGCAACATTCCAGACGCTTTACTAACACTCTCCCCACTTGGAGAATCAGCGCCTTTAACCTCCTGTTTGGCCCAGTTTGCAATTTCTGCGGAAGATGAACAGGAATAGGGAGAACCAATGAGAGACTAGCTGGAGGTGTCTGGACGGGCAAATTTAACTCTCATTTCCCACCAGGAAGAGGAAATAACCAAAGGCTCAGCGTGCCGTGCCGGAACCAGATTAGGGCCTGAAGCCATCCTGCGGTGTTGCGGCCAGCACAAAAGAAAGCGAGTGAAGAAAGGAGCTCAGGGGCACTGTAATTCACAAACCTGCAGAGTTATAAATGACAGCTATCGTCTAAAAATATACTGAAGTAAGGCTGCCAAGAGGACTTGAAAGAGGGGCAGAATTGCAGGAAACCGATTTCAGGAGGTAGACTGGAATTGCATTGAAAGCATAGGAAAAGAGGCAGAACGTCCACAATGATGCACTTGGCCAAAAAGGGCGTATACGTTTTTTCCTGAATATATTCAGGAAAAAACGCATACGCCCTTTTTGGCCAACCAAGCAAGCTTGCAAAGGAAATCTGCACTACAATGAAGTTTCACTTCCCCCCAGTCAACAGGGCCATCTGAAAAAAGTGTAAAATCCAGAAAGGCAGGACAGGCCATGGAGAACTGGGAGCCTTGTTATGCTGATGGGCGGGATGTAAATTGCCAACAGACACTCGGGAGAAGTGTATGGTGTTTCCTGAAACATCTAAAAAACAAAGCAACAGAGCCTAGGGCACTTCCACTTATGGTCCTATAGCTTAGGGAAATTAAAATCAAAAAGACACAGCCACCCCAAAGTTTGGGACGCCTCTGTTTACAAGAACCTCGTTTACACTACAAGTTCAACATCGCAGAAAGTGAAAAATGGATAAAGAAGATGTGGTATTTACTTACAAAGCAATATCACTCAGCAATGAAATCTATGTCATCAGGCTCTTAGCAGCACAATGAGTGGATTCAGTTATGATGATTCTAACTGAAATAAGTCAAACAGCAAAAGAAACATCATAAGATATCACTAATACACGGAATGTAAACTTGGCTACACAGGAACTGAATTCCAAAACAGAACAGGGTCTCAAATTTCTAAAACCAACTTATGCTTGCTTAAGGGGAAAGGTGAGTTGGGGTGCTGCATAAAACCAGAGATTGAAATGAGCACAGATAAAGTTCCTTAAGCCAAATATGGAATAGACAAGAGCTACTCCTTGCTCAACGAAATGGACTCAACACCCCATATTAAACGCCAAAGAATGTACCTGACTAGTAAGTATCTTAAAACGTATGGTTTGCTATGTCTCCAAAAGAGAATCAAGCATGTGTACAAGGGCCTAAATGCAGCAGTGATAGGATTGGAGAGGTTCGGTGAGCAAATGAAGACCCTTTGAAGTCATATTGCATGGTACCCATTACACGGGTCTCAACTCTACAGGTTTAAGGTATTCTTCCTTCAGCTAAAACACGCATGTGGAACCCAGAGTATGATCAACCGTGTGAATGGGAGACGTGTTCAAATATGTCTCAGTTTTCCTCCCCTGGTACTCGGGTGCAACATTCCAGACGCTTTACTAACACTCTCCCGACTTGGAGAATCAGTCCCTTTAACCTCCTGTTTGGCCCAGTTTGCAATTTCTGCGGAAGATGAACAGGAATAGTGAGAACCAATGAGAGACTAGCTGGAGGTGGCTGGACGGGCAAATTTAACTCTCATTTCCCACCAGGAAGAGGAAATAACCAAAGGCTCAGCGTGCCGTGCCTGAACCAGATTAGGGCCTGAAGCCATCCTGCGGTGTTACGGCCAGGTCACAAGAAAGCGAGTTGAAGAAAGGAGCTCAGGGGCACTGTAATTCACAAACCTGCACAGTTATAAATGAAAGCTATCATCCAAAAATAGACTAAAGTAAGGCTGCCAAGAGGACTTGAAAGCGGGGCAGAATTGCAGGAAACCGATTTCAGGAGGTAGACTGGAATTGCATTGAAAGCATAGGAAAAGAGGCAGAACGTCCACAATGATGCACTTGGCCAAAAAGGGCGTATGCGTTTTTTCCTGAATATATTCAGGAAAAAACGCATACGCCCTTTTTGGCCAACCAAGCAAACTTGCAAAGGAAATCTGCACTACAATGAAGTCTCACTTCCCCCCGGTCAAAAGGGCCATCTGAAAAAAGTGTAAAATCCAGAAAGGCAGGACAGGCCATGGAGAACTGGGATCCTTGTTATGCTGATGGGCGGGATGGAATTTGCCAACAGACACTCGAGAGAAGTGTATGGTGTTTCCTGAAACATCTAAAAAACAAAGCAACAGAGCCTAGGGCACTTCCACTTATGGTCCTATAGCTTAGGGAAATTAAAATCAAAAAGACACAGCCACCCCAAAGTTTGGGACGCCTCTGTTTACAAGAACCTCGTTTACCGTACAAGTTCAATATCACAGAAAGTGAAAAATGGATAAAGAACTTGTGGTACTTACGTACAATGCAGTATCACTCAGCAATGAAATCTATGTCATCAGGCCCGTAGCAGCATAATGAGTGGATTCAGGTACGATGATTCTAACTGAAATAAGTCACACAGAAAAAGAAACATCATAAGATATCACTAATACACGGAATGTAAACTTGGCTACACAGGAACTGAATTCCAAAACAGAACAGGGTCTCAAATTTAGAAAACCAACTTATGCTTGCTTAAGGGGAAAGGTGAGTTGGGGTGCTGCATAAAACCAGAGATTGAAATGAGCACAGATAAAGTTCCTTAAGCCAAATATGGAATAGACAAGAGCTACTCCTTGCTCAACGAAATGGACTCAACACCCCATATTAAACGCCTAAGAATGTACCTGACTAGTAAGTATCTTAAAACCTATGGATTGCTATGTCTCCAAAAGAGAATCAAGCATGTGTACAGGGGCATAAATGCAGCAGTGATAGGATTGGAGAGGTTCGGTGAGCAAATGAAGACCCTTTGAAGTCATATTGCATGGTACCCATTCCACGGGTCTCAACTCTCCAGGTTTAAGGTATTCTTCCTTCAGCTAAAACATGCATGTGGAACCCAGAGTATGATCAACCGTGTGAACGGGAGACGTGTTCAAATATGTCTCAGTTTTCCTCCCCTGGTACTCGGGTGCAACATTCCAGATGCTTTACTAACACTCTCCCCACTTGGAGAGTCAGCGCCTTTAACCTCCTGTTTGGCCCAGTTTGCAATTTCTGCGGAAGATGAACAGGAATAGGGAGAACCAATGCGAGACTAGCTGGAGGTGTCTGGACGGGCAAATTTAACTCTCATTTCCCATCTGGAAGAGGAAATAACCAAAGGCTCAGCGTGCCGTGCCGGAACCAGATTAGGGACTGAAGCCATCCTGCGGTGTTGCGGCCAGCTCAAAAGAAAGTGAGTTGAAGAAAGGAGCTCAGGGGCACTGTAATTCACAAACCTGCAGAGTTATAAATGACAGCTATCGTCCAAAAATATACTGAAGTAAGGCTGCCAAGAGGACTTGAAAGCGGGGCAGAATTGCAGGAAACCGATTTCAGGAGGTAGACTGGAATTGCATTGAAAGCACAGGAAAAGAGGCAGAACGTCCACAATGATGCACTTGGCCAAAAAGGGTGTATGCGTTTTTTCCTGAATATATTCAGGAAAAAACGCATACGCCCTTTTTGGCCAACCAAGCAAGCTTGCAAAGGAAATCTGCACTACAATGAAGTCTCACTTCCCCCCGGTCAAAAGGGCCATCTGAAAAAAGTGTAAAATCCAGAAAGGCAGGACAGGCCATGGAGAACTGGGAGCCTTGTTATGCTGATGGGCGGGATGTAAATTGCCAACAGACACTCGGGAGAAGTGTATGGTGTTTCCTGAAACATCTAAAAAACAAAGCAACAGAGCCTAGGGCACTTCCACTTATGGTCCTATAGCTTAGGGAAATTAAAATCAAAAAGACACAGCCACCCCAAAGTTTGGGACGCCTCTGTTTACAAGAACCTCGTTTACAGTAGAAGTTCAACATCGCAGAAAGTGAAAAATGGATAAAGAAGATGTGGTATTTACTTACAAAGCAATATCACTCAGCAATGAAATCTATGTCATCAGGCTCTTAGCAGCACAATGAGTGGATTCAGGTATGATGATTCTAACTGAAATAAGTCACACAGAAAAAGAAACATAATAAGATATCACTAATACACGGAATGTAAACTTGGCTACACAGGAACTGAATTACAGAACAGAACAGGGTCTCAAATTTAGAAAACCAACTTATGTTTGCTTAAGAGGAAAGGTGAGTTGGGGTGCTGCATAAAACCAGAGATTGAAATGAGCACAGATAAAGTTCCTTAAGCCAAATATGGAATAGACAAGAGCTACTCCTTGCTCAACGAAATGGACTCAACACCGCATATTAAACGCCTAAGAATGTACCTGACTAGTAAGTATCTTAAAACCTATGGATTGCTATGTCTCCGAAAGAGAATCAAGCATGTGTACAGGGGCATAAACGCAGCAGTGATAGGATTGGAGAGGTTTGGTGAGCAAATGAAGACCCTTTGAAGTCATATTGCACGGTACCCATTCCACGGGTTTCAACTACCCAGGTTTAAGGTATTCTTCCTTCAGCTAAAACATGCATGTGGAACCTAGAGTATGATCAACCATGTGATCGGGAGACGTGTTCAAATATGTCTCAGTTTTCCTCCCCTGGTACTCGGGTGCAACATTCCAGACGCTTTACTAACACTCTCCCGACTTGGAGAATCAGTCCCTTTAACCTCCTGTTTGGCCCAGTTTGCAATTTCTGCGGAAGATGAAAAGGAATAGCGAGAACCAATGAGAGACTAGCTGGAGGTGGCTGGACGGGCAAATTTAACTCTCATTTCCCACCAGGAAGAGGAAATAACCAAAGGCTCAGCGTGCCGTGCCGGAACCAGATTAGGGCCTGAAGCCATCCTGCGGTGTTGCGGCCAGGTCACAAGAAAGCGAGTTGAAGAAAGGAGCTCAGGGGCACTGTAATTCACAAACCTGCACAGTTATAAATGACAGCTATCATCCAAAAATAGACTAAAGTAAGGCTGCCAAGAGGACTTGAAAGCGGGGCAGAATTGCAGGAAACCGATTTCAGGAGGTAGACTGGAATTGCATTGAAAGCATAGGAAAAGAGGCAGAACGTCCACAATGATGCACTTGGCCAAAAAGGGCGTATGCGTTTTTTCCTGAATATATTCAGGAAAAAACGCATACGCCCTTTATGGCCAAACAAGCAAACTTGCAAAGGAAATCTGCACTACAATGAAGTCTCACTTCCCCCCGGTCAAAAGGGCCATCTGAAAAAAGTGTAAAATCCAGCAAGGCAGGACAGGCCATGGAGAACTGGGAGCCTTGTTATGCTGATGGGCGGGATGTAAATTGCCAACAGACACTCGGGAGAAGTGTATGGTGTTTCCTGAAACATCTAAAAAACAAAGCAACAGAGCCTAGGGCACTTCCACTTATGGTCCTATAGCTTAGAGAAATTAAAATCAAAAAGACACAGCCACCCCAATGTTTGGGACGCCTCTGTTTACAAGAACCTCGTTTACCGTACAAGTTCAACACCGCAGAAAGTGAAAAATGGATAAAGAAGCTTTGGTATTTACTTACAAAGCAATATCACTCAGCAATGAAATCTATGTCATCAGGCCCTTAGCAGCACAATGAGTGGATTCAGGTATGATGATTCTAACTGAAATAAGTCACACAGAAAATGAAACATCATAAGATATCAGTAATACACGGAATGTAAACTTGGCTACACAGGAACTGAATTACAGAACAGAACAGGGTCTCAAATTTAGAAAACCAACATATGCTTGCTTAAGGGGAAAGGTGAGTTGGGGTGCTGCATAAAACCAGAGATCGAAATGAGCACAGATAAAGTTCCTTAAGCCAAATATGGAATAGACAAGAGCTACTCCTTGCTCAACGAAATGGACTCAACACCGCATATTAAACGCCTAAGAATGTACCTGACTAGTAAGTATCTTAAAACCTATGGATTGCTATGTCTCCGAAAGAGAATCAAGCATGTGTACAGGGGCATAAACGCAGCAGTGATAGGATTGGAGAGGTTCGGTGAGCAAATGAAGACCCTTTGAAGTCATATTGCATGGTACCCATTCCACGGGTTTCAAATACCCAGGTTTAAGGTATTCTTCCTTCAGCTAAAACATTGGTGTGGAACCCAGAGTATGATCAACCGTGTGATCGGGAGACGTGTTCAAATATGTCTCAGTTTTCGTACCCTGGTACTCGGGTGCAACATTCCAGACGCTTTACTAACACTCTCCCGACTTGGAGAGTCAGTCCCTTTAACCTCCTGTTTGGCCCAGTTTGGAATTTCTGCGGAAGATGAACAGGAATAGCGAGAACCAATGAGAGACTAGCTGGAGGTGTCTGGACGGGCAAATTTAACTCTCATTTCCCACCAGGAAGAGGAAATAACCAAAGGCTCAGCGTGCCGTGCCGGAACCAGATTAGGGCCTGAAGCCATCCTGCGGTGTTGCGGCCAGGTCACAAGAAAGCGAGTTGAAGAAAGGAGCTCAGGGGCACTGTAATTCACAAACATGCAGAGTTATAAATGACAGCTATCGTCCAAAAATATACTGAAGTAAGGCTGCCAAGAGGACTTGAAAGCGGGGCAGAATTGCAGGAAACCGATTTCAGGAGGTAGACTGGAATTGCATTGAAAGCATAGGAAAACAGGCAGAACGTCCACAATGATGCACTTGGCCAAAAAGGGCGTATGCGTTTTTTCCTGAATATATTCAGGAAAAAACGCATACGCCCTTTTTGGCCAACCAAGCAAGCTTGCAAAGAAATCTGCACTACAATGAAGTCTCACTTCCCCCCGGTCAAAAGGGCCATCTGAAAAAAGTGTAAAATCCAGAAAGGCAGGACAGGCCATGGAGAACTGGGAGCCTTGTTATGCTGATGGAAGGGATGTAAATTGCCAACAGACACTCGGGAGAAGTGTATGGTGTTTCCTAAAACATCTAAAAAACAAAGCAACAGAGCCTAGGGCACTTCCACTTATGGTCCTATAGCTTAGGGAAAATAAATCAAAAAGACACAGCCACCCCAAAGTTTGGGACGCCTCTGTTTACAAGAACCTCGTTTACCGTACAAGTTCAATATCACAGAAAGTGAAAAATGGATAAAGAACTTGTGGTACTTACGTACAATGCAGTATCACTCAGCAATGAAATCTATGTCATCAGGCCCGTAGCAGCATAATGAGTGGATTCAGGTACGATGATTCTAACTGAAATAAATCATACAGAAAAAGAAACATCATAAGATATCACTAATACATGGAATGTAAACTTGGCTACACAGGAACTGAATTCCAAAACAGAACAGGGTCTCAAATTTAGAAAACCAACTTATGCTTGCTTAAGGGGAAAGGTGAGTTGGGGTGCTGCATAAAACCAGAGATCGAAATGAGCACAGATAAAGTTCCTTAAGCCAAATATGGAATAGACAAGAGCTACTCCTTGCTCAACGAAATGGACTCAACACCCCATATTAAACGCCAAAGAATGTACCTGACTAGTAAGTATCTTAAAACCTATGGATTGCTATGTCTCCGAAAGAGAATCAAGCATGTGTACAGGGGCATTAACGCAGCAGTGATAGGATTGGAGAGGTTCGGTGAGCAAATGAAGACCCTTTGAAGTCATATTGCATGGTACCCATTACACGGGTCTCAACTCTACAGGTTTAAGTTATTCTTCCTTCAGCTAAAACATGCATGTGGAACCCAGAGTATGATCAACCGTGTGAACGGGAGACGTGTTCAAATATGTCTCAGTTTTCCTCCCCTGGTACTCGGGTGCAACATTCCAGACGCTTTACTATCACTCTCCCAACTTGGAGAGTCAGCGCCTTTAACGTCCTGTTTGGTCCAGTTTGCAATTTCTGCGGAAGATGAACAGGAATATGGAGAACCAATGAGAGACTAGCTGGAGGTGTCTGGACGGGCAAATTTAACTCTCATTTCCCACCAGGAAGAGGAATTAACCAAAGGCTCAGCGTGCCGTGCCGGAACCAGATTAGGGCCTGAAGCCATCCTGCGGTGTTGCGGCCAGATCACAAGAAAGCGAGTTGAAGAAAGGAGCTCAGGGGCACTGTAATTCACAAACCTGCAGAGTTATAAATGACAGCTATCATCCAAAAATATACTGAAGTAAGGCTGCCAAGAGGACTTGAAACGGGGCAGAATTGCAGGAAACCGATTTCAGGAGGTAGACTGGAATTGCATTGAAAGCATAGGAAAAGAGGCAGAACGTCCACAATGATGCACTTGGCCAAAAAGGGCGTATGCGTTTTTTCCTGAATATATTCAGGAAAAAACGCATACGCCCTTTTTGGCCAACCAAGGAAGCTTGCAAAGGAAATCTGCACTACAATGAAGTCTCACTTCCCCCCGTCAAAAGGGCCATCTGGAAAAAGTGTAAAATCCAGAAAGGCAGGACAAGCGGTGGAGAACTGGGAGCCTTGTTATGCTGACGGGCGGGATGTAAATTGCCAACAGACACTCGGGAGAAGTGTATGGTGTTTCCTGAAACATCTAAAAAACAAAGCAACAGAGCCTAGGGCACTTCCACTTATGGTCCTATAGCTTAGGGAAATTAAAATCAAAAAGACACAGCCACCCCAATGTTTGGGACGCCTCTGTTTACAAGAACCTCATTTACCGTACAAGTTCAACATCGCAGAAAGTGAAAAATGGATAAAGAAGCTTTGGTATTTACTTACAAAGCAATATCACTCAGCAATGAAATCTATGTCATCAGGCCCTTAGCAGCACAATGAGTGGATTCAGGTATGATGATTCTAACTGAAATAAGTCACACAGAAAAAGAAACATCATAAGATATCAGTAATACACGGAATGTAAACTTGGCTACACAGGAACTGAATTACAGAACAGAACAGGGTCTCAAATTTAGAAAACCAACTTATGTTTGCTTAAGAGGAAAGGTGAGTTGGGGTGCTGCATAAAACCAGAGATTGAAATGAGCACAGATAAAGTTCCTTAAGCCAAATATGGAATAGACAAGAGCTACTCCTTGCTCAACGAAATGGACTCAACACCGCATATTAAACGCCTAAGAATGTACCTGACTAGTAAGTATCTTAAAACCTATGGATTGCTATGTCTCCGAAAGAGAATCAAGCATGTGTACAGGGGCATAAACGCAGCAGTGATAGGATTGGAGAGGTTTGGTGAGCAAATGAAGACCCTTTGAAGTCATATTGCACGGTACCCATTCCACGGGTTTCAACTACCCAGGTTTAAGGTATTCTTCCTTCAGCTAAAACATGCATGTGGAACCTAGAGTATGATCAACCATGTGATCGGGAGACGTGTTCAAATATGTCTCAGTTTTCCTCCCCTGGTACTCGGGTGCAACATTCCAGACGCTTTACTAACACTCTCCCGACTTGGAGAATCAGTCCCTTTAACCTCCTGTTTGGCCCAGTTTGCAATTTCTGCGGAAGATGAAAAGGAATAGCGAGAACCAATGAGAGACTAGCTGGAGGTGGCTGGACGGGCAAATTTAACTCTCATTTCCCACCAGGAAGAGGAAATAACCAAAGGCTCAGCGTGCCGTGCCGGAACCAGATTAGGGCCTGAAGCCATCCTGCGGTGTTGCGGCCAGGTCACAAGAAAGCGAGTTGAAGAAAGGAGCTCAGGGGCACTGTAATTCACAAACCTGCACAGTTATAAATGACAGCTATCAGCCAAAAATAGACTAAAGTAAGGCTGCCAAGAGGACTTGAAAGCGGGGCAGAATTGCAGGAAACCGATTTCAGGAGGTAGACTGGAATTGCATTGAAAGCATAGGAAAAGAGGCAGAACGTCCACAATGATGCACTTGGCCAAAAAGGGCGTATGCGTTTTTTCCTGAATATATTCAGGAAAAAACGCATACGCCCTTTATGGCCAAACAAGCAAACTTGCAAAGGAAATCTGCACTACAATGAAGTCTCACTTCCCCCCGGTCAAAAGGGCCATCTGAAAAAAGTGTAAAATCCAGCAAGGCAGGACAGGCCATGGAGAACTGGGAGCCTTGTTATGCTGATGGGCGGGATGTAAATTGCCAACAGACACTCGGGAGAAGTGTATGGTGTTTCCTGAAACATCTAAAAAACAAAGCAACAGAGCCTAGGGCACTTCCACTTATGGTCCTATAGCTTAGAGAAATTAAAATCAAAAAGACACAGCCACCCCAATGTTTGGGACGCCTCTGTTTACAAGAACCTCGTTTACCGTACAAGTTCAACACCGCAGAAAGTGAAAAATGGATAAAGAAGCTTTGGTATTTACTTACAAAGCAATATCACTTAGCAATGAAATCTATGTCATCAGGCCCTTAGCAGCACAATGAGTGGATTCAGGTATGATGATTCTAACTGAAATAAGTCACACAGAAAATGAAACATCATAAGATATCAGTAATACACGGAATGTAAACTTGGCTACACAGGAACTGAATTACAGAACAGAACAGGGTCTCAAATTTAGAAAACCAACATATGCTTGCTTAAGGGGAAAGGTGAGTTGGGGTGCTGCATAAAACCAGAGATCGAAATGAGCACAGATAAAGTTCCTTAAGCCAAATATGGAATAGACAAGAGCTACTCCTTGCTCAACGAAATGGACTCAACACCGCATATTAAACGCCTAAGAATGTACCTGACTAGTAAGTATCTTAAAACCTATGGATTGCTATGTCTCCGAAAGAGAATCAAGCATGTGTACAGGGGCATAAACGCAGCAGTGATAGGATTGGAGAGGTTCGGTGAGCAAATGAAGACCCTTTGAAGTCATATTGCATGGTACCCATTCCACGGGTTTCAAATACCCAGGTTTAAGGTATTCTTCCTTCAGCTAAAACATTGGTGTGGAACCCAGAGTATGATCAACCGTGTGATCGGGAGACGTGTTCAAATATGTCTCAGTTTTCGTACCCTGGTACTCGGGTGCAACATTCCAGACGCTTTACTAACACTCTCCCGACTTGGAGAGTCAGTCCCTTTAACCTCCTGTTTGGCCCAGTTTGGAATTTCTGCGGAAGGTGAACAGGAATAGCGAGAACCAATGAGAGACTAGCTGGAGGTGTCTGGACGGGCAAATTTAACTCTCATTTCCCACCAGGAAGAGGAAATAACCAAAGGCTCAGCGTGCCGTGCCGGAACCAGATTAGGGCCTGAAGCCATCCTGCGGTGTTGCGGCCAGGTCACAAGAAAGCGAGTTGAAGAAAGGAGCTCAGGGGCACTGTAATTCACAAACATGCAGAGTTATAAATGACAGCTATCGTCCAAAAATATACTGAAGTAAGGCTGCCAAGAGGACTTGAAAGCGGGGCAGAATTGCAGGAAACCGATTTCAGGAGGTAGACTGGAATTGCATTGAAAGCATAGGAAAAGAGGCAGAACGTCCACAATGATGCACTTGGCCAAAAAGGGCGTATGCGTTTTTTCCTGAATATATTCAGGAAAAAACGCATACGCCCTTTTTGGCCAACCAAGCAAGCTTGCAAAGAAATCTGCACTACAATGAAGTCTCACTTCCCCCCGGTCAAAAGGGCCATCTGAAAAAAGTGTAAAATCCAGAAAGGCAGGACAGGCCATGGAGAACTGGGAGCCTTGTTATGCTGATGGGCGGGATGTAAATTGCCAACAGACACTCGGGAGAAGTGTATGGTGTTTCCTAAAACATCTAAAAAACAAAGCAACAGAGCCTAGGGCACTTCCACTTATGGTCCTATAGCTTAGGGAAAATAAATCAAAAAGACACAGCCACCCCAAAGTTTGGGACGCCTCTGTTTACAAGAACCTCGTTTACCGTACAAGTTCAATATCACAGAAAGTGAAAAATGGATAAAGAACTTGTGGTACTTACGTACAATGCAGTATCACTCAGCAATGAAATCTATGTCATCAGGCCCGTAGCAGCATAATGAGTGGATTCAGGTACGATGATTCTAACTGAAATAAATCATACAGAAAAAGAAACATCATAAGATATCACTAATACATGGAATGTAAACTTGGCTACACAGGAACTGAATTCCAAAACAGAACAGGGTCTCAAATTTAGAAAACCAACTTATGCTTGCTTAAGGGGAAAGGTGAGTTGGGGTGCTGCATAAAACCAGAGATCGAAATGAGCACAGATAAAGTTCCTTAAGCCAAATATGGAATAGACAAGAGCTACTCCTTGCTCAACGAAATGGACTCAACACCCCATATTAAACGCCAAAGAATGTACCTGACTAGTAAGTATCTTAAAACCTATGGATTGCTATGTCTCCGAAAGAGAATCAAGCATGTGTACAGGGGCATAAACGCAGCAGTGATAGGATTGGAGAGGTTCGGTGAGCAAATGAAGACCCTTTGAAGTCATATTGCATGGTACCCATTACACGGGTCTCAACTCTACAGGTTTAAGTTATTCTTCCTTCAGCTAAAACATGCATGTGGAACCCAGAGTATGATCAACCGTGTGAACGGGAGACGTGTTCAAATATGTCTCAGTTTTCCTCCCCTGGTACTCGGGTGCAACATTCCAGACGCTTTACTATCACTCTCCCAACTTGGAGAGTCAGCGCCTTTAACGTCCTGTTTGGTCCAGTTTGCAATTTCTGCGGAAGATGAACAGGAATATGGAGAACCAATGAGAGACTAGCTGGAGGTGTCTGGACGGGCAAATTTAACTCTCATTTCCCACCAGGAAGAGGAATTAACCAAAGGCTCAGCGTGCCGTGCCGGAACCAGATTAGGGCCTGAAGCCATCCTGCGGTGTTGCGGCCAGATCACAAGAAAGCGAGTTGAAGAAAGGAGCTCAGGGGCACTGTAATTCACAAACCTGCAGAGTTATAAATGACAGCTATCATCCAAAAATATACTGAAGTAAGGCTGCCAAGAGGACTTGAAACGGGGCAGAATTGCAGGAAACCGATTTCAGGAGGTAGACTGGAATTGCATTGAAAGCATAGGAAAAGAGGCAGAACGTCCACAATGATGCACTTGGCCAAAAAGGGCGTATGCGTTTTTTCCTGAATATATTCAGGAAAAAACGCATACGCCCTTTTTGGCCAACCAAGCAAGCTTGCAAAGGAAATCTGCACTACAATGAAGTCTCACTTCCCCCCGTCAAAAGGGCCATCTGGAAAAAGTGTAAAATCCAGAAAGGCAGGACAAGCGGTGGAGAACTGGGAGCCTTGTTATGCTGACGGGCGGGATGTAAATTGCCAACAGACACTCGGGAGAAGTGTATGGTGTTTCCTGAAACATCTAAAAAACAAAGCAACAGAGCCTAGGGCACTTCCACTTATGGTCCTATAGCTTAGGGAAATTAAAATCAAAAAGACACAGCCACCCCAATGTTTGGGACGCCTCTGTTTACAAGAACCTCATTTACCGTACAAGTTCAACATCGCAGAAAGTGAAAAATGGATAAAGAAGCTTTGGTATTTACTTACAAAGCAATATCACTCAGCAATGAAATCTATGTCATCAGGCCCTTAGCAGCACAATGAGTGGATTCAGGTATGATGATTCTAACTGAAATAAGTCACACAGAAAAAGAAACATCATAAGATATCAGTAATACACGGAATGTAAACTTGGCTACACAGGAACTGAATTACAGAACAGAACAGGGTCTCAAATTTAGAAAACCAACATATGCTTGCTTAAGGGGAAAGGTGAGTTGGGGTGCTGCATAAAACCAGAGATCGAAATGAGCACAGATAAAGTTCCTTAAGCCAAATATGGAATAGACAAGAGCTACTCCTTGCTCAACGAAATGGACTCAACACCGCATATTAAACGCCTAAGAATGTACCTGACTAGTAAGTATCTTAAAACCTATGGATTGCTATGTCTCCGAAAGAGAATCAAGCATGTGTACAGGGGCATAAACGCAGCAGTGATAGGATTGGAGAGGTTCGGTGAGCAAATGAAGACCCTTTGAAGTCATATTGCATGGTACCCATTCCACGGGTTTCAACTACCCAGGTTTAAGGTATTCTTCCTTCAGCTAAAACATGCGTGTGGAACCTAGAGTATGATCAACCATGTGATTGGGAGACGTGTTCAAATATGTCTCAGTTTTCGTACCCTGGTACTCGGGTGCAACATTCCAGACGCTTTACTAACACTCTCCCGACTTGGAGACTCAGTCCCTTTAACATCCTGTTTGCCCCAGTTTGCAATTTCTGCGGAAGATGAACAGGAATAGCGAGAACCAATGAGAGACTAGCTGGAGGTGTCTGGACGGGCAAATTTAACTCTCATTTCCCACCAGGAAGAGGAATTAACCAAAGGCTCAGCGTGCCGTGCCGAAACCAGATTAGGGCCTGAAGCCATCCTGCGGTGTTGCGGCCAGGTCACAAGAAAGCGAGTTGAAGAAAGGAGCTCAGGGGCACTGTAATTCACAAACCTGCAGAGTTATAAATGACAGCTATCGTCCAAAAATATACTGAAGTAAGGCTGCCAAGAGGACTTGAAACGGGGCAGAATTGCAGGAAACCGATTTCAGGAGGTAGACTGGAATTGCATTGAAAGCATAGGAAAAGAGGCAGAACGTCCACAATGATGCACTTGGCCAAAAAGGGCGTATGCGTTTTTTCCTGAATATATTCAGGAAAAAACGCATACGCCCTTTTTGGCCAACCAAGCAAGCTTGTAAAGGAAATCTGCACTACAATGAAGTCTCACTTCCCCCCGGTCAAAAGGGCCATCTGAAAAAAGTGTAAAATCCAGAAAGGCAGGAAAGGCCATGGAGAACTGGGAGTCTTGTTATGCTGATGGGCGGGATGTAAATTGCCAACAGCCACTCTGTAGAAGTGTATGGTGTTTCCTGAAACATCTAAAAAACAAAGCAACAGAGCCTAGGGCACTTCCACTTATGGTCCTATAGCTTAGGGAAATTAAAATCAAAAAGACACAGCCACCCCAAAGTTTGGGACGCCTCTGTTTACAAGAACCTCGTTTACCGTACAAGTTCAACATCGCAGAAAGTGAAAAATAGATAAAGAACTTGTGGTACTTACGTACAATGCAGTATCACTCAGCAATGAAATTTATGTCATCAGGCCCGTAGCAGCATAATGAGTGGATTCAGGCACGATGATTCTAACTGAAATAAGTCACACAGCAAAAGAAACATCATAAGATATCACTAATACACGGAATGTAAACTTGGCTACACAGGAACTGAATTCCAAAACAGAACAGGGTCTCAAATTTAGAAAACCAACTTATGCTTGCTTAAGGGGAAAGGTGAGTTGGGGTGCTGCATAAAACCAGAGATTGAAATGAGCACAGATAAAGTTCCTTAAGCCAAATATGGAATAGACAAGAGCTACTCCTTGCTCAACGAAATGGACTCAACACCCCATATTAAACGCCAAAGAATGTACCTGACTAGTAAGTATCTTAAAACCTATGGATTGCTATGCCTCCAAAAGAGAATCAAGCGTGTGTACAGGGGCATAAACGCAGCAGTGATAGGATTGGAGAGGTTCGGTGAGCAAATGAAGACCCTTTGAAGTCATATTGCATGGTACCCATTCCACGGGTCTCAACTCTCCAGGTTTAAGGTATTCTTCCTTCAGCTAAAACATGCATGTGGAACCCAGTGTATGATCAACCATGTGAACGGGAGACGTGTTCAAATATGTCTCAGTTTTCCTCCCCTGGTACTCGGGTGCAACATTCTAGACGCTTTACTAACACTCTCCCCACTTGGAGAGTCAGCGCCTTTAACCTCCTGTTTGGCCCAGTTTGCAATTTCTGCGGAAGATGAACAGGAATAGCGAGAACCAATGAGAGACTAGCTGGAGGTGTCTGGACGGGCAAATTTAACTCTGATTTCCCACCAGGAAGAGGAAATAACCAAAGGCTCAGCGTGCCGTGCCGGAACCAGATTAGGGCCTGAAGCCATCCTGCGGTGTTGCGGCCAGCTCAAAAGAAAGCGAGTGAAGAAAGGAGCTCAGGGGCACTGTAATTCACAAACCTGCAGAGTTATAAATGACAGCTATCGTCTAAAAATATACTGAAGTAAGGCTGCCAAGAGGACTTGAAAGAGGGGCAGAATTGCATGAAACCGATTTCAGCAGGTAGACTGGAATTGCATTGAAAGCATAGGAAAAGAGGCAGAACGTCCACAATGATGCACTTGGCCAAAAAGGGCGTATACGTTTTTTCCTGAATATATTCAGGAAAAAACGCATACGCCCTTTTTGGCCAACCAAGCAAGCTTGCAAAGGAAATCTGCACTACAATGAAGTCTCACTTCCCCCCGGTCAAAAGGGCCATCTGAAAAAAGTGTAAAATCCAGAAAGGCAGGACAGGCCATGGAGAACTGGGAGCCTTGTTATGCTGATGGGCGGGATGGAAATTGCCAACAGACACTCGGGAGAAGTGTATGGTGTTTCCTGAAACATCTAAAAAACAAAGCAACAGAGCCTAGGGCACTTCCACTTATGGTCCTATAGCTTAGGGAAATTAAAATCAAAAAGACACAGCCACCCCAAAGTTTGGGACACCTCTGTTTACAAGAACCTCGTTTACAGTACAAGTTCAACATCGCAGAAAGTGAAAAATGGATAAAGAACTTGTGGTACTTACGTACAATGCAGTATCACTCAGCCATGAAATCTATGTCATCAGGCCCGTAGCAGCATAATGAGTGGATTCAGGTACGATGATTCTAACTGAAATAAGTCACACAGAAAAAGAAACATCATAAGATATCACTAATACACGGAATGTAAACTTGGCTACACAGGAACTGAATTCCAAAACAGAACAGGGTCTCAAATTTAGAAAACCAACTTATGCTTGCTTAAGGGGAAAGGTGAGTTGGGGTGCTGCATAAAACCAGAGATTGAAATGAGCACAGATAAAGTTCCTTAAGCCAAATATGGAATAGACAAGAGCTACTCCTTGCTCAACGAAATGGACTCAACACCCCATATTAAACGCCTAAGAATGTACCTGACTAGTAAGTATCTTAAAACCTATGGATTGCTATGTCTCCAAAACAGAATCAAGCATGTGTACAGGGGCATAAATGCAGCAGTGATAGGATTGGAGAGGTTCGGTGAGCAAATGAAGACCCTTTGAAGTCATATTGCATGGTACCCATTCCACGGGTCTCAACTACCCATGTTTAAGGTATTCTTCCTTCAGCTAAAACATGCATGTGGAACCCAGAGTATGATCAACCGTGTGAACGGGAGACGTGTTCAAATATGTCTCAGTTTTCCTCCCCTGGTACTCGGGTGCAACATTCCAGACGCTTTACTAACACTCTCCCCACTTGGAGAGTCAGCGCCTTTAACCTCCTGTTTGGCCCAGTTTGCAATTTCTGCGGAAGATGAACAGGAATAGGGAGAACCAATGAGAGACTAGCTGGAGGTGTCTGGACGGGCAAATTTAACTCTCATTTCCCACCAGGAAGAGGAAATAACCAAAGGCTCAGCGTGCCGTGCCGGAACCAGATTAGGGCCTGAAGCCATCCTGCGGTGTTGCGGCCAGGTCACAAGAAAGCGAGTTGAAGAAAGGAGCTCAGGGGCACTGTAATTCACAAACCTGCAGAGTTATAAATGACAGCTATCGTCCAAAAATATACTGAAGTAAGGCTGCCAAGAAGACTTGAAAGCGGGGCAGAATTGCAGGAAACCGATTTCAGGAGGTATACTGGAATTGCATTGAAAGCATAGGAAAAGAGGCAGAACGTCCACAATGATGCACTTGGCCAAAAAGGGCGTATGCGTTTTTTCCTGAATATATTCAGGAAAAAACGCATACGCCCTTTTTGGCCAACCAAGCAAGCTTGCAAAGGAAATCTGCACTACAATGAAGTCTCACTTCCCCCCGGTCAAAAGGGCCATCTGAAAAAAGTGTAAAATCCAGAAAGGGAGGACAAGCCATGGAGAACTGGGAGCCTTGTTATGCTAATGGGCGGGATGTAAATTGCCAACAGACACTCGGGAGAAGTGTATGGTGTTTCCTGAAACATCTAAAAAACAAAGCAACAGAGCCTAGGGCACTTCCACTTATGGTACTATAGCTTAGGGAAATTAAAATCAAAAAGACACAGCCACCCCAAAGTTTGGGACGCCTCTGTTTACAAGAACCTCGTTTACAGTACAAGTTCAACATCGCAGAAATTGAAAAATGGATAAAGAAGTTGTGGTATTTAATTACAAAGCAATATCACTCAGCACTGAAATCTATGTCATCAGGCCCTTAGCAGCACAATGAGTGGATTCAGATATGATGATTATAACTGAAATAAGTCACACAGAAAAAGAAACATCATAAGATATCAGTAATACACGGAATGTAAACTTGGCTACACAGGAACTGAATTACAGAACAGAATAGTGTCTCAAATTTAGAAAACCAACTTATGCTTGCTTAAGGGGAAAGGTGAGTTGGGGTGCTGCATAAAACCAGAGATTGAAATGAGCACAGATAAAGTTCCTTAAGCCAAATATGGAATAGACAAGAGCTACTCCTTGCTCAACGAAATGGACTCAACACCCCATATTAAACGCCTAAGAATGTACCTGACTAGTAAGTATCTTAAAACCTATAGATTGCTATGTCTCCGAAAGAGAATCAAGCATGTGTACAGGGGCATAAACGCAGCAGTGATAGGATTGGAGAGGTTCACTGAGCAAATGAAGACCCTTTGAAGTCATATTGCATGGTACCCAATCCACGGGTTTCAACTACCCAGGTTTAAGGTATTCTTCCTTCAGCTAAAACATGCATGTGGAACCTAGAGTATGATCAACCATGTGATTTGGAGACGTGTTCAAATATGTCTCAGATTTCGTACACTGGTACTCGGGTGCAACATTCCAGATGCTTTACTAACACTCTCCCGACTTGGAGAGTTAGTCCCTTTAACCTCCTTTTTGGCCCAGTTTGCAATTTCTGCGGAAGATGAACAGGAATAGCGAGAACCAATGAGAGACTAGCTGGAGGTGTCTGGACGGGCAAATTTAACTCTCATTTCCCACCAGGAAGAGGAATTAACCAAAGGCTCAGCGTGCCGTGCCGGAACCAGATTAGGGCCTGAAGCCATCCTGCGGTGTTGCAGCCAGGTCACAAGAAAGCGAGTTGAAGAAAGGAGCTCAGGGGCACTGTAATTCACAAACCTGCAGAGTTATAAATGACAGCTATCGTCCAAAAATATACTGAAGTAAGGCTGCCAAGAGGACTTGAAAGCGGGGCAGAATTGCAGGAAACCGATTTCAGGAGGTAGACTGGAATTGCATTGAAAGCATAGGAAAAGAGGCAGAACGTCCACAATGATGCACTTGGCCAAAAAGGGCGTATGCGTTTTTTCCTGAATATATTCAGGAAAAAACGCATACGCCCTTTTTGGCCAACCAAGCAAGCTTGCAAAGGAAATCTGCACTACAATGAAGTCTCACTTTCCCCCGGTCAAAAGGGCCATCTGAAAAAAGTGTAAAATCCAGAAAGGCAGGACAGGCCATGGAGAACTGGGAGCCTTGTTATGCTGATGGGCGGGATGTAAATTGCCAACAGACACTCGGGAGAAGTGTATGGTGTTTCCTGAAGCATCTAGGAAACAAAGCAACAGAGCCTAGGGCACTTCCACTTATGGTCCTATAGCTTAGGGAAATTAAAATCAAAAAGACACAGCCACCCCAAAGTTTGGGACGCCTCTGTTTACAAGAACCTCGTTTACCATACAAGTTCAATATCACAGAAAGTGAAAAATGGATAAAGAACTTGTGGTACTTACGTACAATGCAGTATCACTCAGCAATGAAATCTATGTCATCAGGCCCTTATCAGCACAATGAGTGGATTCAGGTATGATGATTCTAACTGAAATAAGTCACACAGAAAAAGAAACATCATAAGATATCAGTAATACACGGAATGTAAACTTGGCTACACAGGAACTGAATTCCAAAACAGAACAGGGTCTCAAATTTAGAAAACCAACTTATGCTTGCTTAAGGGGAAAGGTGAGTTGGGGTGCTGCATAAAAACAGAGATTGAAATGAGCACAGATAAAGTTCCTTAAGCCAAATATGGAATAGAAAAGAGCTACTCCTTGCTCAACGAAATGGACTCAACACCGCATATTAAACGCCTAAGAATGTACCTGACTAGTAAGTATCTTAAAACCTATGGATTGCTATGTCTCCGAAAGAGAACCAAGCATGTGTACAGGGGCATAAATGCAGCAGTGAAAGGATTGGAGAGGTTCGGTGAGCAAATGAAGACCTTTTGAAGTCATATTGCATGGTACCCATTCCACGGGTTTCAACTACCCAGGTTTAAGGTATTCTTCCTTCAGCTAAAACATGCATGTGGAACCTAGAGTATGATCAACCATGTGATCGGGAGACGTGTTCAAATATGTCTCAGTTTTGGTACCCTGGTACTCGGGTGCAACATTCCAGACGCTTTACTAACACTCTCCCCACTTGGAGAGTCAGCGCCTTTAACCTCCTGTTTGGCCCAGTTTGCAATTTCTGCGGAAGATGAACAGGAATAGCGAGAACCAATGAGAGACTAGCTGGAGGTGTCTGGACGGGCAAATTTAACTCTCATTTCCCACCAGGAAGAGGAATTAACCAAAGGCTCAGCGTGCCGTGCCCGAAACAGATTAGGGCCTGAAGCCATCTTGCGGTGTTGCGGCCAGCTCAAAAGAAAGCGAGTTGAAGAAAGGAGCTCAGGGGCACTGTAATGCACAAACCTGCAGAGTTATAAATGACAGCTATTGTCCAAAAATATACTGAAGTAAGGCTGCCAAGAGGACTTGAAAGCGGGGCAGAATTGCAGGAAACCGATTTCAGGAGGTAGACTGGAATTGCATTGAAAGCATAGGAAAAGAGGCAGAACGTCCACAATGATGCACTTGGCCAAAAAGGGCGTATGCGTTTTTTCCTGAATATATTCAGGAAAAAACGCATACGCCCTTTTTGGCCAACCAAGCAAGCTTGCAAAGGAAATCTGCACTACAATGAAGTCTCACTTCCCCCCGGTCAAAAGGGCCATCTGAAAAAAGTGTAAAATCCAGAAAGGCAGGACAGGCCATGGAGAACTGGGAGCCTTGTTATGCTGATGGGCGGGATGTAAATTGCCAACAGACACTCGGGAGAAGTGTATGGTGTTTCCTGAAACATCTAAAAAACAAAGAAACAGAGCCTAGGGCACTTCCACTTATGGTCCTATAGCTTAGGGAAATTAAAATCAAAAAGACACAGCCACCCCAAAGTTTGGGACACCTCTGTTTACAAGAACCTCGTTTACAGTACAAGTTCAACATCGCAGAAAGTGAAAAATGGATAAAGAACTTGTGGTACTTACGTACAATGCAGTATCACTCAGCCATGAAATCTATGTCATCAGGCCCGTAGCAGCATAATGAGTGGATTCAGGTACGATGATTCTAACTGAAATAAGTCACACAGAAAAAGAAACATCATAAGATATCACTAATACACGGAATGTAAACTTGGCTACACAGGAACTGAATTCCAAAACAGAACAGGGTCTCAAATTTAGAAAACCAACTTATGCTTGCTTAAGGGGAAAGGTGAGTTGGGGTGCTGCATAAAACCAGAGATTGAAATGAGCACAGATAAAGTTCCTTAAGCCAAATATGGAATAGACAAGAGCTACTCCTTGCTCAACGAAATGGACTCAACACCCCATATTAAACGCCTAAGAATGTACCTGACTAGTAAGTATCTTAAAACCTATGGATTGCTATGTCTCCAAAACAGAATCAAGCATGTGTACAGGGGCATAAATGCAGCAGTGATAGGATTGGAGAGGTTCGGTGAGCAAATGAAGACCCTTTGAAGTCATATTGCATGGTACCCATTCCACGGGTCTCAACTACCCATGTTTAAGGTATTCTTCCTTCAGCTAAAACATGCATGTGGAACCCAGAGTATGATCAACCGTGTGAACGGGAGACGTGTTCAAATATGTCTCAGTTTTCCTCCCCTGGTACTCGGGTGCAACATTCCAGACGCTTTACTAACACTCTCCCCACTTGGAGAGTCAGCGCCTTTAACCTCCTGTTTGGCCCAGTTTGCAATTTCTGCGGAAGATGAACAGGAATAGGGAGAACCAATGAGAGACTAGCTGGAGGTGTCTGGACGGGCAAATTTAACTCTCATTTCCCACCAGGAAGAGGAAATAACCAAAGGCTCAGCGTGCCGTGCCGGAACCAGATTAGGGCCTGAAGCCATCCTGCGGTGTTGCGGCCAGGTCACAAGAAAGCGAGTTGAAGAAAGGAGCTCAGGGGCACTGTAATTCACAAACCTGCAGAGTTATAAATGACAGCTATCGTCCAAAAATATACTGAAGTAAGGCTGCCAAGAAGACTTGAAAGCGGGGCAGAATTGCAGGAAACCGATTTCAGGAGGTATACTGGAATTGCATTGAAAGCATAGGAAAAGAGGCAGAACGTCCACAATGATGCACTTGGCCAAAAAGGGCGTATGCGTTTTTTCCTGAATATATTCAGGAAAAAACGCATACGCCCTTTTTGGCCAACCAAGCAAGCTTGCAAAGGAAATCTGCACTACAATGAAGTCTCACTTCCCCCCGGTCAAAAGGGCCATCTGAAAAAAGTGTAAAATCCAGAAAGGGAGGACAAGCCATGGAGAACTGGGAGCCTTGTTATGCTAATGGGCGGGATGTAAATTGCCAACAGACACTCGGGAGAAGTGTATGGTGTTTCCTGAAACATCTAAAAAACAAAGCAACAGAGCCTAGGGCACTTCCACTTATGGTACTATAGCTTAGGGAAATTAAAATCAAAAAGACACAGCCACCCCAAAGTTTGGGACGCCTCTGTTTACAAGAACCTCGTTTACAGTACAAGTTCAACATCGCAGAAATTGAAAAATGGATAAAGAAGTTGTGGTATTTAATTACAAAGCAATATCACTCAGCACTGAAATCTATGTCATCAGGCCCTTAGCAGCACAATGAGTGGATTCAGATATGATGATTATAACTGAAATAAGTCACACAGAAAAAGAAACATCATAAGATATCAGTAATACACGGAATGTAAACTTGGCTACACAGGAACTGAATTACAGAACAGAATAGTGTCTCAAATTTAGAAAACCAACTTATGCTTGCTTAAGGGGAAAGGTGAGTTGGGGTGCTGCATAAAACCAGAGATTGAAATGAGCACAGATAAAGTTCCTTAAGCCAAATATGGAATAGACAAGAGCTACTCCTTGCTCAACGAAATGGACTCAACACCCCATATTAAACGCCTAAGAATGTACCTGACTAGTAAGTATCTTAAAACCTATAGATTGCTATGTCTCCGAAAGAGAATCAAGCATGTGTACAGGGGCATAAACGCAGCAGTGATAGGATTGGAGAGGTTCACTGAGCAAATGAAGACCCTTTGAAGTCATATTGCATGGTACCCAATCCACGGGTTTCAACTACCCAGGTTTAAGGTATTCTTCCTTCAGCTAAAACATGCATGTGGAACCTAGAGTATGATCAACCATGTGATTTGGAGACGTGTTCAAATATGTCTCAGATTTCGTACACTGGTACTCGGGTGCAACATTCCAGATGCTTTACTAACACTCTCCCGACTTGGAGAGTTAGTCCCTTTAACCTCCTTTTTGGCCCAGTTTGCAATTTCTGCGGAAGATGAACAGGAATAGCGAGAACCAATGAGAGACTAGCTGGAGGTGTCTGGACGGGCAAATTTAACTCTCATTTCCCACCAGGAAGAGGAATTAACCAAAGGCTCAGCGTGCCGTGCCGGAACCAGATTAGGGCCTGAAGCCATCCTGCGGTGTTGCAGCCAGGTCACAAGAAAGCGAGTTGAAGAAAGGAGCTCAGGGGCACTGTAATTCACAAACCTGCAGAGTTATAAATGACAGCTATCGTCCAAAAATATACTGAAGTAAGGCTGCCAAGAGGACTTGAAAGCGGGGCAGAATTGCAGGAAACCGATTTCAGGAGGTAGACTGGAATTGCATTGAAAGCATAGGAAAAGAGGCAGAACGTCCACAATGATGCACTTGGCCAAAAAGGGCGTATGCGTTTTTTCCTGAATATATTCAGGAAAAAACGCATACGCCCTTTTTGGCCAACCAAGCAAGCTTGCAAAGGAAATCTGCACTACAATGAAGTCTCACTTTCCCCCGGTCAAAAGGGCCATCTGAAAAAAGTGTAAAATCCAGAAAGGCAGGACAGGCCATGGAGAACTGGGAGCCTTGTTATGCTGATGGGCGGGATGTAAATTGCCAACAGACACTCGGGAGAAGTGTATGGTGTTTCCTGAAGCATCTAGGAAACAAAGCAACAGAGCCTAGGGCACTTCCACTTATGGTCCTATAGCTTAGGGAAATTAAAATCAAAAAGACACAGCCACCCCAAAGTTTGGGACGCCTCTGTTTACAAGAACCTCGTTTACCATACAAGTTCAATATCACAGAAAGTGAAAAATGGATAAAGAACTTGTGGTACTTACGTACAATGCAGTATCACTCAGCAATGAAATCTATGTCATCAGGCCCTTATCAGCACAATGAGTGGATTCAGGTATGATGATTCTAACTGAAATAAGTCACACAGAAAAAGAAACATCATAAGATATCAGTAATACACGGAATGTAAACTTGGCTACACAGGAACTGAATTCCAAAACAGAACAGGGTCTCAAATTTAGAAAACCAACTTATGCTTGCTTAAGGGGAAAGGTGAGTTGGGGTGCTGCATAAAAACAGAGATTGAAATGAGCACAGATAAAGTTCCTTAAGCCAAATATGGAATAGAAAAGAGCTACTCCTTGCTCAACGAAATGGACTCAACACCGCATATTAAACGCCTAAGAATGTACCTGACTAGTAAGTATCTTAAAACCTATGGATTGCTATGTCTCCGAAAGAGAACCAAGCATGTGTACAGGGGCATAAATGCAGCAGTGAAAGGATTGGAGAGGTTCGGTGAGCAAATGAAGACCTTTTGAAGTCATATTGCATGGTACCCATTCCACGGGTTTCAACTACCCAGGTTTAAGGTATTCTTCCTTCAGCTAAAACATGCATGTGGAACCTAGAGTATGATCAACCATGTGATCGGGAGACGTGTTCAAATATGTCTCAGTTTTGGTACCCTGGTACTCGGGTGCAACATTCCAGACGCTTTACTAACACTCTCCCCACTTGGAGAGTCAGCGCCTTTAACCTCCTGTTTGGCCCAGTTTGCAATTTCTGCGGAAGATGAACAGGAATAGCGAGAACCAATGAGAGACTAGCTGGAGGTGTCTGGACGGGCAAATTTAACTCTCATTTCCCACCAGGAAGAGGAATTAACCAAAGGCTCAGCGTGCCGTGCCCGAAACAGATTAGGGCCTGAAGCCATCTTGCGGTGTTGCGGCCAGCTCAAAAGAAAGCGAGTTGAAGAAAGGAGCTCAGGGGCACTGTAATGCACAAACCTGCAGAGTTATAAATGACAGCTATTGTCCAAAAATATACTGAAGTAAGGCTGCCAAGAGGACTTGAAAGCGGGGCAGAATTGCAGGAAACCGATTTCAGGAGGTAGACTGGAATTGCATTGAAAGCATAGGAAAAGAGGCAGAACGTCCACAATGATGCACTTGGCCAAAAAGGGCGTATGCGTTTTTTCCTGAATATATTCAGGAAAAAACGCATACGCCCTTTTTGGCCAACCAAGCAAGCTTGCAAAGGAAATCTGCACTACAATGAAGTCTCACTTCCCCCCGGTCAAAAGGGCCATCTGAAAAAAGTGTAAAATCCAGAAAGGCAGGACAGGCCATGGAGAACTGGGAGCCTTGTTATGCTGATGGGCGGGATGTAAATTGCCAACAGACACTCGGGAGAAGTGTATGGTGTTTCCTGAAACATCTAAAAAACAAAGAAACAGAGCCTAGGGCACTTCCACTTATGGTCCTATACCTTAGGGAAATTAAAATCAAAAAGACACAGCCACCCCAAAGTTTGGGACGCCTCTGTTTACAAGAACCTCGTTTACAGTACAAGTTCAACATCGCAGAAATTGAAAAATGGATAAAGAAGTTGTGGTATATACTTACAAAGCAATATCACTCAGCACTGAAATCTATGTCATCAGGCCCTTAGCAGCACAATGAGTGGATTCAGATATGATGATTCTAACTGAAATAAGTCACACAGAAAAAGAAACATCATAAGATATCACTAGTACACGGAATGTAAACTTGGCTACACAGGAACTGAATTACAGAACAGAACAGGGTCTCAAATTTAGAAAACCAACTTATGCTTGTTTAAGAGGAAAGGTGAGTTGGGGTGCTGCATAAAACCAGACATTGAAATGAGCACAGATAAAGTTCCTTAAGCCAAATATGGAATAGACAAGAGCTACTCCTTGCTCAACGAAATGGACTCAACACCGCATATTAAACGCCTAAGAATGTACCTGACTAGTAAGTATCTTAAAACCTATGGATTGCTATGTCTCCGAAAGAGAATCAAGCATGTGTACAGGGGCATAAACGCAGCAGTGATAGGATTGGAGAGGTTCGGTGAGCAAATGAAGACCCTTTGAAGTCATATTGCATGGTACCCATTCCACGGGTTTCAACTACCCAGGTTTAAGGTATTCTTCCTTCAGCTAAAACATGCATGTGGAACCTAGAGTATGATCAACCATGTGATCGGGAGACGTGTTCAAATATGTCTCAGTTTTCGTACCCTGGTACTCGGGTGCAACAGTCCAGACGCTTTACTAACACTCTCCCGACTTGGAGAATCAGTCCCTTTAACCTCCTGTTTGGCCCAGTTTGCAATTTCTGCGGAAGATGAAAAGGAATAGCGAGAACCAATGAGAGACTAGCTGGAGGTGGCTGGACGGGCAAATTTAACTCTCATTTCCCACCAGGAAGAGGAAATAACCAAAGGCTCAGCGTGCCGTGCCGGAACCAGATTAGGGCCTGAAGCCATCCTGCGGTGTTGCGGCCAGGTCACAAGAAAGCGAGTTGAAGAAAGGAGCTCAGGGGCACTGTAATTCACAAACCTGCACAGTTATAAATGACAGCTATCATCCAAAAATAGACTAAAGTAAGGCTGCCAAGAGGACTTGAAAGCGGGGCAGAATTGCAGGAAACCGATTTCAGGAGGTAGACTGGAATTGCATTGAAAGCATAGGAAAAGAGGCAGAACGTCCACAATGAGGCACTTGGCCAAAAAGGGCGTATGCGTTTTTTCCTGAATATATTCAGGAAAAAACGCATACGCCCTTTTTGGCCAACCAAGCAAACTTGCAAAGGAAATCAGCACTACAATGAAGTCTCACTTCCCCCCGGTCAAAAGGGCCATCTGAAAAAAGTGTAAAATCCAGAAAGGCAGGACAGGCCATGGAGAACTGAGAGCCTTGTTATGCTGATGGGCGGGATGTAAACTGCCAACAGACACTCGGGAGAAGTGTATGATGTTTCCTGAAACATCTAAAAAACAAAGCAACAGAGCCTAGGGCACTTCCACTTATGGTCCTATAGCTTAGGGAAATTAAAATCAAAAAGACACAGCCACCCCAAAGTTTGGGACGCCTCTGTTTACAAGAACCTCGTTTACCGTACAAGTTCAATATCACAGAAAGTGAAAAATGGATAAAGAACTTGTGGTACTTACGTACAATGCAGTATCAGTCAGCAATGAAATCTATGTCATCAGGCCCATAGCAGCATAATGAGTGGATTCAGGTACGATGATTCTAACTGAAATAAGTCACACAGAAAAAGAAACATCATAAGATATCACTAATACACGGAATGTAAACTTGGCTACACAGGAACTGAATTCCAAAACAGAACAGGGTCTCAAATTTAGAAAACCAACTTATGCTTGCTTAAGGGGAAAGGTGAGTTGGGGTGCTGCATAAAACCAGAGATTGAAATGAGCACAGATAAAGTTCCTTAAGCCAAATATGGAATAGACAAGAGCTACTCCTTGCTCAACGAAATGGACTCAACACCCCATATTAAACGCCTAAGAATGTACCTGACTAGTAAGTATCTTAAAACCTATGGATTGCTATGTCTCCAAAAGAGAATCAAGCATGTGTACAGGGGCATAAATGCAGCAGTGATAGGATTGGAGAGGTTCGGTGAGCAAATGAAGACCCTCTGAAGTCATATTTCATGGTACCCATTCCACGGGTTTCAACTACCCAGGTTTAAGGTATTCTTCCTTCAGCTAAAACATGCATGTGGAACCCAGAGTATGATAAACCGTGTGAACGGGAGACGTGTTCAAATATGTCTCAGTTTTCCTCCCCTGGTACTCGGGTGCAACATTCCAGACGCTTTACTAACACTCTCCCCACTTGGAGAGTCAGCGCCTTTAACCTCCTGTTTGGCCCAGTTTGCAATTTCTGCGGAAGATGAACAGGAATAGCGAGAACCAATGAGAGACTAGCTGGAGGTGTCTGGACGGGCAAATTTAACTCTCATTTCCCATCTGGAAGAGGAAATAACCAAAGGCTCAGCGTGCCGTGCCGGAACCAGATTAGGGCCTGAAGCCATCCTGCGGTGTTGCGGCCAGCTCAAAAGAAAGTGAGTTGAAGCAAGGAGCTCAGGGGCACTGTAATTCACAAACCTGCAGAGTTATAAATGACAGCTATCATCCAAAAATATACTGAAGTAAGGCTGCCAAGAGGACTTGAAAGCGGGGCAGAATTGCAGGAAACCGATTTCAGGAGGTAGACTGGAATTGCATTGAAAGCATAGGAAAAGAGGCAGAACGTCCACAATGATGCACTTGGCCAAAAAGGGCGTATGCGTTTTTCCCTGAATATATTCAGGAAAAAACGCATACGCCCTTTTTGGCCAACCAAGCAAGCTTGCAAAGGAAATCTGCACTACAATGAAGTCTCACTTCCCCCCGGTCAAAAGGGCCATCTGAAAAAAGTGTAAAATCCAGAAAGGCAGGACAGGCCATGGAGAACTGGGAGCCTTGTTATGCTGATGGGCGGGATGTAAATTGCCAACAGACAATAGGGAGAAGTGTATGGTGTTTCCTGAAACATCTAAAAAACAAAGCAACAGAGCCTAGGGCACTTCCACTTATGGTCCTATAGCTTAGGGAAATTAAAATAAAAAAGACACAGCCACCCCAAAGTTTGGGACGCCTCTGTTTACAAGAACCTCGTTTACAGTACAAGTTCAACATCGCAGAAAGTGAAAAATGGATAAAGAAGATGTGGTATTTACTTACAAAGCAATATCACTCAGCAATGAAATCTATGTCATCAGGCTCTTAGCAGCACAATGAGTGGTTTCAGGTATGATGATTCTAACTGAAATAAGTCACACAGAAAAAGAAACAACATAAGTTATCACTAATACACGGAATGTAAACTTGGCTACACAGGAACTGAATTACAGAACAGAACAGGGTCTCAAATTTAGAAAACCAACTTATGCTTGCTTAAGAGGAAAGGTGAGTTGGGGTGCTGCATAAAACCAGAGATTGAAATGAGCACAGATAAAGTTCCTTAAGCCAAATATGGAATAGAGAAGAGCTACTCCTTGCTCAACGAAATGGACTCAAGACCGCATATTAAACGCCTAAGAATGTACCTGACTAGTAAGTATCTTAAAACCTATGGATTGCTATGTCTCCGAAAGAGAATCAAGCATGTGTACAGGGGCATAAACGCAGCAGTGATAGGATTGGAGAGGTTCGGTGAGCAAATGAAGACCCTTTGAAGTCATATTGCATGGTACCCATTCCACGGGTTTCAACTACCCAGGTTTAAGGTATTCTTCCTTCAGCTAAAACATGCATGTGGAACCTAGAGTATGATCAACCATGTGATCGGGAGACGTGTTCAAATATGTCTCAGTTTTCCTCCCCTGCTACTCGGGTGCAACATTCCAGACGCTTTACTAACACTCTCCCGACTTGGAGAATCAGTCCCTTTAACCTCCTGTTTGGCCCAGTTTGCAATTTCTGCGGAAGATGAAAAGGAATAGCGAGAACCAATGAGAGACTAGCTGGAGGTGGCTGGACGGGCAAATTTAACTCTCATTTCCCACCAGGAAGAGGAAATAACCAAAGGCTCAGCGTGCCGTGCCGGAACCAGATTAGGGCCTGAAGCCATCTTGCGGTGTTGCGGCCAGGTCACAAGAAAGCGAGTTGAAGAAAGGAGCTCAGGGGCACTGTAATTCACAAACCTGCAGAGTTATAAATGACAGCTATCGTCCAAAAATATACTGAAGTAAGGCTGCCAAGAGGACTTGAAAGCGGGGCAGAATTGCAGGAAACCGATTTCAGGAGGTAGACTGGAATTGCATTGAAAGCATAGGAAAAGAGGCAGAACGTCCACAATGATGCACTTGGCCAAAAAGGGCGTATGCGTTTTTCCCTGAATATATTCAGGAAAAAACGCATACGCCCTTTTTGGCCAACCAAGCAAGCTTGCAAAGGAAATCTGCACTACAATGAAGTCTCACTTCCCCCCGGTCAAAAGGGCCATCTGAAAAAAGTGTAAAATCCAGAAAGGCAGGACAGGCCATGGAGAACTGGGAGCCTTGTTATGCTGATGTGCGGGATGTAAATTGCCAACAGACAATAGGGAGAAGTGTATGGTGTTTCCTGAAACATCTAAAAAACAAAGCAACAGAGCCTAGGGCACTTCCACTTATGGTCCTATAGCTTAGGGAAAGTAAAATAAAAAAGACACAGCCACCCCAAAGTTTGGGATGCCTCTGTTTACAAGAACCTCGTTTACAGTACAAGTTCAACATCGCAGAAAGTGAAAAATGGATAAAGAAGATGTGGTATTTACTTACAAAGCAATATCACTCAGCAATGAAATCTATGTCATCAGGCTCTTAGCAGCACAATGAGTGGATTCAGGTATGATGATTCTAACTGAAATAAGTCACACAGAAAAAGAAACATCATAAGATATCACTAATACACGGAATGTAAACTTGGCTACACAGGAACTGAATTCCAAAACAGAACAGGGTCTCAAATTTAGAAAACCAACTTATGCTTGCTTAAAGGGAAAGGTGAGTTGGGGTGCTGCATAAAACCAGAGATTGAAATGAGCACAGATAAAGTTCCTTAAGGCAAATATGGAATAGACAAGAGCTACTCCTTGCTCAACGAAATGGACTCAACACCCCATATTAAACGCCTAAGAATGTACCTGACTAGTAAGTATCTTAAAACCTATGGATTGCTATGTCTCCAAAAGAGAATCAAGCATGTGTACAGGGACATAAATGCAGCAGTGATAGGATTGGAGAGGTTCGGTGAGCAAATGAAGACCCTTTGAAGTCATATTGCATGGTACCCATTACACGGGTCTCAACTCTCCAGGTTTAAGGTATTCTTCCTTCAGCTAAAACATGCATGTGGAACCCAGAGTATGATCAACCGTGTGAACGGGAGACGTGTTCAAATATGTCTCAGTTTTCCTCCCCTGGTACTCGGGTGCAACATTCCAGACGCTTTACTAACACTCTCCCCACTTGGAGAGTCAGCGCCTTTAACCTCCTGTTTGGCCCAGTTTGCAATTTCTGCGGAAGATGAACAGGAATAGGGAGAACCAATGAGAGACTAGCTGGAGGTGTCTGGACGGGCAAATTTAACTCTCATTTCCCATCTGGAAGAGGAAATAACCAAAGGCTCAGCGTGCCGTGCCGGAACCAGATTAGGGCCTGAAGCCATCCTGCGGTGTTGCGGCCAGCTCAAAAGAAAGTGAGTTGAAGAAAGGAGCTCAGGGGCACTGTAATTCACAAACCTGCAGAGTTATAAATGACAGCTATCGTCCAAAAATAGACTAAAGTAAGGCTGCCAAGAGGACTTGAAAGCGGGGCAGAATTGCAGGAAACCGATTTCAGGAGGTAGACTGGAATTGCATTGAAAGCATAGGAAAAGAGGCAGAACGTCCACAATGATGCACTTGGCCAAAAAGGGCGTATGCGTTTTTCCCTGAATATATTCAGGAAAAAACGCATACGCCCTTTTTGGCCAACCAAGCAAGCTTGCAAAGGAAATCTGCACTACAATGAAGTCTCACTTCCCCCCGGTCAAAAGGGCCATCTGAAAAAAGTGTAAAATCCAGAAAGGCAGGACAGGCCATGGAGAACTGGGAGCCTTGTTATGCTGATGGGCGGGATGTAAATTGCCAACAGACACTCGGGAGAAGTGTATGGTGTTTCCTGATGCATCTAAGAAACAAAGCAACAGAGCCTAGGGCACTTCAACTTATGGTCCTATAGCTTAGGGAAATTAAAATAAAAAAGACACAGCCACCCAAAAGTTTGGGACGCCTCTGTTTACAAGAACCTCGTTTACAGTACAAGTTCAACATCGCAGAAAGTGAAAAATGGATAAAGAAGATGTGGTATTTACTTACAAAGCAATATCACTCAGCAATGAAATCTATGTCATCAGGCTCTTAGCAGCACAATGAGTGGATTCAGGTATGATGATTCTAACTGAAATAAGTCACACAGAAAAAGAAACATCATAAGATATCACTAATACACGGAATGTAAACTTGGCTACACAGGAACTGAATTTCAAAACAAAAAAGGGTCTCAAATTTAGAAAACCAACTTATGCTTGCTTAAGAGGAAAGGTGAGTTGGGGTGCTGCATAAAACCAGAGATTGAAATGAGCATAGATAAAGTTCCTTAAGCCAAATATGGAATAGACAAGAGCTACTCCTTGCTCAACGAAATGGACTCAACACCGCATATTAAACGCCTAAGAATGTACCTGACTAGTAAGTATCTTAAAACCTATGGATTGCTATGTCTCCGAAAGAGAATCAAGCATGTGTACAGGGGCATAAACGCAGCAGTGATAGGATTGGAGAGGTTCGGTGAGCAAATGAAGACCCTTTGAAGTCATATTGCATGGTACCCATTCCACGGGTTTCAACTACCCAGGTTTAAGGTATTCTTCCTTCAGCTAAAACATGCATGTGGAACCTAGAGTATGATCAACCATGTGATCGGGAGACGTGTTCAAATATGTCTCAATTTTCCTCCCCTGGTACTCGGGTGCAACATTCCAGACGCTTTACTAACACTCTCCCGACTTGGAGAATCAGTCCCTTTAACCTCCTGTTTGGCCCAGTTTGCAATTTCTGCGGAAGATGAAAAGGAATAGCGAGAACCAATGAGAGACTAGCTGGAGGTGGCTGGACGGGCAAATTTAACTCTCATTTCCCACCAGGAAGAGGAAATAACCAAAGGCTCAGCGTGCCGTGCCGGAACCAGATTAGGGACTGAAGCCATCCTGCGGTGTTACGGCCAGCTCACAAGAAAGCGAGTTGAAGAAAGGAGCTCAGGGGCACTGTAATTCACAAACCTGCACAGTTATAAATGACAGCTATCATCCAAAAATAGACTGAAGTAAGGCTGCCAAGAGGACTTGAAAGCGGGGCAGAATTGCAGGAAACCGATTTCAGGAGGTAGACTGGAATTGCATTGAAAGCATAGGAAAAGAGGCAGAACGTCCACAATGATGCACTTGGCCAAAAAGGGCGTATGCGTTTTTCCCTGAATATATTCAGGAAAAAACGCATACGCCCTTTTTGGCCAACCAAGCAAGCTTGCAAAGGAAATCTGCACTACAATGAAGTCTCACTTCCCCCCGGTCAAAAGGGCCATCTGAAAAAAGTGTAAAATCCAGAAAGGCAGGACAGGCCATGGAGAACTGGGAGCCTTGTTATGCTGATGGGCGGGATGTAAATTGCCAACAGACACTCGGGAGATGTGTATGGTGTTTCCTGATGCATCTAAGAAACAAAGCAACAGAGCCTAGGGCACTTCCACTTATGGTCCTATAGCTTAGGGAAATTAAAATCAAAAAGACACAGCCACCCCAAAGTTTGGGACGCCTCTGTTTACAAGAACCTCGTTTACAGTACAAGTTCAACATCGCAGAAAGTGAAAAATGGATAAAGAAGTTGTGGTATTTAATTACAAAGCAATATCACTCAGCACTGAAATCTATGTCATCAGGCGCTTAGCAGCACAATGAGTGGATTCAGATATGATGATTCTAACTGAAATACGTCACACAGAAAAAGAAACATCATAAGATATCAGTAATACATGGAATGTAAACTTGGCTACACAGGAACTGAATTACAGAACAGAATAGTGTCTCAAATTTAGAAGACCAACTTATGCTTGCTTAAGGGGAAAGGTGAGTTGGGGTGCTGCATAAAACCAGAGATTGAAATGAGCACAGATAAAGTTCCTTAAGCCAAATATGGAATAGACAAGAGCTACTCCTTGCTCAACGAAATGGACTCAACACCCCATATTAAACGCCTAAGAATGTACCTGACTAGTAAGTATCTTAAAACCTATGGATTGCTATGTCTCCGAAAGAGAATCAAGCATGTGTACAGGGGCATAAACGCAGCAGTGATAGGATTGGAGAGGTTCGGTGAGCAAATGAAGACCCTTTGAAGTCATATTGCATGGTACCCATTCCACGGGTTTCAACTACCCAGGTTTAAGGTATTCTTCCTTCAGCTAAAACATGCATGTGGAACCTAGAGTATGATCAACCATGTGATCGGGAGACGTGTTCAAATATGTCTCAGTTTTCCTCCCCTGGTACTCGGGTGCAACATTCCAGACGCTTTACTAACACTCTCCCGACTTGGAGAATCAGTCCCTTTAACCTCCTGTTTGGCCCAGTTTGCAATTTCTGCGGAAGATGAAAAGGAATAGCGAGAACCAATGAGAGACTAGCTGGAGGTGGCTGGACGGGCAAATTTAACTCTCATTTCCCACCAGGAAGAGGAAATAACCAAAGGCTCAGCGTGCCGTGCCGGAACCAGATTAGGGCCTGAAGCCATCCTGCGGTGTTGCGGCCAGGTCACAAGAAAGCGAGTTGAAGAAAGGAGCTCAGGGGCACTGTAATTCACAAACCTGCACAGTTATAAATGACAGCTATCATCCAAAAATAGACTGAAGTAAGGCTGCCAAGAGGACTTGAAAGCGGGGCAGAATTGCAGGAAACCGATTTCAGGAGGTATACTGGAATTGCATTGAAAGCATAGGAAAAGAGGCAGAACGTCCACAATGATGCACTTGGCCAAAAAGGGCCTATGCGTTTTTCCCTGAATATATTCAGGAAAAAACGCATACGCCCTTTTTGGCCAACCAAGCAAGCTTGCAAAGGAAATCTGCACTACAATGAAGTCTCACTTCCCCCCGGTCAAAAGGGCCATCTGAAAAAAGTGTAAAATCCAGAAAGGCAGGACAGGCCATGGAGAACTGGGAGCCTTGTTATGCTGATGGGCGGGATGTAAATTGCCAACAGACACTCGGGAGAAGTGTATGGTGTTTCCTGATGCATCTAAGAAACAATGCAACAGAGCCTAGGGCACTTCCACTTATGGTCCTATAGCTTAGGGAAATTAAAATCAAAAAGACACAGCCACCCCAAAGTTTGGGACGCCTCTGTTTACAAGAACCTCGTTTACAGTACAAGTTCAACATCGCAGAAAGTGAAAAATGGATAAAGAAGTTGTGGTATTTAATTACAAAGCAATATCACTCAGCACTGAAATCTATGTCATCAGGCCCTTAGCAGCACAATGAGTGGATTCAGATATGATGATTCTAACTGAAATAAGTCACACAGAAAAAGAAACATCATAAGATATCAGTAATACATGGAATGTAAACTTGGCTACACAGGAACTGAATTACAGAACAGAATAGTGTCTCAAATTTAGAAAACCAACTTATGCTTGCTTAAGGGGAAAGGTGAGTTGGGGTGCTGCATAAAACCAGAGATTGAAATGAGCACAGATAAAGTTCCTTAAGCCAAATATGGAATAGACAAGAGCTACTCCTTGCTCAACGAAATGGACTCAACACCCCATATTAAACGCCTAAGAATGTACCTGACTAGTAAGTATCTTAAAACCTATGGATTGCTATGTCTCCAAAAGAGAATCAAGCATGTGTACAGGGGCATAAACGCAGCAGTGATAGGATTGGAGAGGTTCGGTGAGCAAATGAAGACCCTTTGAAGTCATATTGCATGGTACCCATTCCACGGGTCTCAACTCTCCAGGTTTAATGTATTCTTCCTTCAGCTAAAACATGCATGAGGAACCTAGAGTATGATCAACCATGTGATCGGGAGACGTGTTCAAATATGTCTCAGTTTTCGTACCCTGGTACTCGGGTGCAACATTCCAGACGCTTTACTAACACTCTCCCGACTTGGAGAGTCAGTCCCTTTAATCTCCTGTTTGGCCCAGTTTGCAATTTCAGCGGAAGATGAACAGGAATAGCGAGAACCAATGAGAGACTAGCTGGAGGTGTCTGGACGGGCAAATTTAACTCTCATTTCCCACCAGGAAGAGGAATTAACCAAAGGCTCAGCGTGCCGTGCCAGAACCAGATTAGGGCCTGAAGCCATCCTGCGGTGTTGCGGCCAGGTCACAAGAAAGCGAGTTGAAGAAAGGAGCTCAGGGGCACTGTAATTCACAAACCTGCAGAGTTATAAATGACAGCTATCGTCCAAAAATATACTGAAGGAAGGCTGCCAAGAGGACTTGAAAGCGGGGCAGAATTGCAGGAAACCGATTTCAGGAGGTAGACTGGAATTGCATTGAAAGCATAGGAAAAGAGGCAGAACGTCCACAATGATGCACTTGGCCAAAAAGGGCGTATGCGTTTTTTCCTGAATATATTCAGGAAAAAACGCATACGCCCTTTTTGGCCAACCAAGCAAGCTTGCAAAGGAAATCTGCACTACAATGAAGTCTCACTTCCCCCCGGTCAAAAGGGCCATCTGAAAAAAGTGTAAAATCCAGAAAGGCAGGACAGGCCATGGAGAACTGGGAGCCTTGTTATGCTGATGGGCGGGATGTAAATTGCCAACAGACACTCGGGAGAAGTGTATGGTGTTTCCTGAAACATCTAAAAAACAAAGCAACAGAGCCTAGGGCACTTCCACTTATGGTCCTATAGCTTAGGGAAAGTAAAATAAAAAAGACACAGCCACCCCAAAGTTTGGGATGCCTCTGTTTACAAGAACCTCGTTTACAGTACAAGTTCAACATCGCAGAAAGTGAAAAATGGATAAAGAAGATGTGGTATTTACTTACAAAGCAATATCACTCAGCAATGAAATCTATGTCATCAGGCTCTTAGCAGCACAATGAGTGGATTCAGGTATGATGATTCTAACTGAAATAAGTCACACAGAAAAAGAAACATCATAAGATATCACTAATACACGGAATGTAAACTTGGCTACACAGGAACTGAATTCCAAAACAGAACAGGGTCTCAAATTTAGAAAACCAACTTATGCTTGCTTAAAGGGAAAGGTGAGTTGGAGTGCTGCATAAAACCAGAGATTGAAATGAGCACAGATAAAGTTCCTTAAGGCAAATATGGAATAGACAAGAGCTACTCCTTGCTCAACGAAATGGACTCAACACCCCATATTAAACGCCTAAGAATGTACCTGACTAGTAAGTATCTTAAAACCTATGGATTGCTATGTCTCCAAAAGAGAATCAAGCATGTGTACAGGGACATAAATGCAGCAGTGATAGGATTGGAGAGGTTCGGTGAGCAAATGAAGACCCTTTGAAGTCATATTGCATGGTACCCATTACACGGGTCTCAACTCTCCAGGTTTAAGGTATTCTTCCTTCAGCTAAAACATGCATGTGGAACCCAGAGTATGATCAACCATGTGAACGGGAGACGTGTTCAAATATGTCTCAGTTTTCCTCCCCTGGTACTCGGGTGCAACATTCCAGACGCTTTACTAACACTCTCCCCACTTGGAGAGTCAGCGCCTTTAACCTCCTGTTTGGCCCAGTTTGCAATTTCTGCGGAAGATGAACAGGAATAGGGAGAACCAATGAGAGACTAGCTGGAGGTGTCTGGACGGGCAAATTTAACTCTCATTTCCCATCTGGAAGAGGAAATAACCAAAGGCTCAGCGTGCCGTGCCGGAACCAGATTAGGGCCTGAAGCCATCCTGCGGTGTTGCGGCCAGCTCAAAAGAAAGTGAGTTGAAGAAAGGAGCTCAGGGGCACTGTAATTCACAAACCTGCAGAGTTATAAATGACAGCTATCGTCCAAAAATAGACTAAAGTAAGGCTGCCAAGAGGACTTGAAAGCGGGGCAGAATTGCAGGAAACCGATTTCAGGAGGTAGACTGGAATTGCATTGAAAGCATAGGAAAAGAGGCAGAACGTCCACAATGATGCACTTGGCCAAAAAGGGCGTATGCGTTTTTCCCTGAATATATTCAGGAAAAAACGCATACGCCCTTTTTGGCCAACCAAGCAAGCTTGCAAAGGAAATCTGCACTACAATGAAGTCTCACTTCCCCCCGGTCAAAAGGGCCATCTGAAAAAAGTGTAAAATCCAGAAAGGCAGGACAGGCCATGGAGAACTGGGAGCCTTGTTATGCTGATGGGCGGGATGTAAATTGCCAACAGACACTCGGGAGAAGTGTATGGTGTTTCCTGATGCATCTAAGAAACAAAGCAACAGAGCCTAGGGCACTTCCACTTATGGTCCTATAGCTTAGGGAAATTAAAATAAAAAAGACACAGCCACCCCAAAGTTTGGGACGCCTCTGTTTACAAGAACCTCGTTTACAGTACAAGTTCAACATCGCAGAAAGTGAAAAATGGATAAAGAAGATGTGGTATTTACTTACAAAGCAATATCACTCAGCAATGAAATCTATGTCATCAGGCTCTTAGCAGCACAATGAGTGGATTCAGGTATGATGATTCTAACTGAAATAAGTCACACAGAAAAAGAAACATCATAAGATATCACTAATACACGGAATGTAAACTTGGCTACACAGGAACTGAATTTCAAAACAAAAAAGGGTCTCAAATTTAGAAAACCAACTTATGCTTGCTTAAGAGGAAAGGTGAGTTGGGGTGCTGCATAAAACCAGAGATTGAAATGAGCATAGATAAAGTTCCTTAAGCCAAATATGGAATAGACAAGAGCTACTCCTTGCTCAACGAAATGGACTCAACACCGCATATTAAACGCCTAAGAATGTACCTGACTAGTAAGTATCTTAAAACCTATGGATTGCTATGTCTCCGAAAGAGAATCAAGCATGTGTACAGGGGCATAAACGCAGCAGTGATAGGATTGGAGAGGTTCGGTGAGCAAATGAAGACCCTTTGAAGTCATATTGCATGGTACCCATTCCACGGGTTTCAACTACCCAGGTTTAAGGTATTCTTCCTTCAGCTAAAACATGCATGTGGAACCTAGAGTATGATCAACCATGTGATCGGGAGACGTGTTCAAATATGTCTCAGTTTTCCTCCCCTGGTACTCGGGTGCAACATTCCAGACGCTTTACTAACACTCTCCCGACTTGGAGAATCAGTCCCTTTAACCTCCTGTTTGGCCCAGTTTGCAATTTCTGCGGAAGATGAAAAGGAATAGCGAGAACCAATGAGAGACTAGCTGGAGGTGGCTGGACGGGCAAATTTAACTCTCATTTCCCACCAGGAAGAGGAAATAACCAAAGGCTCAGCGTGCCGTGCCGGAACCAGATTAGGGACTGAAGCCATCCTGCGGTGTTGCGGCCAGCTCACAAGAAAGCGAGTTGAAGAAAGGAGCTCAGGGGCACTGTAATTCACAAACCTGCACAGTTATAAATGACAGCTATCATCCAAAAATAGACTGAAGTAAGGCTGCCAAGAGGACTTGAAAGCGGGGCAGAATTGCAGGAAACCGATTTCAGGAGGTAGACTGGAATTGCATTGAAAGCATAGGAAAAGAGGCAGAACGTCCACAATGATGCACTTGGCCAAAAAGGGCGTATGCGTTTTTCCCTGAATATATTCAGGAAAAAACGCATACGCCCTTTTTGGCCAACCAAGCAAGCTTGCAAAGGAAATCTGCACTACAATGAAGTCTCACTTCCCCCCGGTCAAAAGGGCCATCTGAAAAAAGTGTAAAATCCAGAAAGGCAGGACAGGCCATGGAGAACTGGGAGCCTTGTTATGCTGATGGGCGGGATGTAAATTGCCAACAGACACTCGGGAGATGTGTATGGTGTTTCCTGATGCATCTAAGAAACAAAGCAACAGAGCCTAGGGCACTTCCACTTATGGTCCTATAGCTTAGGGAAATTAAAATCAAAAAGACACAGCCACCCCAAAGTTTGGGACGCCTCTGTTTACAAGAACCTCGTTTACAGTACAAGTTCAACATCGCAGAAAGTGAAAAATGGATAAAGAAGTTGTGGTATTTAATTACAAAGCAATATCACTCAGCACTGAAATCTATGTCATCAGGCCCTTAGCAGCACAATGAGTGGATTCAGATATGATGATTCTAACTGAAATACGTCACACAGAAAAAGAAACATCATAAGATATCAGTAATACATGGAATGTAAACTTGGCTACACAGGAACTGAATTACAGAACAGAATAGTGTCTCAAATTTAGAAGACCAACTTATGCTTGCTTAAGGGGAAAGGTGAGTTGGGGTGCTGCATAAAACCAGAGATTGAAATGAGCACAGATAAAGTTCCTTAAGCCAAATATGGAATAGACAAGAGCTACTCCTTGCTCAACGAAATGGACTCAACACCCCATATGAAACGCCTAAGAATGTACCTGACTAGTAAGTATCTTAAAACCTATGGATTGCTATGTCTCCGAAAGAGAATCAAGCATGTGTACAGGGGCATAAACGCAGCAGTGATAGGATTGGAGAGGTTCGGTGAGCAAATGAAGACCCTTTGAAGTCATATTGCATGGTACCCATTCCACGGGTCTCAACTCTCCAGGTTTAATGTATTCTTCCTTCAGCTAAAACATGCATGAGGAACCTAGAGTATGATCAACCATGTGATCGGGAGACGTGTTCAAATATGTCTCAGTTTTCGTACCCTGGTACTCGGGTGCAACATTCCAGACGCTTTACTAACACTCTCCCGACTTGGAGAGTCAGTCCCTTTAATCTCCTGTTTGGCCCAGTTTGCAATTTCAGCGGAAGATGAACAGGAATAGCGAGAACCAATGAGAGACTAGCTGGAGGTGTCTGGACGGGCAAATTTAACTCTCATTTCCCACCAGGAAGAGGAATTAACCAAAGGCTCAGCGTGCCGTGCCAGAACCAGATTAGGGCCTGAAGCCATCCTGCGGTGTTGCGGCCAGGTCACAAGAAAGCGAGTTGAAGAAAGGAGCTCAGGGGCACTGTAATTCACAAACCTGCAGAGTTATAAATGACAGCTATCGTCCAAAAATATACTGAAGGAAGGCTGCCAAGAGGACTTGAAAGCGGGGCAGAATTGCAGGAAACCGATTTCAGGAGGTAGACTGGAATTGCATTGAAAGCATAGGAAAAGAGGCAGAACGTCCACAATGATGCACTTGGCCAAAAAGGGCGTATGCGTTTTTTCCTGAATATATTCAGGAAAAAACGCATACGCCCTTTTTGGCCAACCAAGCAAGGTTGCAAAGGAAATCTGCACTACAATGAAGTCTCACTTCCCCCCGGTCAAAAGGGCCATCTGAAAAAAGTGTAAAATCCAGAAAGGCAGGACAGGCCATGGAGAACTGGGAGCCTTGTTATGCTGATGGGCGGGATGTAAATTGCCAACAGACACTCGGGAGAAGTGTATGGTGTTTCCTGAAACATCTAAAAAACAAAGCAACAGAGCCTAGGGCACTTCCACTTATGGTCCTATACCTTAGGGAAATTAAAATCAAAAAGACACAGCCACCCCAAAGTTTGGGACACCTCTGTTTACAAGAACCTCGTTTACAGTACAAGTTCAACATCGCAGAAATTGAAAAATGGATAAAGAAGTTGTGGTATATACTTACAAAGCAATATCACTCAGCACTGAAATCTATGTCATCAGGCCCTTAGCAGCACAATGAGTGGATTCAGATATGATGATTCTAACTGAAATAAGTCACACAGAAAAAGAAACATCATAAGATATCAGTAATACACGGATTGTAAACTTGGCTACACGGGAACTGAATTACAGAACAGAACAGGGTCTCAAATTTAGAAAACCAACTTATGCTTGCTTAAGGGTAAAGGTGAGTTGGGGTGCTGCATAAAACCAGAGATTGAAAGGAGCACAGATAAAGTTCCTTAAGCCAAATATGGAATAGACAAGAGCTACTCCTTGCTCAACGAAATGGACTCAACACCCCATATTCAACACCTAAGAATGTCCCTGACAAGTAAGTATCTTAAAACCTATGGATTGCTATGTCTCCGAAAGAGAAACAAGCATGTGTACAGGGGCATAAACGCAGCAGTGATAGGATTGGAGAGGTTCGGTGGGCAAATGAAGACCCTTTGAAGTCATATTGCATGGTACCCATTCCACGGGTCTCAACTCTCCAGGTTTAAGGTATTCTTCCTTCAGCTAAAACATGCATGTGGAACCTAGAGTATGATCAACCATGTGATTGGGAGACGTGTTCAAATATGTCTCAGTTTTGGTACCCTGGTACTCGGGTGCAACATTCCAGATGCTTTACTAACACTCTCCCGACTTGGAGAGTCAGTCCCATTAAACTCCTGTTTGGCCCAGTTTGCAATTTCTGCGGAAGATGAACAGGAATAGCGAGAACCAATGAGAGACTAGCTGGAGGTGTCTGGACGGGCAAATTTAACTCTCATTTCCCACCAGGAAGAGGAATTAACCAAAGGCTCAGCGTGCCGTGCCGGAACAAGATTAGGGCCTGAAGCCATCTTGCGGTGTTGCGGCCAGGTCACAAGAAAGCGAGTTGAAGAAAGGAGCTCAGGGGCACTGTAATTCACAAACCTGCAGAGTTATAAATAACAGCTATCGTCCAAAAATATACTGAATGAAGGCTGCCAAAAGGATTTGAAAGCGGGGCAGAATTGCAGGATACCGATTTCAGGAGGTAGACTGGAATTGCATTGAAAGCATAGGAAAAGAGGCAGAACGTCCACAATGATGCACTTGGCCATAAAGGGCGTATGCGTTTTTTCCTGAATATATTCAGGAAAAAACGCATACGCCCTTTTTGGCCAAGCAAGCAACCTTGCAAAGGAAATCTGCACTACAATGAAGTCTCACTCCCAGTCAAAAGGGCTATCTGAAAAAAGTGTAAAATCCAGAAAGGCAGGACAGGCCATGGAGAACTGGGAGCCTTGTTATGCTGATGGGCGGGATGTAAATTGCCAACAGACACTCGGGAGAAGTGTATGGTGTTTCCTGAAACATCTATAAAACAAAGCAACAGAGCCTAGGGCACTTCCACTTATGGTCCTATAGCTTAGGGAAATTAAAATCAAAAAGACACAGCCACCCCAAAGTTTGGGACGCCTCTGTTTACAAGAACCTCGTTTACAGTACAAGTTCAACAATGCAGAAAGTAAAAAATGGATAAAGAACTTGTGGTACTTACGTACAATGCAGTATCACTCAGCAATGAAATCTATGTCATCAGGCCCGTAGCAGCATAATGAGTGGATTCAGGTACGATGATTCTAACTGAAATAAGTCACACAGAAAAAGAAACATCATAAGATATCAGTAATACACGGAATGTAAACTTGGCTACACAGGAACTGAATTCCAAAACAGAACAGGGTCTCAAATTTAGAAAACCAACTTATGCTTGCTTAAGGGGAAAGGTGAGTTGGGGTGCTGCATAAAACCAGAGATTGAAATGAGCACAGATAAAGTTCCTTAAGCCAAATATGGAATAGACAAGAGCTACTCCTTGCTCAACGAAATGGACTCAACACCCAATATTAAACGCCTAAGAATGTACCTGACTAGTAAGTATCTTAAAACCTATGGATTGCTATGTCTCCATAAGAGAATCAAGCATGTGTACAGGGGCATAAACGCAGCAGTGATAGGATTGGAGAGGTTCGGTGAGCAAATGAAGACCCTTTGAAGTCATATTGCATGGTACCCATTCCACGGGTCTCAACTCTCCAGGTTTAAGGTATTCTTCCTTCAGCTAAAACATGCATGTGGAACCTAGAGTATGATCAACCATGTGATCGGGAGACGTGTTCAAATATGTCTCAGTTTTCGTACCCTGGTACTCGGGTGCAACATTCCAGACACTTTACTAACACTCTCCCGACTTGGAGAGTCAGTCCCTTTAACCTCCTGTTTGGCCCAGTTTGCAATTTATGCGGAAGATGAACAGGAATAGCGAGAACCAATGAGAGACTAGCTGGAGGTGTCTGGACGGGCAAATTTAACTCTCATTTCCCACCAGGAAGAGGAAATAACCAAAGGCTCAGCGTGCCGTGCCAGAACCAGATTAGGGCATGAAGCCATCCTGCGGTGTTGCGGCCAGCTCAAAAGAAAGCGAGTTGAAGAAAGGAGCTCAGGGGCACTGTAATTCACAAACCTGCAGAGTTATAAATGACAGCTATCGTCCAAAAATATACTGAAGTAAGGCTGCCAAGAGGACTTGAAAGCGGGGCAGAATTGCAGGAAACCGATTTCAGGAGGTAGACTGGAATTGCATTGAAAGAATAGGAAAAGAGGCAGAACGTCCACAATGATGCACTTGGCCAAAAAGGGCGTATGCGTTTTTTCCTGAATATATTCAGGAAAAAATGCATACGCCCTTTTTGGCCAACCAAGCAAGCTTGCAAAGAAATCTGCACTACAATGAAGTCTCACTTCCCCCCGGTCAAAAGGGCCATCTGAAAAAAGTGTAAAATCCAGAAAGGCAGGACAGGCCATGGAGAACTGGGAGCCTTGTTATGCTGATGGGCGGGATGTAAATTGCCAACAGACACTCGGGAGAAGTGTATGGTGTTTCCTGAAACATCTAAGAAACAAAGCAACAGAGCCTAGGGCACTTCCACTTATGGTCCTATAGCTTAGGGAAATTAAAATCAAAAAGACACAGCCACCCCAAAGTTTGGGACGCCTCTGTTTACAAGAACCTCCTTTACCGTACAAGTTCAATATCACAGAAAGTGAAAAATGGATAAAGAACTTGTGGTACTTACGTACAATGCAGTATCACTCAGCAATGAAATCTATGTCATCAGGCCCGTAGCAGCATAATGAGTGGATTCAGGTACGATGATTCTAACTGAAATAAGTCACACAGAAAAAGAAACATCATAAGATATCACTAATACACGGAATGTAAACTTGGCTACACAGGAACTGAATTACAGAACAGAACAGTGTCTCAAATTTAGAAAACCAACTTATGCTTGCTTAAGGGGAAAGGTGAGTTGGGGTGCTGCATAAAACCAGAGATTGAAATGAGCACAGATAAAGTTCCTTAAGCCAAATATGGAATAGACAAGAGCTACTCCTTGCTCAACGAAATGGACTCAACACCCCAAATTAAACGCCTAAGAATGTACCTGACTAGTAAGTATCTTAAAACCTATGGATTGCTATGTCTCCATGAGAGAATCAAGCGTGTGTACAGGGGAATAAATGCAGCAGTGATATGATTGGAGAGGTTCGGTGAGCAAATGAAGACCCTTTGAAGTCATATTGCATGGTACCCATTCCACGGGTCTCAACTCTCCAGGTTTAAGGTATTCTTCCTTCAGCTAATACATGCATGTGGAACCCACAGTATGATCAACCGTGTGAACGGGAGACGTGTTCAAATATGTCTCAGTTTTCCTCCCCTGGTACTCGGGTGCAACATTCCAGACGCTTTACTAACACTCTCCCCACTTGGAGAGTCAGCGCCTTTAACCTCCTGTTTGGCCCAGTTTGCAATTTCTGCAGAAGATGAACAGGAATAGGGAGAACCAATGAGAGACTAGCTGGAGGTGTCTGGACGGGCAAATTTAACTCTCATTTCCCACCAGGAAGAGGAATTAACCAACGTCTCAGCGTGCCTTCCCGGAACCAGATTAGGGTCTGAAGCCATCCTGCGGTGTTGAGGCCAGCTCACAAGAAAGCGAGTTGAAGAAAGGAGCTCAGGGGCACTGTAATTCACAAACCTGCAGAGTTATAAATGACAGCTATCGTCCAAAAATATACTGAAGTAAGGCTGCCAAGAGGACTTGAAAGCGGGGCAGAATTGCAGGAAACCGATTTCAGGAGGTAGACTGGAATTGCATTGAAAGCATAGGAAAAGAGGCAGAACGTCCACAATGATGCACTTGGCCAAAAAGGGCGTATGCGTTTTTTCCTGAATATATTCAGGAAAAAATGCATACGCCCTTTTTGGCCAACCAAGCAAGCTTGCAAAGGAAATCTGCACTACAATGAAGTCTCACTTCCCCCCGGTCAAAAGGGCCATCTGAAAAAAGTGTAAAATCCAGAAAGGCAGGACAGGCCATGGAGAACTGGGAGCCTTGTTATGCTGATGGGCGGGATGTAAATTGCCAACAGACACTCGGGAGAAGTGTATGGTGTTTCCTGAAACATCTAAAAAACAAAGCAACAGAGCCTAGGGCACTTCCACTTATGGTCCTATAGCTTAGGGAAATTAAAATCAAAAAGACACAGCCACCCCAAAGTTTGGGACACCTCTGTTTACAAGAACCTCTTTTACCGTACAAGTTCAATATCACAGAAAGTGAAAAATGGATAAAGAACTTGTGGTACTTACGTACAATTCAGTATCACTCAGCAATGAAATCTATGTCATCAGGCCCGTAGCAGCATAATGAGTGGATTCAGGTACGATGATTCTAACTGAAATAAGTCACACAGAAAAAGAAACATCATAAGATATCACTAATACACGGAATGTAAACTTGGCTACACAGGAACTGAATTCCAAAACAGAACAGGGTCTCAAATTTAGAAAACCAACTTATGCTTGCTTAAGGGGAAAGGTGAGTTGGGGTGCTGCATAAAACCAGAGATTGAAATGAGCACAGATAAAGTTCCTTAAGCCAAATATGGAATAGACAAGAGCTACTCCTTGCTCAACGAAATGGACTCAACACCGCATATTAAACACCTAAGAATGTACCTGACTAGTAAGTATCTTAAAACCTATGGATTGCTATGTCTCCAAAAGAGAATCAAGCGTGTGTACAGGGACATAAACGCAGCAGTGATAGGATTGGAGAGGTTCGGTGAGCAAATGAAGACCCTTTGAAGTCATATTGCATGGTACCCATTCCACGGGTTTCAACCACCCAGTTTTAAGGTATTCTTCCTTCAGCTAAAACATGCATGTGGAACCTATAGTATGATCATCCGTGTGATCGGGAGACGTGTTGAAATATGTCTCAGTTTTCGTACCCTGGTACTCGGGTGCAACATTCCAGACGCTTTACTAACACTCTCCCGACTTGGAGAGTAAGTCCCTTTAACCTCCTGTTTGGCCCAGTTTGCAATTTCTGCGGAAGATGAACAGGAATAGCGAGAACCAATGAGAGACTAGCTGGAGGTGTCTGGACGGGCAAATTTAACTCTCGTTTCCCACCAAGAAGAGGAATTAACCAAAGGCTCAGCGTGCCGTGCCGGAACCAGATTAGGGCCTGAAGCCATCCTGCGGTGTTGCGGCCAGCTCAAAAGAAAGCGAGTTGAAGAAAGGAGCTCAGGGGCACTGTAATTCACAAACCTGCAGAGTTATAAATGACAGCTATCGTCCAAAAATATACTGAAGTAAGGCTGCCAAGAGGACTTGAAAACGGGGCAGAATTGCAGGAAACCGATTTCAGGAGGTAGACTGGAATTGCATTGAAAGCATAGGAAAAGAGGCAGAACGTCCACAATGATGCACTTGGCCAAAAAGGGCGTATGCGTTTTTTCCTGAATATATTCAGGAAAAAACGCATACACACTTTTTGGCCAACCAAGCAAGCTTGCAAAGGAAATTTGCACTACAATGAAGTCTCACTTCCCCCAGGTCAAAAGGGCCATCTGAAAAAAGTGTAAAATCCAGAAAGGCAGGACAGGCCATGGAGAACTGGGAGCCTTGTTATGCTGATGGGCGGGATGTAAATTACCAGCAGCCACTCCGGAGAAGTGTATGGTGTTTCCTGAAACATCTAAAAAACAAAGCAACAGAGCCTAGGGCACTTCCACTTATGGTCCTATAGCTTAGGGAAATTAAAATCAAAAAGACACAGCCACCCCAAAGTTTGGGACGCCTCTGTTTATAAGAACCTCGTTTACCGTACAAGTTCAATATCACAGAAAGTGAAAAATGTATAAAGAACTTGTGGTACTTATGTACAATGCAGTATCACTCAGCAATGAAATCTATGTCATGAGGCCCGTAGCAGCATAATGAGTGGATTCAGGTACGATGATTCTAACTGAAATAAGTCACACAGAAAAAGAAACATCATAAGATATCAGTAATACACGGAATGTAAACTTGGCTACACAGGAACTGAATTCCAAAACAGAACAGTGTCTCAAAATTAGAAAACCATCTTATGCTTGCTTAAGGGGAAAGGTGAGTTGGGGTGCTGCATAAAACCAGAGATTGAAATGAGCACAGATAAAGTTCCTTAAGCCAAATATGGAATAGACAAGAGCTACTCCTTGCTCAACGAAATGGACTCAACACCGCATATTAAACGCCTAAGAATGTACCTGAGTAGTAAGTATCTTAAAACCTATGGATTGCTATGTCTCCAAAAGAGAATCAAGCGTGTGTACGGGGCATAAACGCAGCAGTGATAGGATTGGAGAGGTTCGGTGAGCAAATGAAGACCCTTTGAAGTCATATTGCATGGTACCCATTCCACGGGTTTCAACTACCCAGGTTTAAGGTATTCTTCCTTCAGCTAAAACATGCGTGTGGAACCTAGAGTATGATCAACCATGTGATCGGGAGACGTGTTCAAATATGTCTCAGTTTTCGTACCCTGGTACTCGGGTGCAACTTTCCACACGCTTTACTAACACTCTCCCCACTTGGAGAGTCAGCGCCTTTAACCTCCTGTTTGGCCCAGTTTGCAATTTCTGCGGAAGATGAACAGGAATAGCGAGAACCAATGAGAGACTAGCTGGAGGTGTCTGGACGGGCAAATTTAACTCTCATTTCCCACCAGGAAGAGGAAATAACCAAAGTCTCAGCGTGCCGTGCCGGAACCAGATTAGGGCCTGAAGCCATCCTGCGGTGTTGCGGCCAGCTCACAAGAAAGCGAGTTGAAGAAAGGAGCTCAGGGGCACTGTAATTCTCAAACCTGCAGAGTTATAAATGACAGCTATCGTCCAAAAATATACTGAAGTAAGGCTGCCAAGAGGACTTGAAAGCGGGGCAGAATTGCAGGAAACCGATTTCAGGAGGTAGACTGGAATTGCATTGAAAGCATAGGAAAAGAGGCAGAACGTCCACAATGATGCACTTGGCCAAAAAGGGCGTATGCGTTTTTTCCTGTATATATTCAGGAAAAAACGCATACGCCCTTTTTGGCCAACCAAGCAAGCTTGCAAAGGAAATCTGCACTACAATGAAGTCTCACTTCCCCCCGGTCAAAAGGGCCATCTGAAAAAAGTGTAAAATCCAGAAAGACAGGAGAGGCCATGAAGAACTGGGAGCCTTGTTATGCTGATGGGCGCGATGTAAATTGCCAACAGCCACTCGGGAGAAGTGTATGGTGTTTCCTGAAACATCTAAAAAACAAAGCAACAGAGCCTAGGGCACTTCCACTTATGGTCCTATAGCTTAGGGAAATTAAAATCAAAAAGACACAGCCACCCCGAAGTTTGGAACGGCTCTGTTTACAGGAACCTCGTTTACAGTACAAGTTCTACATCACAGAAAGTGAAAAATGGATAAAGAAGTTGTGGTATTTACTTACAAAGAAATATCACTCAGCAATGAAATCTATGTCATCAGGCCCGTAGCAGCACAATGAGTGGATTCAGGTATGATGATTCTAACTGAAATAAGTCACACAGAAAAAGAAACATCATAAGATATCAGTAATACACGGAATGTAAACTTGGCTACACAGGAACTGAATTACAGAACAGAACAGGGTCTCAAATTTAGAAAACCAACTTATGCTTGCTTAAGGGGAAAGGTGAGTTGAGGTGCTGCATAAAACCAGAGATTGAAATGAGCACAGATAAAGTTCCTTAAGCCAAATATGGAATAGACAAGAGCTACTCCTTGCTCAACGAAATGGACTCAACACCGCATATTAAACGCCTAAGAATGTACCTGACTAGTAAGTATCTTAAAACCTATGGATTACTATGTCTGCGAAAGAGAATCAAGCATGTGTGCAGGGGCATAAACGCAGCAGTGATAGGATTGGAGAGGTTCGGTGAGCAAATGAAGACCCTTTGAGGTCGTATTGCATGGTACCCATTCCACGGGTTTCAAGTACCCAGGTTTAAGGTATTCTTCCTTCAGCTAAAACATGCATGTGGAACCCAGAGTATGATCAACTGTGTGAACGGGAGACGTGTTCAAATATGTCTCAGTTTTCCTCCCCTGGTACTCGGGTGCAACATTCCAGACGCTTTACTAACACTCTCCCCACTTGGAGAGTCAGCGCCTTTAACCTCCTGTTTGGCCCAGTTTGCAATTTCTGCGGAAGATGAACACGAATAGCGAGAACCAATGAGAGACTAGCTGGAGGTGTCTGGACGGGCAAATTTCACTCTCATTTCCCAGCAGGAAGAGGAATTAACCAAAGGCTCAGCGTGCCGTGCCGGAACAAGATTAGGGCCTGAAGCCATCCGGCGGTGTTGCGGCCAGGTCACAAGAAAGCGAGTTGAAGAAAGGAGCTCAGGGGCACTGTAATTCACAAACCTGCAGAGTTATAAATGACAGCTATCGTCCAAAAATATACTGAAGTAAGGCTGCCAAGAGGACTTAAAAGCGGGGCAGAATTGCAGGAAACCGATTTCAGGAGGTAGACTGGAATTGCATTGAAAGCATAGGAAAAGAGGCAGAACGTCCACAATGATGCACTTGGCCAAAAAGGCCGTATGCGTTTTTTCCTGAATATATTCAGGAAAAAACGCATACGGCCTTTTTGGCCAACCAAGCAAGCTTGCAAAGGAAATCTGCACTACAATGAAGTCTCACTTCCCCCCGGTCAAAAGGGCCATCTGAAAAAAGTGTAAAATCCAGAAAGGCAGGACAGGCCATGGAGAACTGGGAGCCTTGTTATGCTGATGGGCGGGATGTAAATTGCCAACAGACACTCGGGAGGAGTGTATGGTGTTTCCTGATGCATCTAAGAAACAAAGCAACAGAGCCTAGGGCACTTCCACTTATGGTCCTATAGCTTAGGGAAATTAAAATCAAAAAGACACAGCAACCCCGAAGTTTGGAACGGCTCTGTTTACAAGAACCTCGTTTACAGTACAAGTTCAACATCACAGAAATTGAAAAATGGATAAAGAAGTTGTGGTATTTACTTACAAAGCAATATCACTCAGCAATGAAATCTATGTCATTAGGCCCTTAGCAGCACAATGAGTGGATTCAGGTATGATGATTCTAACTGAAATAAGTCACACAGAAAAAGAAACATCATAAGATATCAGTAATACACGGAATGTAAACTTGGCTACACAGGAACTGAATTACAGAACAGAACAGGGTCTCAAATTTAGAAAACCAACTTATGCTTGCTTAAGGGGAAAGGTGAGTTGGGGTACTGCATAAAACCAGAGAATGAAATGAGCACAGATAAAGTTCCTTAAGCCAAATATGGAATAGACAAGAGCTACTCCTTGCTCAACGAAATGGACTCAACACCGCATATTAAACGCCTAAGAATGTACCTGACTAGTAAGTATCTTAAAACCTATGGATTACTATGTCTGCGAAAGAGAATCAAGCATGTGTGCAAGGGCATAAACGCAGCAGTGATAGGATAGGAGAGGTTCGGTGAGCAAATGAAGACCCTTTGAAGTCATATTGCATGGTACCCATTCCACGGGTTTCAAGTACCCAGGTTTAAGGTATTCTTCCTTCAGCTAAAACATGCATGTGGAACCCAGAGTATGATCAACCGTGTGAACGGGAGACGTGTTCAAATATGTCTCAGTTTTCCTCCCCTGGTACTCGGGTGCAACATTCCAGACGCTTTACTAACACTCTCCCCACTTGGAGAGTCAGCGCCTTTAACCTCCTGTTTGGCCCAGTTTGCAATTTCTGCGGAAGATGAACAGGAATAGCGAGAACCAATGAGAGACTAGCTGGAGGTGTCTGGACGGGCAAATTTAACTCTCATTTCCCACCAGGAAGAGGAATTAACCAAAGGCTCAGCGTGCCGTGCCGGAACCAGATTAGGGCCTGAAGCCATCCTGCGGTGTTGCGGCCAGCTCACAAGAAAGCGAGTTGAAGAAAGGAGCTCAGGGGCACTGTAATTCTCAAACCTGCAGAGTTATAAATGACAGCTATCGTCCAAAAATATACTGAAGTAAGGCTGCCAAGAGGACTTGAAAGCGGGGCAGAATTGCAGGAAACCGATTTCAGGAGGTAGAGTGGAATTGCATTGAAAGCATAGGAAAAGAGGCAGAACGTCCACAATGATGCACTTGGCCAAAAAGGGCGTATGCGTTTTTTCCTGAATATATTCAGGAAAAAACGCATACGCCCTTTTTGGCCAACCAAGCAAGCTTGCAAAGGAAATCTGCACTACAATGAAGTCTCACTTCCCCCCGGTCAAAAGGGACATCTGAAAAAAGTGTAAAATCCAGAAAGGCAGGAGAGGCCATGAAGAACTGGGAGCCTTGTTATGCTGATGGGCGCGATGTAAATTGCCAACAGCCACTCGGGAGAAGTGTATGGTGTTTCCTGAAACATCTAAAAAACAAAGCAACAGAGCCTAGGGCACTTCCATTTATGGTCCTATAGCTTAGGGAAATTAAAATCAAAAAGACACAGCCACCCCGAAGTTTGGAACGGCTCTGTTTACAGGAACCTCGTTTACAGTACAAGTTCTACATCACAGAAAGTGAAAAATGGATAAAGAAGTTGTGGTATTTACTTACAAAGCAATATCACTCAGCAATGAAATCTATGTCATCAGGCCCGTAGCAGCACAATGAGTGGATTCAGGTATGATGATTCTAACTGAAATAAGTCACACAGAAAAAGAAACATCATAAGATATCAGTAATACACGGAATGTAAACTTGGCTACACAGGAACTGAATTACAGAACAGAACAGGGTCTCAAATTTAGAAAACCAACTTATGCTTGCTTAAGGGGAAAGGTGAGTTGAGGTGCTGCATAAAACCAGAGATTGAAATGAGCACAGATAAAGTTCCTTAAGCCAAATATGGAATAGACAAGAGCTACTCCTTGCTCAACGAAATGGACTCAACACCGCATATTAAACGCCTAAGAATGTACCTGACTAGTAAGTATCTTAAAACCTATGGATTACTATGTCTGTGAAAGAGAATCAAGCATGTGTGCAGGGGCATAAACGCAGCAGTGATAGGATTGGAGAGGTTCGGTGAGCAAATGAAGACCGTTTGAGGTCGTATTGCATGGTACCCATTCCACGGGTTTCAAGTACCCAGGTTTAAGGTATTCTTCCTTCAGCTAAAACATGCATGTGGAACCCAGAGTATGATCAACCGTGTGAACGGGAGACGTGTTCAAATATGTCTCAGTTTTCCTCCCCTGGTACTCGGGTGCAACATTCCAGACGCTTTACTAACACTCTCCCCACTTGGAGAGTCAGCGCCTTTAACCTCCTGTTTGGCCCAGTTTGCAATTTCTGCGGAAGATGAACACGAATAGCGAGAACCAATGAGAGACTAGCTGGAGGTGTCTGGAAGGGCAAATTTAACTCTCATTTCCCAGCAGGAAGAGGAATTAACCAAAGGCTCAGCGTGCCATGCCGGAACCAGATTAGGGCCTGAAGCCATCCGGCGGTGTTGCGGCCAGGTCACAAGAAAGCGAGTTGAAGAAAGGAGCTCAGGGGCACTGTAATTCACAAACCTGCAGAGTTATAAATGACAGCTATCGTCCAAAAATATACTGAAGTAAGGCTGCCAAGAGGACTTGAAAGCGGGGCAGAATTGCAGGAAACCGATTTCAGGAGGTAGACTGGAATTGCATTGAAAGCATAGGAAAAGAGGCAGAACGTCCACAATGATGCACTTGGCCAAAAAGGCCGTATGCATTTTTTCCTGAATATATTCAGGAAAAAACGCATACGGCCTTTTTGGCCAACCAAGCAAGCTTGCAAAGGAAATCTGCACTACAATGAAGTCTCACTTCCCCCCGGTCAAAAGGGCCATCTGAAAAAAGTGTAAAATCCAGAAAGGCAGGACAGGCCATGGAGAACTGGGAGCCTTGTTATGCTGATGGGCGGGATGTAAATTGCCAACAGACACTCGGGAGGAGTGTATGGTGTTTCCTGATGCATCTGAGAAACAAAGCAACAGAGCCTAGGGCACTTCCACTTATGGTCCTATAGCTTAGGGAAATTAAAATCAAAAAGACACAGCCACCCCGAAGTTTGGAACGGCTCTGTTTACAAGAACCTCGTTTACAGTACAAGTTCAACATCACAGAAATTGAAAAATGGATAAAGAAGTTGTGGTATTTACTTACAAAGCAATATCACTCAGCAATGAAATCTATGTCATCAGGCCCGTAGCAGCACAATGAGTGGATTCAGGTATGATGATTCTAACTGAAATAAGTCACACAGAAAAAGAAACATCATAAGATATCAGTAATACACGGAATGTAAACTTGGCTACACAAGAACTGAATTACAGAACAGAACAGGGTCTCAAATTTAGAAAACCAACTTATGCTTGCTTAAGGGGAAAGGTGAGTTGGGGTACTGCATAAAACCAGAGAATGAAATGAGCACAGATAAAGTTCCTTAAGCCAAATATGGAATAGACAAGAGCTACTCCTTGCTCAACGAAATGGACCCAACACCGCATATTAAACGCCTAAGAATGTACCTGACTAGTAAGTATCTTAAAACCTATGGATTACTATGTCTTCGAAAGAGAATCAAGCATGTGTGCAAGGGCATAAACGCAGCAGTGATAGGATAGGAGAGGTTCGGTGAGCAAATGAAGACCCTTTGAAGTCATATTGCATGGTACCCATTCCACGGGTTTCAAGTACCCAGGTTTAAGTTATTCTTCCTTCAGCTAAAACATGCATGTGGAACCCAGAGTATGATCAACCGTGTGAACGGGAGACGTATTCAAATATGTCTCAGTTTTCCTCCCCTGGTACTCGGGTGCAACATTCCAGACGCTTTACTAACACTCTCCCCACTTGGAGAGTCAGCGCCTTTAACCTCCTGTTTGGCCCAGTTTGCAATTTCTGCGGAAGATGAACAGGAATAGGGAGAACCAATGAGAGACTAGCTGGAGGTGTCTGGACGGGCAAATTTAACTCTCATTTCCCACCAGGAAGAGGAATTAACCAAAGGCTCAGCGTGCCGTGCCGGAACCAGATTAGGGCCTGAAGCCATCCTGCGGTGTTGCGGCCAGCTCACAAGAAAGCGAGTTGAAGAAAGGAGCTCAGGGGCACTGTAATTCTCAAACCTGCAGAGTTATAAATGACAGCTATCGTCCAAAAATATACTGAAGTAAGGCTGCCAAGAGGACTTGAAAGCGGGGCAGAATTGCAGGAAACCGATTTCAGGAGGTAGAGTGGAATTGCATTGAAAGCATAGGAAAAGAGGCAGAACGTCCACAATGATGCACTTGGCCAAAAAGGGCGTATGCGTTTTTTCCTGAATATATTCAGGAAAAAACGCATACGCCCTTTTTGGCCAACCAAGCAAGCTTGCAAAGGAAATCTGCACTACAATGAAGTCTCACTTCCCCCCGGTCAAAAGGGCCATCTGAAAAAAGTGTAAAATCCAGAAAGGCAGGAGAGGCCATGAAGAACTGGGAGCCTTGTTATGCTCATGGGCGGGATGTAAATTGCCAACAGACACTCGGGAGAAGTGTATGGTGTTTCCTGAAACATCTAAAAAACAAAGCAACAGAGCCTAGGGCACTTCCATTTATGGTCCTATAGCTTAGGGAAATTAAAATCAAAAATACACAGCCACCCCAAAGTTTGGAACGGCTCTGTTTACAAGAACCTCGTTTACAGAACAAGTTCAACATCGCAGAAATTGAAAAATGGATAAAGAAGTTGTGGTATATACTTACAAAGCAATATCACTCAGCACTGAAATCTATGTCATCAGGCCCTTAGCAGCACAATGAGTGGATTCAGATATGATGATTCTAACTGAAATAAGTCACACAGAAAAAGAAACATCATAAGATATCACTAATACACGGAATGTAAACTTGGCTACACAGGAACTGAATTACAGAACAGAACAGTGTCTCAAATTTAGAAAACCAACTTATGCTTGCTTAAGGGGAAAGGTGAGTTGGGGTGCTGCATAAAACCAGAGATTGAAATGAGCACAGATAAAGTTCCTTAAGCCAAATATGGAATAGACAAGAGCTACTCCTTGCTCAACGAAATGGACTCAACACCGCATATTAAACGCCTAAGAATGTGCCTGACTAGTAAGTATCTTAAACCCTATGGATTGCTATGTCTCCGAAAGAGAATCAAGCATGTGTACAGGGGCATAAACGCAGCAGTGATAGGATTGGAGAGGTTCACTGAGCAAATGAAGACCCTTTGAAGTCATATTGCATGGTACCCATTCCACGGGTTTCAACTACCCAGGTTTAAGGTATTCTTCCTTCAGCTAAAACATGCATGTGGAACCTAGAGTATGATCAACCATGTGATCGGGAGACGTGTTCAAATATGTCTCAGTTTTCGTACCCTGGTACTCGGGTGCAACATTCCAGATGCTTTACTAACACTCTCCCAACTTGGAGAGTCAGTCCCTTTAACCTCCTATTTGGCCCAGTTTGCAATTTCTGCGGAAGATGAACAGGAATAGCGAGAACCAATGAGAGACTAGCTGGAGGTGTCTGGAAGGGCAAATTTAACTCTCATTTCCCACCAGGAAGAGGAATTAACCAAAGGCTCAGCGTGCCGTGCCGGAACCAGATTAGGGCCTGAAGCCATCCTGCGGTGTTGCAGCCAGGTCACAAGAAAGCGAGTTGAAGAAAGGAGCTCAGGGGCATTGTAATTCACAAACCTGCAGAGTTATAAATGACAACTATCGTCCAAAAATATACTGAAGTAAGGCTGCCAAGAGGACTTGAAAGTGGGGCAGAATTGCAGGAAACCGATTTCAGGAGGTAGACTGGAATTGCATTGAAAGCATCGGCAAAGAGGCAGAACGTCCACAATGATGCACTTGGCCATAAAGGGCGTATGCGTTTTTTCCTGAATATATTCAGGAAAAAACGCATACGCCCTTTTTGGCCAACCAAGCAAACTTGCAAAGGAAATCTGCACTACAATGAAGTCTCACTTTCCCCCGGTCAAAAGGGCCATCTGAAAAAAGTGTAAAATCCAGAAAGGCAGGACAGGCCATGGAGAACTGGGAGCCTTGTTATGCTGATGGGCGGGATGTAAATTGCCAACAGACACCCAGGAGAAGTGTATGGTGTTTCCTGAAACATCTAAAAAACAAAGCAACAGAGCCTAGGGCACTTCCACTTATGGTCCTATAGCTTAGGGAAATTAAAATCAAAAAGACACAGCCACCCCAAAGTTTGGGACGCCTCTGTTTACAAGAACCTCGTTTACAGTACAAGTTCAACATCGCAGAAATTGAAAAATGGATATATAAGTTGTGGTATTTACTTACAAAGCAATATCACTCAGCACTGAAATCTATGTCATCAGGCCCTTAGCAGCAAAATGAGTGGATTCAGATATGATGATTCTAACTGAAATAAGTCACACAGAAAAAGAAACATCATAAGATATCAGTAATACACGGAATGTAAACTTGGCTACACAGGAACTGAATTACAGAACAGAACAGTGTCTCAAATTTAGAAAACCAACTTATTCTTGCTTAAGGGGAAAGGTGAGTTGGGGTGCTGCATAAAACCAGAGATTGAAATGAGCACAGATAAAGTTCCTTAAGCCAAATATGGAATAGACAAGAGCTACTCCTTGCTCAACGAAATGGACTCAACACCCCATATTAAACGCCTAAGAATGTACCTGACTAGTAAGTATCTTAAAACCTATGGATTGCTATGTCTCCGAAAGAGAATCAAGCATGTGTACAGGGGCATAAACGCAGCAGTGATAGGATTGGAGAGGTTCACTGAGCAAATGAATACCCTTTGAAGTCATATTTCATGGTACCCATTCCACGGGTGTCAACTACCCAGGTTTAAGGTATTCTTCCTTCAGCTAAAACATGCATGTGGAACCCAGAGTGTGATCAACCGTGTGAATGGGAGACTTCTTCAAATATGTCTCAGTTTACCTCCCCTGGTACTCGGGTGCAACATTCCAGACGCTTTACTAACACTCTCCCCACTTGGAGAGTCAGCGCCTTTAACATCCTGTTTGGCCCAGTTTGCAATTTCTGCGGAAGATGAACAGGAATAGTGAGAACCAATGAGAGACTAGCTGGAGGTGTCTGGACGGGCAAATTTAACTCTCATTTCCCACCAGGAAGAGGAAATAACCAAAGGCTCAGTGTGCCGTGCCGGAACCAGATTAGGGCCTGAAGCCATCCTGCGGTGTTGCGGCCAGCTCAAAAGAAAGCGAGTTGAAGAAAGGAGCTCAGGGGCACTGTAATTCACAAACCTGCAGAGTTATAAATGACAGCTATCGTCCAAAAATATACTGAAGTAAGGCTGCCAAGAGGACTTGAAAGCGGGGCAGAATTGCAGGAAACCGATTTCAGGAGGTAGACTGGAATTGCATTGAAAGCATAGGAAAAGAGGCAGAACGTCCACAATGATGCACTTGGCCAAAAAGGGCGTATGCGTTTTTTCCTGAATATATTCAGGAAAAAACGCATACGCCCTTTTTGGCCAACCAAGCAAACTTACACAGGAAATCTGCACTACAATGAAGTCTCACTTCCCCCCGGTCAAAAGGGCCATCTGAAAAAAGTGTAAAATCCAGAAAGGCAGGACAGGCCATGGAGAACTGGGAGCCTTGTTATGCTGATGGGCGGGATGTAAATTGCCAACAGACACTCGGGAGAAGTGTATGGTGTTTCCTAAAGCATCTAAGAAACAAAGCAACAGAGCCTAGGGCACTTCCACTTATGGTCCTATAGCTTAGGGAAATGAAAATCAAAAAGACACAGCCACCCCAAAGTTTGGGACGCCTCTGTTTACAAGAACCTCGTTTACCGTACAAGTTCAATATCACAGAAAGTGAAAAATGGATAAAGAACTTGTGGTACTTACGTACAATGCAGTATCACTCAGCAATGAAATCTATTTCATCAGGCCCGTAGCAGCATAATGAGTGGATTCAGGTACGATGATTCTAACTGAAATAAGTCACACAGAAAAAGAAACATCATAAGATATCACTAATACACGGAATGTAAACTTGGCTACACAGGAACTGAATTACAGAACAGAACAGTGTCTCAAATTTAGAAAACCAACTTATGCTTGCTTAAGGGGAAAGGTGAGTTGGGGTGCTGCATAAAACCAGAGATTGAAATGAGCACAGATAAAGTTCCTTAAGCCAAATATGGAATAGACAAGAGCTACTCCTTGCTCAACGAAATGGACTCAACACCCCAAATTAAACGCCTAAGAATGTACCTGACTAGTAAGTATCTTAAAACCTATGGATTGCTATGTCTCCATAAGAGAATCAAGCGTGTGTACAGGGGCATAAATGCAGCAGTGATAGGATTGGAGAGGTTCGGTGAGCAAATGAAGAACCTTTGAAGTCATATTGCATGGTACCCATTCCACGGGTCTCAACTCTCCAGGTTTAAGGTATTCTTCCTTTAGCTAAAACATGCATGTGGAACCCAGAGTATGATCAACCGTGTGAACAGGAGACGTGTTCAAATATGTCTCAGTTTTCCTCCCCGGTACTCGGGTGCAACATTCCAGACACTTTACTAACACTCTCCCGACTTGGAGAGTCAGCGCCTTTAACCTCCTGTTTGGCCCAGTTTGCAATTTCTGTGGAAGATGAACAGGAATAGGGAGAACCAATGAGAGACTAGCTGGAGGTGTCTGGACGGGCAAATTTAACTCTCATTTCCCACCAGGAAGAGGAAATAACCAAAGGCTCAGCGTGCCATGCCTGAACCAGATTAGGGCCTGAAGCCATCCTGCGTTGTTGCGGTCAGCTCAAAAGAAAGCGAATTGAAGAAAGGAGCTCAGGGGCACTGTAATTCACAAACCTGCAGAGTTATAAATGACAGCTATCGTCCAAAAATATACTGAAGTAAGGCTGCCAAGAGGACTTGAAAGCAGGGCAGAATTGCAGGAAACCGATTTCAGGAGGTAGACTGGAATTGCATTGAAAGCATAGGAAAAGAGGCAGAACGTCCACAATGATGCACTTGGCCAAAAAGGGCGTATGCGTTTTTTCCTGAATATATTCAGGAAAAAACGCATACGCCCTTTTTGGCCAACCAAGCAAGCTTGCAAAGGAAATCTGCACTACAATGAAGTCTCACTTCCCCCCGGTCAAAGAGGCCATCTGAAAAAAGTGTAAAATCCAGAAAGGCAGGACAGGCCATGGAGAACTGGGAGCCTTGTTATGCTGATGGGCGCGATGTAAATTGCCAACAGCCACTCGGGAGAAGTGTATGGTGTTTCCTGGAACATCTAAAAAACAATGCAACAGAGCCTAGGGCACTTCCACTTATGGTCCTATAGCTTAGGGAAATTAAAATCAAAAAGACACAGCCACCCCGAAGTTTGGAACAGCTCTGTTTACAAGAACCTCGTTTACAGTACAAGTTCAACATCGCAGAAAGTGAAAAATGGATAAAGAACTTGTGGTATTTACTTACAAAGCAATATCACTCAGCAATGAAATCTATGTCATCAGGCCCTTAGCAGCACAATGAGTGGATTCAGGTATGATGATTCTAACTGAAATAAGTCACACAGAAAAAGAAACATCATAAGATATCAGTAATACACGGAATGTAAACTTGGCTACACAGGAACTGAATTCCAAAACAGAACAGGGTCTCAAAGTTAGAAAACCAACTTATGCTTGCTTAAGGGGAAAGGTGAGTTGGGGTGCTGCATAAAACCAGAGATTGAAATGAGCACAGATAAAGTTCCTTAAGCCAAATATGGAATAGACAAGAGCTACTCCTTGCTCAACGAAATGGACTCAACACCGCATATTAAACGCCTAAGAATGTACCTGAGTAGTAAGTATCTTAAAACCTATGGATTGCTATGTCTCCAAAAGAGAATCAAGCGTGTGTACGGGGCATAAACGCAGCAGTGATAGGATTGGAGAGGTTCGGTGAGCAAATGAAGACCCTTTGAAGTCATATTGCATGGTACCCATTCCACGGGTTTCAACTACCCAGGTTTAAGGTATTCTTCCTTCAGCAAAAACATGCATGTGGAACCCAGAGTATGATCAACCGTGTGAACGGGAGACGTGTTCAAATATGTCTCAGTTTTCCTCCCCTGGTACTCGGGTGCAACATTCCAGACGCTTTACTAACACTCTCCCCACTTGGAGAGTCAGCGCCTTTAACCTCCTGTTTGGCCCAGTTTGCAATTTCTGCGGAAGATGAACAGGAATAGCGAGAACCAATGAGAGACTAGCTGGAGGTGTCTGGACGGGCAAATTTAACTCTCATTTCCCACCAGGAAGGGGAATTAACCAAAGGCTCAGCGTGCCGTGCCGGAACCAGATTAGGGCCTGAAGCCATCCTGCGGTGTTGCGGCCAGCTCACAAGAAAGCGAGTTGAAGAAAGGAGCTCAGGGGCACTGTAATTCTCAAACCTGCAGAGTTATAAATGACAACTATCGTCCAAAAATATACTGAAGTAAGGCTGCCAAGAGGACTTGAAAGCGGGGCAGAATTGCAGGAAACCGATTTCAGGAGGTAGAGTGGAATTGCATTGAAAGCATAGGAAAAGAGGCAGAACGTCCACAATGATGCACTTGGCCAAAAAGGGCGTATGTGTTTTTTCCTGAATATATTCAGGAAAAAACGCATACGCCCTTTTTGGCCAACCAAGCAAGCTTGCAAAGGAAATCTGCACTACAATGAAGTCTCACTTCCCCCTGGTCAAAAGGGCCATCTGAAAAAAGTGTAAAATCCAGAAAGGCAGGAGAGGCCATGAAGAACTGGGAGCCTTGTTATGCTGATGGGCGCGATGTAAATTGCCAACAGCCACTCAGGAGAAGTGTATGGTGTTTCCTGAAACATCTAAGAAACAAAGCAACAGAGCCTAGGGCACTTCCACTTATGGTCCTATAGCTTAGGGAAATTAAAATCAAAAAGACACAGCCACCCCAAAGTTTGGGACGCCTCTGTTTACAAGAACCTCGTTTACAGTACAAGTTCAACATCGCAGAAAGTGAAAAATGGATAAAGAAGTTGTGGTATTTACTTACAAAGCAATATCACTCAGCAATGAAATCTATGTCATCAGGCCTTTAGCAGCACAATGAGTGGATTCAGGTATGATGATTCTAACTGAAATAAGTCACACAGAAAAAGAAACATCATAAGATATCAGTAATACACGGAATGTAAACTTGGCTACACAGGAACTGAATTACAGAACAGAACAGGGTCTCAAATTTAGAAAACCATCTTATGCTTGCTTAAGGGGAAAGGTGAGTTGAGGTGCTGCATAAAACCAGAGATTGAAATGAGCACAGATAAAGTTCCTTAAGCCAAATATGGAATAGACAAGAGCTACTCCTTGCTCAACGAAATGGACTCAACACCGCATATTAAACGCCTAAGAATGTACCTGACTAGTAAGTATCTTAAAACCTAAGGATTACTATGTCTGCGAAAGAGAATCAAGCATGTGTGCAGGGGCATAAACGCAGCAGTGATAGGATTGGAGAGGTTCGGTGAGCAAATGAAGACCCTTTGAGGTCGTATTGCATGGTACCCATTCCACGGGTTTCAAGTACCCAGGTTTAAGGTATTCTTCCTTCAGCTAAAACATGCATGTGGAACCCAGAGTATGATCAACCGTGTGAACGGGAGACGTGTTCAAATATGTCTCAGTTTTCCTCCCCTGGTACTCGGGTGCAACATTCCAGATGCTTTACTAACACTCTCCCAACTTGGAGAGTCAGTCCCTTTAACCTCCTATTTGGCCCAGTTTGCAATTTCTGCGGAAGATGAACAGGAATAGCGAGAACCAATGAGAGACTAGCTGGAGGTGTCTGTAAGGGCAAATTTAACTCTCATTTCCCACCAGGAAGAGGAATTAACCAAAGGCTCAGCGTGCCGTGCCGGAACCAGATTAGGGCCTGAAGCAATCCTGCGGTGTTGCGGCCAGCTCAAAAGAAAGCGAGTTGAAGAAAGGAGCTCAGGGGCACTGTAATTCACAAACCTGCAGAGTTATAAATGACAGCTATCGTCCAAAAATATACTGAAGTAAGGCTGCCAAGAGGACTTGAAAGCGGGGCAGAATTGCAGGAAACCGATTTCAGGAGGTAGACTGGAATTGCATTGAAAGCATAGGAAAAGAGGCAGAACGTCCACAATGATGCACTTGGCCAAAAAGGGCGTATGCGTTTTTTCCTGAATATATTCAGGAAAAAACGCATACGCCCTTTTTGGCCAACCAAGCAAACTTACACAGGAAATCTGCACTACAATGAAGTCTCACTTCCCCCCGGTCAAAAGGGCCATCTGAAAAAAGTGTAAAATCCAGAAAGGCAGGACAGGCCATGGAGAACTGGGAGCCTTGTTATGCTGATGGGCGGGATGTAAATTGCCAACAGACACTCGGGAGAAGTGTATGGTGTTTCCTAAAGCATCTAAGAAACAAAGCAACAGAGCCTAGGGCACTTCCACTTATGGTCCTATAGCTTAGGGAAATGAAAATCAAAAAGACACAGCCACCCCAAAGTTTGGGACGCCTCTGTTTACAAGAACCTCGTTTACCGTACAAGTTCAATATCACAGAAAGTGAAAAATGGATAAAGAACTTGTGGTACTTACGTACAATGCAGTATCACTCAGCAATGAAATCTATTTCATCAGGCCCGTAGCAGCATAATGAGTGGATTCAGGTACGATGATTCTAACTGAAATAAGTCACACAGAAAAAGAAACATCATAAGATATCACTAATACACGGAATGTAAACTTGGCTACACAGGAACTGAATTACAGAACAGAACAGTGTCTCAAATTTAGAAAACCAACTTATGCTTGCTTAAGGGGAAAGGTGAGTTGGGGTGCTGCATAAAACCAGAGATTGAAATGAGCACAGATAAAGTTCCTTAAGCCAAATATGGAATAGACAAGAGCTACTCCTTGCTCAACGAAATGGACTCAACACCCCAAATTAAACGCCTAAGAATGTACCTGACTAGTAAGTATCTTAAAACCTATGGATTGCTATGTCTCCATAAGAGAATCAAGCGTGTGTACAGGGGCATAAATGCAGCAGTGATAGGATTGGAGAGGTTCGGTGAGCAAATGAAGAACCTTTGAAGTCATATTGCATGGTACCCATTCCACGGGTCTCAACTCTCCAGGTTTAAGGTATTCTTCCTTCAGCTAAAACATGCATGTGGAACCCAGAGTATGATCAACCGTGTGAACAGGAGACGTGTTCAAATATGTCTCAGTTTTCCTCCCCGGTACTCGGGTGCAACATTCCAGACACTTTACTAACACTCTCCCGACTTGGAGAGTCAGCGCCTTTAACCTCCTGTTTGGCCCAGTTTGCAATTTCTGTGGAAGATGAACAGGAATAGGGAGAACCAATGAGAGACTAGCTGGAGGTGTCTGGACGGGCAAATTTAACTCTCATTTCCCACCAGGAAGAGGAAATAACCAAAGGCTCAGCGTGCCATGCCTGAACCAGATTAGGGCCTGAAGCCATCCTGCGTTGTTGCGGTCAGCTCAAAAGAAAGCGAATTGAAGAAAGGAGCTCAGGGGCACTGTAATTCACAAACCTGCAGAGTTATAAATGACAGCTATCGTCCAAAAATATACTGAAGTAAGGCTGCCAAGAGGACTTGAAAGCAGGGCAGAATTGCAGGAAACCGATTTCAGGAGGTAGACTGGAATTGCATTGAAAGCATAGGAAAAGAGGCAGAACGTCCACAATGATGCACTTGGCCAAAAAGGGCGTATGCGTTTTTTCCTGAATATATTCAGGAAAAAACGCATACGCCCTTTTTGGCCAACCAAGCAAGCTTGCAAAGGAAATCTGCACTACAATGAAGTCTCACTTCCCCCTGGTCAAAAGGGCCATCTGAAAAAAGTGTAAAATCCAGAAAGGCAGGAGAGGCCATGAAGAACTGGGAGCCTTGTTATGCTGATGGGCGCGATGTAAATTGCCAACAGCCACTCAGGAGAAGTGTATGGTGTTTCCTGAAACATCTAAAAAACAAAGCAACAGAGCCTAGGGCACTTCCACTTATGGTCCTATAGCTTAGGGAAATTAAAATCAAAAAGACACAGCCACCCCAAAGTTTGGGACGCCTCTGTTTACAAGAACCTCGTTTACAGTACAAGTTCAACATCACAGAAAGTGAAAAATGGATAAAGAAGTTGTGGTATTTACTTACAAAGCAATATCACTCAGCAATGAAATCTATGTCATCAGGCCCTTAGCAGCACAATGAGTGGATTCAGGTATGATGATTCTAACTGAAATAAGTCACACAGAAAAAGAAACATCATAAGATATCAGTAATACACGGAATGTAAACTTGGCTACACAGGAACTGAATTACAGAACAGAACAGGGTCTCAAATTTAGAAAACCAACTTATGCTTGCTTAAGGGGAAAGGTGAGTTGAGGTGCTGCATAAAACCAGAGATTGAAATGAGCACAGATAAAGTTCCTTAAGCCAAATATGGAATAGACAAGAGCTACTCCTTGCTCAACGAAATGGACTCAACACCGCATATTAAACGCCTAAGAATGTACCTGACTAGTAAGTATCTTAAAACCTAAGGATTACTATGTCTGCGAAAGAGAATCAAGCATGTGTGCAGGGGCATAAACGCAGCAGTGATAGGATTGGAGAGGTTCGGTGAGCAAATGAAGACCCTTTGAGGTCGTATTGCATGGTACCCATTCCACGGGTTTCAAGTACCCAGGTTTAAGGTATTCTTCCTTCAGCTAAAACATGCATGTGGAACCCAGAGTATGATCAACCGTGTGAACGGGAGACGTGTTCAAATATGTCTCAGTTTTCCTCCCCTGGTACTCGGGTGCAACATTCCAGATGCTTTACTAACACTCTCCCAACTTGGAGAGTCAGTCCCTTTAACCTCCTATTTGGCCCAGTTTGCAATTTCTGCGGAAGATGAACAGGAATAGCGAGAACCAATGAGAGATTAGCTGGAGGTGTCTGTAAGGGCAAATTTAACTCTCATTTCCCACCAGGAAGAGGAATTAACCAAAGGCTCAGCGTGCCGTGCCGGAACCAGATTAGGGCCTGAAGCCATCCTGCGGTGTTGCAGCCAGGTCACAAGAAAGCGAGTTGAAGAAAGGAGCTCAGGGGCATTGTAATTCACAAACCTGCAGAGTTATAAATGACAACTATCGTCCAAAAATATACTGAAGTAAGGCTGCCAAGAGGACTTGAAAGTGGGGCAGAATTGCAGGAAACCGATTTCAGGAGGTAGACTGGAATTGCATTGAAAGCATCGGCAAAGAGGCAGAACGTCCACAATGATGCACTTGGACATAAAGGGCGTATGCGTTTTTTCCTGAATATATTCAGGAAAAAACGCATACGCCCTTTTTGGCCAACCAAGCAAACTTGCAAAGGAAATCTGCACTACAATGAAGTCTCACTTTCCCCCGGTCAAAAGGGCCATCTGAAAAAAGTGTAAAATCCAGAAAGGCAGGACAGGCCATGGAGAACTGGGAGCCTTGTTATGCTGATGGGCGGGATGTAAATTGCCAACAGACACCCAGGAGAAGTGTATGGTGTTTCCTGAAACATCTAAAAAACAAAGCAACAGAGCCTAGGGCACTTCCACTTATGGTCCTATAGCTTAGGGAAATTAAAATCAAAAAGACACAGCCACCCCAAAGTTTGGGACACCTCTGTTTACAAGAACCTCGTTTACAGTACAAGTTCAATATCACAGAAAGTGAAAAATGGATAAAGAACTTGTGGTACTTACGTACAATGCAGTATCACTCAGCAATGAAATCTATGTCATCAGGCCCGTAGCAGCATAATGAGTGGATTCAGGTACGATGATTCTAACTGAAATAAGTCACACAGAAAAAGAAACATCATAAGATATCACTAATACACGGAATGTAAACTTGGCTACACAGGAACTGAATTCCAAAACAGAACAGGGTCTCAAATTTAGAAAACCAACTTATGCTTGCTTAAGGGGAAAGGTGAGTTGGGGTGCTGCATAAAACCAGAGATTGAAATGAGCACAGATAAAGTTCCTTAAGCCAAATATGGAATAGACAAGAGCTACTCCTTGCTCAACGAAATGGACTCAACACCGCATATTAAACACCTAAGAATGTACCTGACTAGTAAGTATCTTAAAACCTATGGATTGCTATGTCTCCAAAAGAGAATCAAGCGTGTGTACAGGGGCATAAACGCAGCAGTGATAGGATTGGAGAGGTTCGGTGAGCAAATGAAGACCCTTTGAAGTCATATTGCATGGTACCCATTCCACGGGTCTCAACTCTCCAGGTTTAAGGTATTCTTCCTTCAGCTAAATCATGCACGTGGAACCCAGAGTATGATCAATCGTGTGAACGGGAGACGTGTTCATATGTGTCTCAGTTTTACTCCCCTGGTACTCGGGTGCAACATTCCAGACGCTTTACTAACACTCTCCCCACTTGGAGAGTCAGCGCCTTTAACCTCCTGTTTGGCCCAGTTTGCAATTTCTGCGGAATATGAACAGGAATAGGGAGAACCAATGAGAGACTAGCTGGAGGTGTCTGGACGGGCAAATTTAACTCTCATTTCCCACCAGGAAGAGGAATTAACCAAAGGCTCAGCGTGCCGAGCCGGAACCAGATTAGGGCCTGAAGCCATCCTGCGGTGTTGCGGCCATCTCACAAGAAAGCAAGTTGAAGAAAGGAGCTCAGGGGCACTGTAATTCACAAACCTGCAGAGTTATAAATGACAGCTATCGTCCAAAAATATACTGAAGTAAGGCTGCCAAGAGGACTTGAAAGCGGGGCAGAATTGCAGGAAACCGATTTCAGGAGGTAGACTGGAATTGCATTGAAAGCATAGGAAAAGAGGCAGAACGTCCACAATGATGCACTTGGCCAAAAAGGGCGTATGCGTTTTTTCCTGAATATATTCAGGAAAAATCGTATACGCCCTTTTTGGCCAACCAAGCAAGCTTGCAAAGAAAATCTGCACTACAATGAAGTCTCACTTCCCCCCGGTCAAAAGGGCCATCTGAAAAAAGTGTAAAATCCAGAAAGGCAGGACAGGCCATGGAGAACTGGGAGCCTTGTTATGCTGATGGGAGGGATGTAAATTGCCAACAGACACCTGGGAGAAGTGTATGGTGTTTCCTGAAACATCTACAAAACAAAGCAACAGAGCCTAGGGCACTTCCACTTATGGTCCTATAGCTTAGGGAAATTAAAATCAAAAAGACACAGCCACCCCAAAGTTTGGGACGCCTCTGTTTACATGATCCATGTTTAGAGTACATGTTCAACATCGCAGAAAGTGAAAAATGGATAAAGAAGTTGTATTTACTTACAAAGCAATATCACTCAGCAATGAAATCTATGTCATCAGGCCCTTAGCAGCACAATGAGTGGATTCAGGTATGATGATTCTAACTGAAATAAGTCACACAGAAAAAGAAACATCATAAGATATCAGTAATACACGGAATGTAAACTTGGCTACACAGGAACTGAATTACAGAACAGAACAGGGTCTCAAATTTAGAAAACCAACTTCTGCTTGCTTAAGGGGAAAGGTGAGTTGGGGTGCTGCATAAAACCAGAGATTGAAATGAGCACAGATAAAGTTCCTTAAGCCAAATACGGAATAAACAAGAGCTACTCCTTGCTCAAAGAAATGGACTCAACACCGCATATTAAACGCCTAAGAATGTACTTGACTAGTAAGTATCTTAAAACCTATGGATTGCTATGTCTCCGAAAGACAATCAAGCATGTGTACAGGGGCATAAACGCAGCAGTGATAGGATTGGTGAGGTTCGATGAGCAAATGAAGACCCTTTGAAGTCATATTGCATGGTACCCATTCCACGGGTTTCAACTACCCAGGTTTAAGTTATTCTTCATTCAGCTAAAACATGCATGTGGAACCTAGAGTATGATCAACCATGTGATCGGGAGACGTGTTCAAATATGTCTCAGTTTTCGTCCCCTGGTACTCGGGTGCAACATTCCAGATGCTTTACTAAGAGTCTCCCGACTTGGAGAGTCAGTCCGTTTAACCTGCTGTTTGGCCCAGTTTGCAATTTCTGCAGAAGATGGACAGGAATAGGGAGAACCAATGAGAGACTAGCTGGAGGTGTCTGGACGGGCAAATTTAACTCTCATTTCCCAGCAGGAAGAGGAATTAACCAAACGCTCAGCGTGCCGTGCCGGAACCAGATTAGGGCCTGAAGCCATCCTGCGGTGTTGCGGCCAGCTCACAAGAAAGCGAGTTGAAGAAAGGAGCTCAGGGGCACTGTAATTCACAAACCTGCAGAGTTATAAATGACAGCTATCGTCAAAAAATATACTGAAGTAAGGCTGCCAAGAGGACTTGAAAGCGGGGCAGAATTGCAGGAAACCGATTTCAGGAGGTAGACTGGAATTGCATTGAAAGCATAGGAAAAGAGGCAGAACGTCCACAATGATGCACTTGGCCAAAAAGGGCGTATGCGTTTTTTCCTGAATATATTCAGGAAAAAACGCATACGCCCTTTTTGGCCAATCAAGCAAGCTTGCAAAGGAAATCTGCACTACAATGAAGTCTCACTTCCCCCCGGTCAAAAGGGCCATCTGAAAAAAGTGTAAAATCCAGAAAGGCAGGACAGGCCATGGAGAACTGGGAGCCTTGTTATGCTGATGGACGGGATGTAAATTGCCAACAGCCACTCGGGAGAAGTGTATGGTGTTTCCTGAAACATCTAAGAAACAAAGCAACAGAGCCTAGGGCACTTCCACTTATGGTCCTATAGTTTAGGGAAATTAAAATCAAAAAGACACAGCCACCCCAAAGTTTGGGACGCCTCTGTTTACAAGAACCTCGTTTACCATACAAGTTCAATATCACAGAAAGTGAAAAATGGATAAAGAACTTGTGGTACTTATGTACAATGCAGTATCACTCAGCGATGAAATCTATGTCATCAGGCCCGTAGCAGCATAATGAGTGGATTCAGGTACGATGATTCTAACTGAAATAAGTCACACAGAAAAAGAAACATCATAAGATATCAGTAATACACGGAATGTAAACTTGGCTACACAGGAACTGAATTACAGAACAGAACAGGGTCTCAAATTTAGAAAACCATCTTATGCTTGCTTAAGGGGAAAGGTGAGTTGGGGTGCTGCATAAAACCAGAGATTGAAATGAGCACAGATAAAGTTCCTTAAGCCAAATATGGAATAGACAAGAGCTACTCCTTGCTCAACGAAATGGACTCAACACCCCATATTAAACGCCTAAGAATGTACCTGACTAGTAAGTATCTTAAAACCTATGGATTGCTATGTCTCCAAAAGAGAATCAAGCGTGTTTACAGGGGCATAAACGCAGCAGTGATAGGATTGGAGAGTTTCGGTCAGCAAATGAAGACCCTTTGAAGTCATATTGCATGGTACCCATTCCACGGGTGTCAACCACCCAGTTTTAAGGTATTCTTCCTTCAGCTAAAACATGTATGTGGAACCTAGAGTATGATCAACCGTGTGATCAGGAGACGTGTTCAAATATGTCTCAGTTTTTGTACCCTGGTACTCGGGTGCAACATTCCAGACGCTTTACTAACACTCTCCCGACTTGGAGAGTCAGTCCCTTTAACCTCCTGTTTGGCCCAGTTTGCAATTTCTGTGGAAGATGAACAGGAATACGGAGAACCAATGAGAGACTAGCTGGAGGTGTCTGGACGGGCAAATTTAACTCTCATTTCCCACCAGGAAGAGGAAATAACCAAAGGCTCAGCGTGCCGTGCCGGAACCAGATTAGGGCCTGAAGCCATCCTGCGGTGTTGCGGCCAGCTCAAAAGAAAGCGAGTTGAAGAAAGGAGCTCAGGGGCACTGTAATTCACAAACCTGCAGAGTTATAAATGACACCTATTGTCCAAAAATATACTGAAGTAAGGCTGCCAAGAGGACTTGAAAGCGGGGCAGAATTGCAGGAAACCGATTTCAGGAGGTAGACTGGAATTGCATTGAAAGCATAGGAAAAGAGGCAGAACGTCCACAATGATGCACTTGGCCAAAAAGGGCGTATGCGTTTTTTCCTGAATATATTCAGGAAAAAACGCATACGCACTTTTTGGCCAACCAAGCAAGCTTGCAAAGGAAATCTGCACTACAATGAAGTCTCACTTCTCCCCGGTCAAAAGGGCCATCTGAAAAAAGTGTAAAATCCAGAAAGGCAGGACAGGCCATGGAGAACTGGGAGCCTTGTTATGCTGATGGGCGGGATGGAAATTGCCAACAGACACTCGGGAGAAGTGTATGGTGTTTCCTGAAACATCTAAAAAACAAAGCAACAGAGCCTAGGGCACTTCCACTTATGGTCCTATAGCTTAGGGAAATTAAAATCAAAAAGACACAGCCACCCCAAAGTTTGGGACGGCTCTGTTTACAAGAACCTCGTTTACAATACAAGTTCAACATCGCAGAAAGTGAAAAATGGATAAAGAAGTTGTGGTATTTACTTACAAAGCAATATCACTCAGCAATGAAATCTATGTCATCAGGCCCTTAGCAGCACAATGAGTGGATTCAGGTATGATGATTCTAACTGAAATAAGTCACACAGAAATAGAAACATCATAAGATATCAGTAATACACGGAATGTAAACTTGGCTACACAGGAACTGAATTACAGAACAGAACAGGGTCTCAAATTTAGAAAACCAACTTATGCTTGCTTAAGGGGAAAGGTGAGTTGGGGTGCTGCATAAAACCAGAGATTGAAATGAGCACAGATAAAGTTCCTTAAGCCAAATATGGAATAGACAAGAGCTACTCCTTGCTCAACGAAATGGACTCAACACCCCAAATTAAACGCCTAAGAATGTACCTGACTAGTAAGTATCTTAAAACCTATGGATTGCTATGTCTCCGAAAGAGAATCAAGCATGTGTACAGGGGCATAAACGCAGCAGTGATAGGATTGGAGAGGTTCACTGAGCAAATGAAGACCCTTTGAAGTCATATTGCATGGTACCCATTCCACGGGTTTCAACTACCCAGGTTTAAGGTATTCTTCCTTCAGCTAAAACATGCATGTGAAACCTAGAGTATGATCAACCATGTGATCGGGAGACGTGTTCAAATATGTCTCAGTTTTCGTACCCTGGTACTCGAGTGCAACATTCCAGATGCTTTACTAACACTCTCCCGACATGGAGAGTCAGTCCCTTTAACCTCCTGTTTGGCCCACTTTGCAATTTCTGCGGAAGATGAACAGGAATAGGGAGAACCAATGAGAGACTAGCTGGAGGTGTCTGGACGGGCAAATTTAACTCTCATTTCCCACCAGGAAGAGGAATTAACCAAAGGCCCAGCGTGCCTTGCCGGAACCAGATTAGGGCCTGAATCCATCCTGCGGTGTTGAGGCCAGCTCACAAGAAAGCGAGTTGAAGAAAGGAGCTCATGGGCACTGTAATTCAGAAACCTGCAGAGTTATAAATGACAGCTATCGTCCAAAAATATACTGAAGTAAGGCTCCCAAGAGGACTTGAAAGCGGGGCAGAATTGCAGGAAACCGATTTCAGGAGGTAGACTGGAATTGCATTGAAAGCATAGGAAAAGAGGCAGAACGTCCACAATGATGCACTTGGCCAAAAAGGGCGTATGCGTTTTTTCCTGAATATATTCAGGAAAAAACGCATACGCCCTTTTAGGTCAACCAAGCAAGCTTGCAAAGGAAATCTGCACTACATGAAGTCTCACTTCCCCCCTGTCAAAAGGGCCATCTGAAAAAAGTGTAAAATCCAGAAAGGCAGGACAGGCCACGGAGAACTGGGAGCCTTGTTATGCTGGTGGGCGGGATGTAAATTGCCAACAGACACCTGGGAGAAGTGTATGGTGTTTCCTGAAACATCTAAAAAACAAAGCAACAGAGCCTAGGGCACTTCCACTTATGGTCCTATAGCTTAGGGAAATTAAAATCAAAAAGACACAGCCACCCCAAAGTTTGGGACGCCTCTGTTTACAAGAACCTCGTTTACCGTACAAGTTCAATATCACAGAAAGTGAAAAATGGATAAAGAACTTGTGGTACTTACGTACAATGCAGTATCACTCAGCAATGAAATCTATGTCATCAGGCCCGTAGCAGCATAATGAGTGGATTCAGGTACGATGATTCTAACTGAAATAAGTCACACAGAAAAAGAAACATCATAAGATATCAGTAATACACGGAATGTAAACTTGGCTACACAGGAACTGAATTCCAAAACAGAACAGGGTCTCAAATTTAGAAAACCAACTTATGCTTGCTTAAGGGGAAAGGTGAGTTGGGGTGCTGCATAAAACCAGAGATTGAAATGAGCACAGATAAAGTTCCTTAAGCCAAATATGGAATAGACAAGAGCTACTCCTTGCTCAACGAAATGGACTCAACACCCCATATTAAACGCCTAAGAATGTACCTGACTAGTAAGTATCTTAAAACCTATGGATTGCTATGTCTCCAAAAGAGAATCAAGCGTGTGTACAGGGGCATAAACGCAGCAGTGATAGGATTGGAGAGGTTCGGTGAGCAAATGAAGACCCTTTGAAGTCATATTGCATGGTACCCATTCCACGGGTTTCAACTACCCAGGTTTAAGGTATTCTTCCTTCAGCTAAAACATGCATGTGGAACCTAGAGTATGATCAACCATGTGATCGGGAGACGTGTTCAAATATGTCTCAGTTTTCGTACCCTGGTACTCGGGTGCAACATTCCAGATGCTTTACTAACACTCTCCCGACATGGAGAGTCAGTCCCTTTAACCTCCTGTTTGGCCCACTTTGCAATTTCTGCGGAAGATGAACAGGAATAGGGAGAACCAATGAGAGACTAGCTGGAGGTGTCTGGACGGGCAAATTTAACTCTCATTTCCCACCAGGAAGAGGAATTAACCAAAGGCCCAGCGTGCCTTGCCGGAACCAGATTAGGGCCTGAATCCATCCTGCGGTGTTGCGGCCAGCTCACAAGAAAGCGAGTTGAAGAAAGGAGCTCAGGGGCACTGTAATTCAGAAACCTGCAGAGTTATAAATGACAGCTATCGTCCAAAAATATACTGAAGTAAGGCTCCCAAGAGGACTTGAAAGCGGGGCAGAATTGCAGGAAACCGATTTCAGGAGGTAGACTGGAATTGCATTGAAAGCATAGGAAAAGAGGCAGAACGTCCACAATGATGCACTTGGCCAAAAAGGGCGTATGCGTTTTTTCCTGAATATATTCAGGAAAAAACGCATACGCCCTTTTAGGCCAACCAAGCAAGCTTGCAAAGGAAATCTGCACTACATGAAGTCTCACTTCCCCCCGGTCAAAAGGGCCATCTGAAAAAAGTGTAAAATCCAGAAAGGCAGGACAGGCCATGGAGAACTGGGAACCTTGTTATGCTGATGGGCGGGATGTAAATTGCCAACAGACACCTGGGAGAAGTGTATGGTGTTTCCTGAAACATCTAAAAAACAAAGCAACAGAGCCTAGGGCACTTCCACTTATGGTCCTATAGCTTAGGGAAATTAAAATCAAAAAGACACAGCCACCCCAAAGTTTGGGACGCCTCTGTTTACAAGAACCTCGTTTACCGTACAAGTTCAATATCACAGAAAGTGAAAAATGGATAAAGAACTTGTGGTACTTACGTACAATGCAGTATCACTCAGCAATGAAATCTATGTCATCAGGCCCGTAGCAGCATAATGAGTGGATTCAGGTATGATGATTCTAACTGAAATAAGTCACACAGAAAAAGAAACATCATAAGATATCAGTAATACACGGAATGTAAACTTGGCTACACAGGAACTGAATTCCAAAACAGAACAGGGTCTCAAATTTAGAAAACCAACTTATGCTTGCTTAAGGGGAAAGGTGAGTTGGGGTGCTGCATAAAACCAGAGATTGAAATGAGCACAGATAAAGTTCCTTAAGCCAAATATGGAATAGACAAGAGCTACTCCTTGCTCAACGAAATGGACTCAACACCCCATATTAAACGCCTAAGAATGTACCTGACTAGTAAGTATCTTAAAACCTATGGATTGCTATGTCTCCAAAAGAGAATCAAGCGTGTGTACAGGGGCATAAACGCAGCAGTGATAGGATTGGAGAGGTTCGGTGAGCAAATGAAGACCCTTTGAAGTCATATTGCATGCTACCCATTCCACGGGTCTCAACTCTCCAGGTTTAAGGTATTCTTCCTTCAGCTAAATCATGCACGTGGAACCCAGAGTATGATCAACCGTGTGAACGGGAGACGTGTTCAAATATGTCTCAGTTTTACTCCCCTGGTACTCGGGTGCAACATTCCAGACGCTTTACTAACACTCTCCCCACTTGGAGAGTCAGCGCCTTTAACCTCCTGTTTGGCCCAGTTTGCAATTTCTGCGGAATATGAACAGGAATAGGGAGAACCAATGAGAGACTAGCTGGAGGTGTCTGGACGGGCAAATTTAACTCTCATTTCCCACCAGGAAGAGGAAATAACCAAAGGCTCAGCGTGCCATGCCGGAACCAGATTAGGGCCTGAAGCCATCCTGCGGTGTTGCGGCCAGGTCACAAGAAAGCGAGTTGAAGAAAGGAGCTCAGGGGCACTGTAATTCACAAACCTGCAGAGATATAAATGACAGCTATCGTCCAAAAATATACTGAAGTAAGGCTGCCAAGAGGACTTGAAAGCGGGGCAGAATTGCAGGAAACCGATTTCATGAGGTAGACTGGAATTGCATTGAAAGCATAGGATAAGAGGCAGAACGTCCACAATGATGCACTTGGCCAAAAAGGGCGTATGCGTTTTTTCCTGAATATATTCAGGAAAAAACGCATACGCCCTTTTTGGCCAACCAAGCAAGCTTGCAAAGGAAATCTGCACTACAATGAAGTCTCAAATCCCTCCGGTCAAAAGGGCCATCTGAAAAAAGTGTAAAATCCAGAAAGGCAGGACAGGCCATGGAGAACTGGGAGCCTAGTTATGCTGATGGGCGGGATGTAAATTGCCAAAAGAAACTAGGGTAAGTGTATGGTGTTTCCTGAAACATCTAAAAAACAAAGCAACAAAGCCTAGGGCACTTCCACTTATGGACCTATAGCTTAGGGAAATTAAAATCAAAAAGACACAGCCACCCCAAAATTTGGGACGCCTCTGTTTACAAGATCCTTGTTTACAGTACATGTTCAACATCGCAGAAAGTGAAAAATGGATAAAGAAATTGTATTTACTTACAAAGCAATATGACTCAGCAATGAAATCTATCTCATCAGGCCCTTGGCAGCACAATGAGTGGATTCAGGTATGATGATTCTAACTGAAATAAGTCACACAGAAAAGGAAACATCATAAGATATCAGTAATACACGGAATGTAAACTTGGCTACACAGGAACTGAATTACAGAACAGAACAGGGTCTCAAATTTAGAAAACCAACTTCTGCTTGCTTAAGGGGAAAGGTGAGTTGGGGTGCTGCATAAAACCAGAGATTGAAATGAGCACAGATAAAGTTCCTTAAGCCAAATACGGAATAAACAAGAGCTACTCCTTGCTCAAAGAAATGGACTCAACACCGCATATTAAACGCCTAAGAATGTACTTGACTAGTAAGTATCTTAAAACCTATGGATTGCTATGTCTCCGAAAGACAATCAAGCATGTGTACAGGGGCATAAACGCAGCAGTGATAGGATTGGTGAGGTTCGATGAGCAAATGAAGACCCTTTGAAGTCATATTGCATGGTACCCATTCCACGGGTTTCAACTACCCAGGTTTAAGTTATTCTTCATTCAGCTAAAACATGCATGTGGAACCTAGAGTATGATCAACCATGTGATCGGGAGACGTGTTCAAATATGTCTCAGTTTTCGTCCCCTGGTACTCGGGTGCAACATTCCAGATGCTTTACTAAGAGTCTCCCGACTTGGAGAGTCAGTCCGTTTAACCTGCTGTTTGGCCCAGTTTGCAATTTCTGCAGAAGATGGACAGGAATAGGGAGAACCAATGAGAGACTAGCTGGAGGTGTCTGGACGGGCAAATTTAACTCTCATTTCCCAGCAGGAAGAGGAATTAACCAAACGCTCAGCGTGCCGTGCCGGAACCAGATTAGGGCCTGAAGCCATCCTGCGGTGTTGCGGCCAGCTCACAAGAAAGCGAGTTGAAGAAAGGAGCTCAGGGGCACTGTAATTCACAAACCTGCAGAGTTATAAATGACAGCTATCGTCAAAAAATATACTGAAGTAAGGCTGCCAAGAGGACTTGAAAGCGGGGCAGAATTGCAGGAAACCGATTTCAGGAGGTAGACTGGAATTGCATTGAAAGCATAGGAAAAGAGGCAGAACGTCCACAATGATGCACTTGGCCAAAAAGGGCGTATGCGTTTTTTCCTGAATATATTCAGGAAAAAACGCATACGCCCTTTTTGGCCAATCAAGCAAGCTTGCAAAGGAAATCTGCACTACAATGAAGTCTCACTTCCCCCCGGTCAAAAGGGCCATCTGAAAAAAGTGTAAAATCCAGAAAGGCAGGACAGGCCATGGAGAACTGGGAGCCTTGTTATGCTGATGGACGGGATGTAAATTGCCAACAGCCACTCGGGAGAAGTGTATGGTGTTTCCTGAAACATCTAAGAAACAAAGCAACAGAGCCTAGGGCACTTCCACTTATGGTCCTATAGTTTAGGGAAATTAAAATCAAAAAGACACAGCCACCCCAAAGTTTGGGACGCCTCTGTTTACAAGAACCTCGTTTACCATACAAGTTCAATATCACAGAAAGTGAAAAATGGATAAAGAACTTGTGGTACTTATGTACAATGCAGTATCACTCAGCGATGAAATCTATGTCATCAGGCCCGTAGCAGCATAATGAGTGGATTCAGGTACGATGATTCTAACTGAAATAAGTCACACAGAAAAAGAAACATCATAAGATATCAGTAATACACGGAATGTAAACTTGGCTACACAGGAACTGAATTACAGAACAGAACAGGGTCTCAAATTTAGAAAACCATCTTATGCTTGCTTAAGGGGAAAGGTGAGTTGGGGTGCTGCATAAAACCAGAGATTGAAATGAGCACAGATAAAGTTCCTTAAGCCAAATATGGAATAGACAAGAGCTACTCCTTGCTCAACGAAATGGACTCAACACCCCATATTAAACGCCTAAGAATGTACCTGACTAGTAAGTATCTTAAAACCTATGGATTGCTATGTCTCCAAAAGAGAATCAAGCGTGTTTACAGGGGCATAAACGCAGCAGTGATAGGATTGGAGAGTTTCGGTCAGCAAATGAAGACCCTTTGAAGTCATATTGCATGGTACCCATTCCACGGGTGTCAACCACCCAGTTTTAAGGTATTCTTCCTTCAGCTAAAACATGTATGTGGAACCTAGAGTATGATCAACCGTGTGATCAGGAGACGTGTTCAAATATGTCTCAGTTTTTGTACCCTGGTACTCGGGTGCAACATTCCAGACGCTTTACTAACACTCTCCCGACTTGGAGAGTCAGTCCCTTTAACCTCCTGTTTGGCCCAGTTTGCAATTTCTGTGGAAGATGAACAGGAATAGGGAGAACCAATGAGAGACTAGCTGGAGGTGTCTGGACGGGCAAATTTAACTCTCATTTCCCACCAGGAAGAGGAAATAACCAAAGGCTCAGCGTGCCGTGCCGGAACCAGATTAGGGCCTGAAGCCATCCTGCGGTGTTGCGGCCAGCTCAAAAGAAAGCGAGTTGAAGAAAGGAGCTCAGGGGCACTGTAATTCACAAACCTGCAGAGTTATAAATGACACCTATTGTCCAAAAATATACTGAAGTAAGGCTGCCAAGAGGACTTGAAAGCGGGGCAGAATTGCAGGAAACCGATTTCAGGAGGTAGACTGGAATTGCATTGAAAGCATAGGAAAAGAGGCAGAACGTCCACAATGATGCACTTGGCCAAAAAGGGCGTATGCGTTTTTTCCTGAATATATTCAGGAAAAAACGCATACGCACTTTTTGGCCAACCAAGCAAGCTTGCAAAGGAAATCTGCACTACAATGAAGTCTCACTTCTCCCCGGTCAAAAGGGCCATCTGAAAAAAGTGTAAAATCCAGAAAGGCAGGACAGGCCATGGAGAACTGGGAGCCTTGTTATGCTGATGGGCGGGATGGAAATTGCCAACAGACACTCGGGAGAAGTGTATGGTGTTTCCTGAAACATCTAAAAAACAAAGCAACAGAGCCTAGGGCACTTCCACTTATGGTCCTATAGCTTAGGGAAATTAAAATCAAAAAGACACAGCCACCCCAAAGTTTGGGACGGCTCTGTTTACAAGAACCTCGTTTACAATACAAGTTCAACATCGCAGAAAGTGAAAAATGGATAAAGAAGTTGTGGTATTTACTTACAAAGCAATATCACTCAGCAATGAAATCTATGTCATCAGGCCCTTAGCAGCACAATGAGTGGATTCAGGTATGATGATTCTAACTGAAATAAGTCACACAGAAATAGAAACATCATAAGATATCAGTAATACACGGAATGTAAACTTGGCTACACAGGAACTGAATTACAGAACAGAACAGGGTCTCAAATTTAGAAAACCAACTTATGCTTGCTTAAGGGGAAAGGTGAGTTGGGGTGCTGCATAAAACCAGAGATTGAAATGAGCACAGATAAAGTTCCTTAAGCCAAATATGGAATAGACAAGAGCTACTCCTTGCTCAACGAAATGGACTCAACACCCCAAATTAAACGCCTAAGAATGTACCTGACTAGTAAGTATCTTAAAACCTATGGATTGCTATGTCTCCGAAAGAGAATCAAGCATGTGTACAGGGGCATAAACGCAGCAGTGATAGGATTGGAGAGGTTCACTGAGCAAATGAAGACCCTTTGAAGTCATATTGCATGGTACCCATTCCACGGGTTTCAACTACCCAGGTTTAAGGTATTCTTCCTTCAGCTAAAACATGCATGTGAAACCTAGAGTATGATCAACCATGTGATCGGGAGACGTGTTCAAATATGTCTCAGTTTTCGTACCCTGGTACTCGAGTGCAACATTCCAGATGCTTTACTAACACTCTCCCGACATGGAGAGTCAGTCCCTTTAACCTCCTGTTTGGCCCACTTTGCAATTTCTGCGGAAGATGAACAGGAATAGGGAGAACCAATGAGAGACTAGCTGGAGGTGTCTGGACGGGCAAATTTAACTCTCATTTCCCACCAGGAAGAGGAATTAACCAAAGGCCCAGCGTGCCTTGCCGGAACCAGATTAGGGCCTGAATCCATCCTGCGGTGTTGAGGCCAGCTCACAAGAAAGCGAGTTGAAGAAAGGAGCTCATGGGCACTGTAATTCAGAAACCTGCAGAGTTATAAATGACAGCTATCGTCCAAAAATATACTGAAGTAAGGCTCCCAAGAGGACTTGAAAGCGGGGCAGAATTGCAGGAAACCGATTTCAGGAGGTAGACTGGAATTGCATTGAAAGCATAGGAAAAGAGGCAGAACGTCCACAATGATGCACTTGGCCAAAAAGGGCGTATGCGTTTTTTCCTGAATATATTCAGGAAAAAACGCATACGCCCTTTTAGGTCAACCAAGCAAGCTTGCAAAGGAAATCTGCACTACATGAAGTCTCACTTCCCCCCTGTCAAAAGGGCCATCTGAAAAAAGTGTAAAATCCAGAAAGGCAGGACAGGCCACGGAGAACTGGGAGCCTTGTTATGCTGGTGGGCGGGATGTAAATTGCCAACAGACACCTGGGAGAAGTGTATGGTGTTTCCTGAAACATCTAAAAAACAAAGCAACAGAGCCTAGGGCACTTCCACTTATGGTCCTATAGCTTAGGGAAATTAAAATCAAAAAGACACAGCCACCCCAAAGTTTGGGACGCCTCTGTTTACAAGAACCTCGTTTACCGTACAAGTTCAATATCACAGAAAGTGAAAAATGGATAAAGAACTTGTGGTACTTACGTACAATGCAGTATCACTCAGCAATGAAATCTATGTCATCAGGCCCGTAGCAGCATAATGAGTGGATTCAGGTACGATGATTCTAACTGAAATAAGTCACACAGAAAAAGAAACATCATAAGATATCAGTAATACACGGAATGTAAACTTGGCTACACAGGAACTGAATTCCAAAACAGAACAGGGTCTCAAATTTAGAAAACCAACTTATGCTTGCTTAAGGGGAAAGGTGAGTTGGGGTGCTGCATAAAACCAGAGATTGAAATGAGCACAGATAAAGTTCCTTAAGCCAAATATGGAATAGACAAGAGCTACTCCTTGCTCAACGAAATGGACTCAACACCCCATATTAAACGCCTAAGAATGTACCTGACTAGTAAGTATCTTAAAACCTATGGATTGCTATGTCTCCAAAAGAGAATCAAGCGTGTGTACAGGGGCATAAACGCAGCAGTGATAGGATTGGAGAGGTTCGGTGAGCAAATGAAGACCCTTTGAAGTCATATTGCATGGTACCCATTCCACGGGTTTCAACTACCCAGGTTTAAGGTATTCTTCCTTCAGCTAAAACATGCATGTGGAACCTAGAGTATGATCAACCATGTGATCGGGAGACGTGTTCAAATATGTCTCAGTTTTCGTACCCTGGTACTCGGGTGCAACATTCCAGATGCTTTACTAACACTCTCCCGACATGGAGAGTCAGTCCCTTTAACCTCCTGTTTGGCCCACTTTGCAATTTCTGCGGAAGATGAACAGGAATAGGGAGAACCAATGAGAGACTAGCTGGAGGTGTCTGGACGGGCAAATTTAACTCTCATTTCCCACCAGGAAGAGGAATTAACCAAAGGCCCAGCGTGCCTTGCCGGAACCAGATTAGGGCCTGAATCCATCCTGCGGTGTTGCGGCCAGCTCACAAGAAAGCGAGTTGAAGAAAGGAGCTCAGGGGCACTGTAATTCAGAAACCTGCAGAGTTATAAATGACAGCTATCGTCCAAAAATATACTGAAGTAAGGCTCCCAAGAGGACTTGAAAGCGGGGCAGAATTGCAGGAAACCGATTTCAGGAGGTAGACTGGAATTGCATTGAAAGCATAGGAAAAGAGGCAGAACGTCCACAATGATGCACTTGGCCAAAAAGGGCGTATGCGTTTTTTCCTGAATATATTCAGGAAAAAACGCATACGCCCTTTTAGGCCAACCAAGCAAGCTTGCAAAGGAAATCTGCACTACATGAAGTCTCACTTCCCCCCGGTCAAAAGGGCCATCTGAAAAAAGTGTAAAATCCAGAAAGGCAGGACAGGCCATGGAGAACTGGGAACCTTGTTATGCTGATGGGCGGGATGTAAATTGCCAACAGACACCTGGGAGAAGTGTATGGTGTTTCCTGAAACATCTAAAAAACAAAGCAACAGAGCCTAGGGCACTTCCACTTATGGTCCTATAGCTTAGGGAAATTAAAATCAAAAAGACACAGCCACCCCAAAGTTTGGGACGCCTCTGTTTACAAGAACCTCGTTTACCGTACAAGTTCAATATCACAGAAAGTGAAAAATGGATAAAGAACTTGTGGTACTTACGTACAATGCAGTATCACTCAGCAATGAAATCTATGTCATCAGGCCCGTAGCAGCATAATGAGTGGATTCAGGTATGATGATTCTAACTGAAATAAGTCACACAGAAAAAGAAACATCATAAGATATCAGTAATACACGGAATGTAAACTTGGCTACACAGGAACTGAATTCCAAAACAGAACAGGGTCTCAAATTTAGAAAACCAACTTATGCTTGCTTAAGGGGAAAGGTGAGTTGGGGTGCTGCATAAAACCAGAGATTGAAATGAGCACAGATAAAGTTCCTTAAGCCAAATATGGAATAGACAAGAGCTACTCCTTGCTCAACGAAATGGACTCAACACCCCATATTAAACGCCTAAGAATGTACCTGACTAGTAAGTATCTTAAAACCTATGGATTGCTATGTCTCCAAAAGAGAATCAAGCGTGTGTACAGGGGCATAAACGCAGCAGTGATAGGATTGGAGAGGTTCGGTGAGCAAATGAAGACCCTTTGAAGTCATATTGCATGCTACCCATTCCACGGGTCTCAACTCTCCAGGTTTAAGGTATTCTTCCTTCAGCTAAATCATGCACGTGGAACCCAGAGTATGATCAACCGTGTGAACGGGAGACGTGTTCAAATATGTCTCAGTTTTACTCCCCTGGTACTCGGGTGCAACATTCCAGACGCTTTACTAACACTCTCCCCACTTGGAGAGTCAGCGCCTTTAACCTCCTGTTTGGCCCAGTTTGCAATTTCTGCGGAATATGAACAGGAATAGGGAGAACCAATGAGAGACTAGCTGGAGGTGTCTGGACGGGCAAATTTAACTCTCATTTCCCACCAGGAAGAGGAAATAACCAAAGGCTCAGCGTGCCATGCCGGAACCAGATTAGGGCCTGAAGCCATCCTGCGGTGTTGCGGCCAGGTCACAAGAAAGCGAGTTGAAGAAAGGAGCTCAGGGGCACTGTAATTCACAAACCTGCAGAGATATAAATGACAGCTATCGTCCAAAAATATACTGAAGTAAGGCTGCCAAGAGGACTTGAAAGCGGGGCAGAATTGCAGGAAACCGATTTCATGAGGTAGACTGGAATTGCATTGAAAGCATAGGATAAGAGGCAGAACGTCCACAATGATGCACTTGGCCAAAAAGGGCGTATGCGTTTTTTCCTGAATATATTCAGGAAAAAACGCATACGCCCTTTTTGGCCAACCAAGCAAGCTTGCAAAGGAAATCTGCACTACAATGAAGTCTCAAATCCCTCCGGTCAAAAGGGCCATCTGAAAAAAGTGTAAAATCCAGAAAGGCAGGACAGGCCATGGAGAACTGGGAGCCTAGTTATGCTGATGGGCGGGATGTAAATTGCCAAAAGAAACTAGGGTAAGTGTATGGTGTTTCCTGAAACATCTAAAAAACAAAGCAACAAAGCCTAGGGCACTTCCACTTATGGACCTATAGCTTAGGGAAATTAAAATCAAAAAGACACAGCCACCCCAAAATTTGGGACGCCTCTGTTTACAAGATCCTTGTTTACAGTACATGTTCAACATCGCAGAAAGTGAAAAATGGATAAAGAAATTGTATTTACTTACAAAGCAATATGACTCAGCAATGAAATCTATCTCATCAGGCCCTTGGCAGCACAATGAGTGGATTCAGGTATGATGATTCTAACTGAAATAAGTCACACAGAAAAGGAAACATCATAAGATATCAGTAATACACGGAATGTAAACTTGGCTACACAGGAACTGAATTACAGAACAGAACAGGGTCTCAAATTTAGAAAACCATCTTATGCTTGCTTAAGGGGAAAGGGGAGTTGGGGTGCTGCATAAAACCAGAGATTGAAATGAGCACAGATAAAGTTCCTTAAGCCAAATATGGAATAGACAAGAGCTACTCCTTGCTCAACGAAATGGACTCAACACCCCATATTAAACGCCTAAGAATGTACCTGACTAGTAAGTATCTTAAAACCTATGGATTGCTATGTCTCCAAAAGAGAATCAAGCATGTGTACAGGGGCATAAACGCAGCAGTGATAGGATTGGAGAGGTTCGATGAGCAAATGAAGACCCTTTGAAGTCATATTGCATGGTACCCATTCCACGGGTTTCAACTACCCAGGTTTAAGTTATTCTTCATTCAGCTAAAACATGCATGTGGAACCTAGAGTATGATCAACCATGTGATCGGGAGACGTGTTCAAATATGTCTCAGTTTTCGTACCCTGGTACTCGGGTGCAACATTCCAGATGCTTTACTAACACTCTCCCGACTTGGAGAGTCAGTCCCTTTAACCTCCTGTTTGGCCCACTTTGCAATTTCTGTGGAAGATGAACAGGAATAGGGAGAACAAATGAGAGACTAGCTGGAGGTGTCTGGACGGGCAAATTTAACTCTCATTTCCCACCAGGAAGAGGAATTAACCAAAGGCCCAGTGTGCCTTGGCGGAACCAGATTAGGGCCTGAAGCCATCCTGCGGTGTTGCGGCCAGCTCACAAGAAAGCGAGTTGAAGAAAGGAGCTCAGGGGCACTGTAATTCAGAAACCTGCAGAGTTATAAATGACAGCTATCGTCCAAAAATATACTGAAGTAAGGCTCCCAAGAGGACTTGAAAGCGGGGCAGAATTGCAGGAAACCGATTTCAGGAGGTGGACTGGAATTGCATTGAAAGCATAGGAAAAGAGGCAGAACGTCCACAATGATGCACTTGGCCAAAAAGGGCGTATGCGTTTTTTCCTGAATATATTCAGGAAAAAACGCATACGCCCTTTTAGGCCAACCAAGCAAGCTTACAAAGGAAATCTGCACTACATGAAGTCTCACTTCCCCCCGGTCAAAAGGGCCATCTGAAAAAAGTGTAAAATCCAGAAAGGCAGGACAGGCCATGGAGAACTGGGAGCCTTGTTATGCTGATGGGCGGGATGGAAATTGCCAACAGACACTCGGTAGAAGTGTATGGTGTTTCCTGAAACATCTAAAAAACAAAGCAACAGAGCCTAGGGCACTTCCACTTATGGTCCTATAGCTTAGGGAAATTAAAATCAAAAAGACACAGCCACCCCAAAGTTTGAGACACCTCTGTTTACAAGAACCTCTTTTACCGTACAAGTTCAATATCACAGAAAGTGAAAAATGGATAAAGAACTTGTGGTACTTACGTACAATGCAGTATCACTCAGCAATGAAATCTATGTCATCAGGCCCGTAGCAGCATAATGAGTGGATTCAGGTACGATGATTCTAACTGAAATAAGTCACACAGAAAAAGAAACATCATAAGATATCACTAATACACGGAATGTAAACTTGGCTACACAGGAACTGAATTCCAAAACAGAACAGGCTCTCAAATTTAGAAAACCAACTTATGCTTGCTTAAGGGGAAAGGTGAGTTGGGGTGCTGCATAAAACCAGAGATTGAAATGAGCACAGATAAAGTTCCTTAAGCCAAATATGGAATAGACAAGAGCTACTCCTTGCTCAACGAAATGGACTCAACACCGCATATTAAACGCCTAAGAATGTACCTGACTAGTAAGTATCTTAAAACCTATGGATTGCTATGTCTCCAAAAGAGAATCAAGCGTGTGTACAGGGGCATAAACGCAGCAGTGATAGGATTGGAGAGGTTCGGTGAGCAAATGAAGACCCTTTGAAGTCATATTGCATGGTACCCATTCCACGGGTCTCAACTCTCCAGGTTTAAGGTATTCTTCCTTCAGCTAAATCATGCACGTGGAACCCAGAGTATGATCAACCGTGTGAACGGGAGACGTGTTCATATGTGTCTCAGTTTTACTCCCCTGGTACTCGGGTGCAACATTCCAGACGCTTTACTAACACTCTCCCCACTTGGAGAGTCAGCGCCTTTAACCTCCTGTTTGGCCCAGTTTGCAATTTCTGCGGAATATGAACAGGAATAGGGAGAACCAATGAGAGACTAGCTGGAGGTGTCTGGACGGGCAAATTTAACTCTCATTTCCCACCAGGAAGAGGAAATAACCAAAGGCTCAGCGTGCCGTGCCGGAACCAGATTATGGCCTGAAGCCATCCTCCGGTGTTGCGGCCAGGTTACAAGAAAGTGAGTTGAAGAAAGGAGCTCAGGGGCACTGTAATTCACAAACCTGCAGAGATATAAATGACAGCTATCGTCCAAAAATATACTGAAGTAAGGCTGCCAAGAGGACTTGAAAGCGGGGCAGAATTGCAGGAAACCGATTTCAGGAGGTAGACTGGAATTGCATTGAAAGCATAGGAAAAGAGGCAGAACGTCCACAATGATGCACTTGGCCAAAAAGGGCGTATGCGTTTTTTCCTGAATATATTCAGGAAAAAACGCATACGCCCTTTTTGGCCAACCAAGCAAGCTTGCAAAGGAAATCTGCACTACAATGAAGTCTCACTTCCCCCCGGTCAAAAGGGCCATCTGAAAAAAGTGTAAAATCCAGAAAGGCAGGACAGGCCATGGAGAACTGGGAGCCTAGTTATGTTGATGGGCGGGATGTAAATTGGCAACAGAAACTCGGGAAAGTGTATGGTGTTTCTTGAAACATCTAAAAAACAAAGCAACAGAGCCTAGGGCACTTCCACTTATGGACCTATAGCTTAGGGAAATTAAAATCAAAAAGACACAGCCACCCCAAAATTTGGGACGCCTCTGTTTACCAGATCCTTGTTTACAGTACATGTTCAACATCGCAGAAAGTGAAAAATGGATAAAGAAGTTGTATTTACTTACAAAGCAATATGACTCAGCAATGAAATCTATCTCATCAGGCCCTTAGCAGCACAATGAGTGGATTCAGGTATGATGATTCTAACTTAAATAAGTCACACAGAAAAAGAAACATCATAAGATATCAGTAATACACGGAATGTAAACTTGGCTACACAGGAACTGAATTACAGAACAGAACAGGGTCTCAAATTTAGGAAACCAACTTCTGCTTGCTTAAGGGTAAAGGTGAGTTGGGGTGCTGCATAAAACCAGAGATTGAAATGAGCACAGATAAAGTTCCTTAAGCCAAATATGGAATAGACAAGAGCTACACCTTGCTCAACGAAATGGACTCAACACCCCATATTAAACGCCTAAGAATGTACCTGACTAGTAAGTATCTTAAAACCTATGGATTGCTATGTCTCCAAAAGAGAACCAAGCATGTGTACAGGGGCATAAACGCAGCAGTGATAGGATTGGAGAGGTTCGATGAGCAAATGAAGACCCTTTGAAGTCATATTGCATGGTACCCATTCCACGGGTTTCAACTACCCAGGTTTAAGTTATTCTTCATTCAGCTAAAACATGCATGTGGAACCTAGAGTATGATCAACCATGTGATCGGGAGACGTGTTCAAATATGTCTCAGTTTTCGTACCCTGGTACTCGGGTGCAACATTCCAGATGCTTTACTAACACTCTCCCGACTTGGAGAGTCAGTCCCTTTAACCTCCTGTTTGGCCCACTTTGCAATTTCTGCGGAAGATGAACAGGAATAGGGAGAACCAATGAGAGACTAGCTGGAGGTGTCTGGACGGGCAAATTTAACTCTCATTTCCCACCAGGAAGAGGAATTAACCAAAGGCCCAGCGTGCGTTGGCGGAACCAGATTAGGGCCTGAAGCCATCCTGCGGTGTTGCGGCCAGCTCACAAGAAAGCGAGTTGAAGAAAGGAGCTCAGGGGCACTGTAATTCAGAAACCTACAGAGTTATAAATGACAGCTATCGTCCAAAAATATACTGAAGTAAGGCTCCCAAGAGGACTTGAAAGCGGGGCAGAATTGCAGGAAACCGATTTCAGGAGGTAGACTGGAATTGCATTGAAAGCATAGGAAAAGAGGCAGAACGTCCACAATGATGCACTTGGCCAAAAAGGGCGTATGCGTTTTTTCCTGAATATATTCAGGAAAAAACGCATACGCCCTTTTAGGCCAACCAAGCAAGCTTGCAAAGGAAATCTGCACTACAATGAAGTCTCACTTCCCCCCGGTCAAAAGGGCCATCTGAAAAAAGTGTAAAATCCAGAAAGGCAGGACAGGCCATGGAGAACTGGGAGCCTTGTTATGCTGATGGGCGGGATGTAAATTACCAACAGCCACTCGGGAGAAGTGTATGGTGTTTCCTGAAACATATAAAAAACAAAGCAACAGAGCCTAGGGCACTTCCACTTATGGTCCTATAGCTTAGGGAAATTAAAATCAAAAAGACACAGCCACCCCAAAGTTTGGGACGCCTCTGTTTACAAGAACCTCGTTTACCGTACAAGTTCAATATCACAGAAAGTGAAAAATGGATAAAGAACTTGTGGTACTTACGTACAATGCAGTATCACTCAGCAATGAAATCTATGTCATCAGGCCCGTAGCAGCATAATGAGTGGATTCAGGTATGATGATTCTAACTGAAATAAGTCACACAGAAAAAGAAACATCATAAGATATCAGTAATACACGGAATGTAAACTTGGCTACACAGGAACTGAATTCCAAAACAGAACAGGGTCTCAAATTTAGAAAACCAACCTATGCTTGCTTAAGGGGAAAGGTGAGTTGGGGTGCTGCATAAAACCAGAGATTGAAATGAGCACAGATAAAGTTCCTTAAGCCAAATATGTAATAGACAAGAGCTACTCCTTGCTCAACGAAATGGACTCAACACCCCATATTAAACGCCTAAGAATGTACCTGACTAGTAAGTATCTTAAAACCTATGGATTGCTATGTCTCCAAAAGAGAATCAAGCGTGTGTACAGGGGCATAAACGCAGCAGTGATAGGATTGGAGAGGTTCGGTGAGCAAATGAAGACCCTTTGAAGTCATATTGCATGCTACCCATTCCACGGGTCTCAACTCTCCAGGTTTAAGGTATTCTTCCTTCAGCTAAATCATGCACGTGGAACCCAGAGTATGATCAACCGTGTGAACGGGAGACGTGTTCAAATATGTCTCAGTTTTCGTACCCCGGTACTCGGGTGCAACATTCCAGACGCTTTGCTAACACTCTCCCGACATGGAGAGTCAGTCCCTTTAACCTCCTGTATGGCTCAGTTTGCAATTTCTGCGGAAGATGAACAGGAATAGCGAGAACCAATGAGAGACTAGCTGGAGGTGTCTGGACGGGCAAATTTAACTCTCATTTCCCACCAGGAAGAGGAATTAACCAAAGGCTCAGCGTGCCGTGCCGGAACCAGATTAGGGCCTGAAGCCATCCTGCGGTGTTGCGGCCATCTCACAAGAAAGTGAGTTGAAGAAAGGAGCTCAGGGGCACTGTAATTCACAAACCTGCAGAGTTATAAATGACAGCTATCGTCCAAAAATATACTGAAGTAAGGCTGCCAAGAGGACTTGAAAGCGGGGCAGAATTGCAGGAAACCGATTTCAGGAGGTAGACTGGAATTGCATTGAAAGCATAGGAAAAGAGGCAGAACGTCCACAATGATGCACTTGGCCAAAAAGGGCGTATGCGTTTTTTCCTGAATATATTCAGGAAAAAACGCATACGCCCTTTTTGGCCAACCAAGCAAGCTTGCAAAGGAAATCTGCACTACAATGAAGTCTCACTGCCCCCCGGTCAAAAGGGCCATCTGAAAAAAGTGTAAAATCCAGAAAGGCAGGACAGGCCATGGAGAACTGGGAGCCTTGTTATGCTGATGGAAGGGATGTAAATTGCCAACAGACACTCGGGAGAAGTGTATGGTGTTTCCTGAAACATCTAAGAAACAAAGCAACAGAGCCTAGGGCACTTCCACTTATGGTCCTATAGCTTAGGGAAATTAAAATCAAAAAGACACAGCCACGCCAAAGTTTGGGACGCCTCTGTTTACAAGATCCTTGTTTACAGTACATGTTCAACATCGCAGAAAGTGAAAAATGGATAAAGATGTTGTATTTACTTACAAAGCAATATCACTCAGCAATGAAATCTATGTCATCAGGCCCTTAGCAGCACAATGAGTGGATTCAGGTATGATGATTCTAACTGAAATAAGTCACACGGAAAAAGAAACATCATAAGATATCAGTAATACACAGAATGTAAACTTGGCTACACAGGAACTGAATTACAGAACAGAACAGGGTCTCAAATTTAGAAAACCAACTTCTGCTTGCTTAAGGGGAAAGGTGAGTTGGGGTGCTGCATAAAACCAGAGATTGAAATGAGCACAGATAAAGTTCCTGAAGCCAAATACGGAATAGACAAGAGCTACTCCTTGCTCAAAGAAATGGACTCAACACCGCATATTAAACGCCTAAGAATGTACCTGACTAGTAAGTATCTTAAAACCTATGGATTGCTATGTCTCCGAAAGAGAATCAAGCGTGTGTACAGGGGCATAAACGCAGCAGTGATAGGATTGGAGATATTCGATGAGCAAATGAAGACCCTTTGAAGTCATATTGCATGGTACCCATTCCACGGGTTTCAACTACCCACGTTTAAGGTATTCTTCCTTCAGCTAAAACATGCATGTGGAACCTAGAGTATGATCAACCGTGTGATCGGGAGACGTGTTCAAATATGTCTCAGTTTTCGTACCCTGGTACTCGGGTGCAACATTCCAGACGCTTTACTAACACTCTCCCGACTTGGAGAGTCAGTCCCTTTAACCTCCTGTTTGGCCCAGTTTGCAATTTCTGCGGAAGATGAACAGGAATAGCGAGAACCAATGAGAGACTAGCTGGAGGTGTCTGGACGGGCAAATTTAACTCTCGTTTCCCACCAAGAAGAGGAATTAACCAAAGGCTCAGCGTGCCGTGCCGGAACCAGATTAGGGCCTGAAGCCATCCTGCGGTGTTGCGGCCAGCTCACAAGAAAGCGAGTTGAAGAAAGGAGCTCAGGGGCACTGTAATTCACAAACCTGGAGAGTTATAAATGACAGCTATCATCCAAAAATATACTGAAGTAAGGCTGCCAAGAGGACTTGAAAGCGGGGCAGAATTGCAGGAAACCGATTTCAGGAGGTAGACTGGAATTGCATTGAAAGCATAGGAAAAGAGGCAGAACGTCCACAATGATGCACTTGGCCAAAAAGGGCGTATGCGTTTTTTCCTGAATATATTCAGGAAAAAACGCATACGCCCTTTTTGGCCAACCAAGCAAGCTTGCAAAGGAAATCTGCACTACAATGAAGTCTCACTTCCTCCCGGTCAAAAGGGCCATCTGAAAATAGTGTAAAATCCAGAAAGGCAGGACAGGCCATGGAGAACTGGGAGCCTTGTTATGCTGATGGGCGGGATGTAAATTGCCAACAGACACTCGGGAGAAGTGTATGGTGTTTCCTGAAACATCTAAAAAACAAAGCAACAGAGCCTAGGGCACTTCCACTTATGGTCCTATAGCTTAGGGAAATTAAAATCAAAAAGACACAGCCACCCCAAAGTTTGGGATGCCTCTGTTTACAAGAACCTCGTTTACCGTACAAGTTCAATATCACAGAAAGTGAAAAATGGATAAAGAACTTGTGGTACTTACGTACAATGCAGTATCACTCAGCAATGAAATCTATGTCATCAGGCCCGTAGCAGCATAATGAGTGGATTCAGGTATGATGATTCTAACTGAAATAAGTCACACAGAAAAAGAAACATCATAAGATATCAGTAATACACGGAATGTAAACTTGGCTACACAGGAACTGAATTCCAAAACAGAACAGGGTCTCAAATTTAGAAAACCAACCTATGCTTGCTTAAGGGGAAAGGTGAGTTGGGGTGCTGCATAAAACCAGAGATTGAAATGAGCACAGATAAAGTTCCTTAAGCCAAATATGGAATAGACAAGAGCTACTCCTTGCTCAACGAAATGGACTCAACACCCCATATTAAACGCCTAAGAATGTACCTGACTAGTAAGTATCTTAAAACCTATGGATTGCTATGTCTCCAAAAGAGAATCAAGCGTGTGTACAGGGGCATAAACGCAGCAGTGATAGGATTGGAGAGGTTCGGTGAGCAAATGAAGACCCTTTGAAGTCATATTGCATGCTACCCATTCCACGGGTCTCAACTCTCCAGGTTTAAGGTATTCTTCCTTCAGCTAAATCATGCACGTGGAACCCAGAGTATGATCAACCGTGTGAACGGGAGACGTGTTCAAATATGTCTCAGTTTTCGTACCCTGGTACTCGGGTGCAACATTCCAGACGCTTTACTAACACTCTCCCGACATGGAGAGTCAGTCCCTTTAACCTCCTGTATGGCTCAGTTTGCAATTTCTGTGGAAGATGAACAGGAATAGCGAGAACCAATGAGAGACTAGCTGGAGGTGTCTGGACGGGCAAATTTAACTCTCATTTCCCACCAGGAAGAGGAATTAACCAAAGGCTCAGCGTGCCGTGCCGGAACCAGATTAGGGCCTGAAGCCATCCTGCGGTGTTGCGGCCATCTCACAAGAAAGCGAGTTGAAGAAAGGAGCTCAGGGGCACTGTAATTCACAAACCTGCAGAGTTATAAATGACAGCTATCGTCCAAAAATATACTGAAGTAAGGCTGCCAAGAGGACTTGAAAGCGGGGCAGAATTGCAGGAAACCGATTTCAGGAGGTAGACTGGAATTGCATTGAAAGCATAGGAAAAGAGGCAGAACGTCCACAATGATGCACTTGGCCAAAAAGGGCGTATGCGTTTTTTCCTGAATATATTCAGGAAAAAACGCATACGCCCTTTTTGGCCAACCAAGCAAGCTTGCAAAGGAAATCTGCACTACAATGAAGTCTCACTTCCCCCAGGTCAAAAGGGCCATCTGAAAAAAGTGTAAAATCCAGAAAGGCAGGACAGGCCATGGAGAACTGGGAGCCTTGTTATGCTGATGGGAGGGATGTAAATTGCCAACAGACACTCGGGAGAAGTGTATGGTGTTTCCTGAAACATCTAAGAAACAAAGCAACAGAGCCTAGGGCACTTCCACTTAGGGTCCTATAGCTTAGGGAAATTAAAATCAAAAAGACACAGCCACCCCAAAGTTTGGGACGCCTCTGTTTACAAGATCCTTGTTTACAGTACATGTTCAACATCGCAGAAAGTGAAAAATGGATAAAGAAGTTGTATTTACTTACAAAGCAATATCACTCAGCAATGAAATCTATGTCATCAGGCCCTTAGCAGCACAATGAGTGGATTCAGGTATGATGATTCTAACTGAAATAAGTCACACGGAAAAAGAAACATCATAAGATATCAGTAATACACGGAATGTAAACTTGGCTACACAGTAACTGAATCACAGAACAGAACAGGGTCTCAAATTTAGAAAACCAACTTCTGCTTGCTTAAGGGGAAAGGTGAGTTGGGGTGCTGCATAAAACCAGAGATTGAAATGAGCACAGATAAAGTTCCTGAAGCCAAATACGGAATAGACAAGAGCTACTCCTTGCTCAAAGAAATGGACTCAACACCGCATATTAAACGCCTAAGAATGTACCTGACTAGTAAGTATCTTAAAACCTATGGATTGCTATGTCTCCGAAAGAGAATCAAGCGTGTGTACAGGGGCATAAACGCAGCAGTGATAGGATTGGAGATATTCGATGAGCAAATGAAGACCCTTTGAAGTCATATTGCATGGTACCCATTCCACAGGTTTCAACTACCCACGTTTAAGGTATTCTTCCTTCAGCTAAAACATGCATGTGGAACCTAGAGTATGATCAACCGTGTGATCGGGAGACGTGTTCAAATATGTCTCAGTTTTCGTACCCTGGTACTCGGGTGCAACATTCCAGACGCTTTACTAACACTCTCCCGACTTGGAGAGTCAGTCCCTTTAACCTCCTGTTTGGCCCAGTTTGCAATTTCTGCGGAAGATGAACAGGAATAGCGAGAACCAATGAGAGACTAGCTGGAGGTGTCTGGACGGGCAAATTTAACTCTCGTTTCCCACCAAGAAGAGGAATTAACCAAAGGCTCAGCGTGCCGTGCCGGAACCAGATTAGGGCCTGAAGCCATCCTGCGGTGTTGCGGCCAGCTCACAAGAAAGCGAGTTGAAGAAAGGAGCTCAGGGGCACTGTAATTCACAAACCTGCAGAGTTATAAATGACAGCTATCGTCCAAAAATATACTGAAGTAAGGCTGCCAAGAGGACTTGAAAGCGGGGCAGAATTGCAGGAAACCGATTTCAGGAGGTAGACTGGAATTGCATTGAAAGCATAGGAAAAGAGGCAGAACGTCCACAATGATGCACTTGGCCAAAAAGGGCGTATGCGTTTTTTCCTGAATATATTCAGGAAAAAACGCATACGCCCTTTTTGGCCAACCAAGCAAGCTTGCAAAGGAAATCTGCACTACAATGAAGTCTCACTTCCCCCCGGTCAAAAGGGCCATCTGAAAAAAGTGTAAAATCCAGAAAGGCAGGACAGGCCATGGAGAACTGGGAGCCTTGTTATGCTGATGGGCGGGATGTAAATTGCCAACAGACACTCGGGAGAAGTGTATGGTGTTTCCTGAAACATCTAAAAAACAAAGCAACAGAGCCTAGGGCACTTCCACTTATGGTCCTATAGCTTAGGGAAATTAAAATCAAAAAGACACAGCCACCCCAAAGTTTGGGACGCCTCTGTTTACAAGAACCTCGTTTACCGTACAAGTTCAATATCACAGAAAGTGAAAAATGGATAAAGAACTTGTGGTACTTACGAACAATGCAGTATCACTCAGCAATGAAATCTATGTCATCAGGCCCGTAGCAGCATAATGAGTGGATTCAGGTATAATGATCCTAACTGAAATAAGTCACACAGAAAAAGAAACATCATAAGATATCAGTAATACACGGAATGTAAACTTGGCTACACAGGAACTGAATTCCAAAACAGAACAGGGTCTCAAATTTAGAAAACCAACCTATGCTTGCTTAAGGGGAAAGGTGAGTTGGGGTGCTGCATAAAACCAGAGATTGAAATGAGCACAGATAAAGTTCCTTAAGCCAAATATGGAATAGACAAGAGCTACTCCTTGCTCAACGAAATGGACTCAACACCCCATATTAAACGCCTAAGAATGTACCTGACTAGTAAGTATCTTAAAACCTATGGATTGCTATGTCTCCAAAAGAGAATCAAGCGTGTGTACAGGGGCATAAACGCAGCAGTGATAGGATTGGAGAGGTTCGGTGAGCAAATGAAGACCCTTTGAAGTCATATTGCATGCTACCCATTCCACGGGTCTCAACTCTCCAGGTTTAAGGTATTCTTCCTTCAGCTAAATCATGCACGTGGAACCCAGAGTATGATCAACCGTGTGAACGGGAGACGTGTTCAAATATGTCTCAGTTTTCGTACCCTGGTACACGGGTGCAACATTCCAGATGCTTTACTAACACTCTCCCGACATGGAGAGTCAGTCCCTTTAACCTCCTGTATGGCTCAGTTTGCAATTTCTGCGGAAGATGAACAGGAATAGCGAGAACCAATGAGAGACTAGCTGGAGGTGTCTGGACGGGCAAATTTAACTCTCATTTCCCACCAGGAAGAGGAATTAACCAAAGGCTCAGCGTGCCGTGCCGGAACCAGATTAGGGCCTGAAGCCATCCTGCGGTGTTGCGGCCATCTCACAAGAAAGCGAGTTGAAGAAAGGAGCTCAGGGGCACTGTAATTCACAAACCTGCAGAGTTATAAATGACAGCTATCGTCCAAAAATATACTGAAGTAAGGCTGCCAAGAGGACTTGAAAGCGGGGCAGAATTGCAGGAAACCGATTTCAGGAGGTAGACTGGAATTGCATTGAAAGCATAGGAAAAGAGGCAGAACGTCCACAATGATGCACTTGGCCAAAAAGGGCGTATGCGTTTTTTCCTGAATATATTCAGGAAAAAACGCATACGCCCTTTTTGGCCAACCAAGCAAGCTTGCAAAGGAAATCTGCACTACAATGAAGTCTCACTTCCCCCTGGTCAAAAGGGCCATCTGAAAAAAGTGTAAAATCCAGAAAGGCAGGACAGGCCATGGAGAACTGGGAGCCTTGTTATGCTGATGGGCGGGATGTAAATTGCCAACAGACACTCGGGAGAAGTGTATGGTGTTTCCTGAAACATCTAAAAAACAAAGCAACAGAGCCTAGGGCACTTCCACTAATGGTCCTATAGCTTAGGGAAATTAAAATCAAAAAGACACAGCCACCCCAAAGTTTGGGACGCCTCTGTTTACAAGAACCTCGTTTACCGTACAAGTTCAATATCACAGAAAGTGAAAAATGGATAAAGAACTTGTGGTACTTACGTACAATGCAGTATCACTCAGCAATGAAATCTATGTCATCAGGCCCGTAGCAGCCTAATGAGTGGATTCAGGTATGATGATTCTAACTGAAATAAGTCACACAGAAAAAGAAACATCATAAGATATCACTAATACACGGAATGTAAACTTGGCTACACAGGAACTGAATTCCAAAACAGAACAGGGTCTCAAATTTAGAAAACCAACCTATGCTTGCTTAAGGGGAAAGGTGAGTTGGGGTGCTGCATAAAACCAGAGATTGAAATGAGCACAGATAAAGTTCCTTAAGCCAAATATGGAATAGACAAGAGCTACTCCTTGCTCAACGAAATGGACTCAACACCCCATATTAAACGCCTAAGAATGTACCTGACTAGTAAGTATCTTAAAACCTATGGATTGCTATGTCTCCAAAAGAGAATCAAGCGTGTGTACAGGGGCATAAACGCAGCAGTGATAGGATTGGAGAGGTTCGGTGAGCAAATGAAGACCCTTTGAAGTCATATTGCATGGTACCCATTCCACGGGTCTCAACTCTCCAGGTTTTAGGTATTCTTCCTTCAGCTAAATCATGCACGTGGAACCCAGAGTATGATCAACCGTGTGAACGGGAGACGTGTTCAAATATGTCTCAGTTTTCGTACCCTGGTACTCGGGTGCAACATTCCAGACGCTTTACTAACACTCTCCCGACTTGGAGAGTCAGTCCCTTTAACCTCCTGTTTGGCCCAGTTTGCAATTTCTGCGGAAGATGAACAGGAATAGCGAGAACCAATGAGAGACTAGCTGGAGGTGTCTGGACGGGCAAATTTAACTCTCGTTTCCCACCAAGAAGAGGAATTAACCAAAGGCTCAGCGTGCCGTGCCGGAACCAGATTAGGGCCTGAAGCCATCCTGCGGTGTTTCGGCCAGCTCACAAGAAAGCGAGTTGAAGAAAGGAGCTCAGGGGCACTGTAATTCACAAACCTGCAGAGTTATAAATGACAGCTGTCGTCCAAAAATATACTGAAGTAAGGCTGCCAAGAGGACTTGAAAGCGGGGCAGAATTGCAGGAAACCGATTTCAGGAGGTAGACTGGAATTGCATTGAAAGCATAGGAAAAGAGGCAGAACGTCCACAATGATGCACTTGGCCAAAAAGGGCGTATGCGTTTTTTCCTGAATATATTCAGGAAAAAATGCATACGCCCTTTTTGGCCAACCAAGCAAGCTTGCAAAGGAAATCTGCACTACAATGAAGTCTCACTTCCCCCCGGTCAAAAGGGCCATCTGAAAAAAGTGTAAAATCCAGAAAGGCAGGACAGGCCATGGAGAACTGGGAGCCTTGTTATGCTGATGGGCGGGATGTAAATTGCCAACAGACACTCGGGAGAAGTGTATGGTGTTTCCTGAAACATCTAAAAAACAAAGGAACAGAGCCTAGGGCACTTCCACTTATGGTCCTATAGCTTAGGGAAATTAAAATCAAAAAGACACAGCCACCCCAAAGTTTGGGACGCCTGTGTTTACAAGAACCTCGTTTACTGTACAAGTTCAATATCACAGAAAGTGAAAAATGGATAAAGAACTTGTGGTACTTACGTACAATGCAGTATCACTCAGCAATGAAATCTATGTCATCAGGCCCGTAGCAGCATAATGAGTGGATTCAGGTACGATGATTCTAACTGAAATAAGTCACACAGAAAAAGAAACATCATAAGATATCAGTAATACACGGAATGTAAACTTGGCTACACAGGAACTGAATTACAGAACAGAACAGGGTCTCAAATTTAGAAAACCATCTTATGCTTGCTTAAGGGGAAAGGTGAGTTGGGGTGCTGCATAAAACCAGAGATTGAAATGAGCACAGATAAAGTTCCTTAAGCCAAATATGGAATAGACAAGAGCTACTACTTGCTCAACGAAATGGACTCAACACCCCATATTAAATGCCTAAGAATGTACCTGACTAGTAAGTATCTAAAAACCTGTGGATTGCTATGTCTCCAAAAGAGAATCAAGCGTGTGTACAGGGGCATAAACGCAGCAGTGATAGGATTGGAGAGGTTCGGTGAGCAAATGAAGACCCTTTGAAGTCATATTGCATGGTACCCATTCCACGGGTTTCAACCACCCAGTTTTAAGGTATTCTTCCTTCAGCTAAAACATGCATGTGGAACCTAGAGTATGATCAACCGTGTGATTGGGAGACGTGTTCAAATATGTCTCAGTTTTCGTACCCTGGTACTCGGGTGCAACATTCCAGACGCTTTACTAACACTCTCCCGACTTGGAGAGTCAGTCCCTTTAACCTCCTGTTTGGCCCAGTTTGCAATTTCTGCGGAAGATGAACAGGAATAGCGAGAACCAATGAGAGACTAGCTGGAGGTGTCTGGACGGGCAAATTTAACTCTCGTTTCCCACCAAGAAGAGGAATTAACCAAAGGCTCAGCGTGCCGTGCCGGAACCAGATTAGGGCCTGAAGCCATCCTGCGGTGTTGCGGCCAGCTCACAAGAAAGCGAGTTGAAGAAAGGAGCTCAGGGGCACTGTAATTCACAAACCTGCAGAGTTATAAATGACAGCTATCGTCCAAAAATATACTGAAGTAAGGCTGCCAAGAGGACTTGAAAGCGGGGCAGAATTGCAGGAAACCGATTTCAGGAGGTAGACTGGAATTGCATTGAAAGCATAGGAAAAGAGGCAGAACGTCCACAATGATGCACTTGGCCAAAAAGGGCGTATGCGTTTTTTCCTGAATATATTCAGGAAAAAACGCATACGCCCTTTTTGGCCAACCAAGCAAGCTTGCAAAGGAAATCTGCACTACAATGAAGTCTCACTTCCCCCCGGTCAAAAGGGCCATCTGAAAAAAGTGTAAAATCCAGAAAGGCAGGACAGGCCATGGAGAACTGGGAGCCTTGTTATGCTGATGGGCGGGATGTAAATTGCCAACAGACACTCGGGAGAAGTGTATGGTGTTTCCTGAAACATCTAAAAAACAAAGCAACAGAGCCTAGGGCACTTCCACTTATGGTCCTATAGCTTAGGGAAATTAAAATCAAAAAGACACAGCCACCCCAAAGTTTGGGACGCCTCTGTTTACAAGAACCTCGTTTACCGTACAAGTTCAATATCACAGAAAGTGAAAAATGGATAAAGAACTTGTGGTACTTACGTACAATGCAGTATCACTCAGCAATGAAATCTATGTCATCAGGCCCGTAGCAGCATAATGAGTGGATTCAGGTATGATGATTCTAACTGAAATAAGTCACACAGAAAAAGAAACATCATAAGGTATCAGTAATACACGGAATGTAAACTTGGCTACACAGGAACTGAATTCCAAAACAGAACAGGGTCTCAAATTTAGAAAACCAACCTATGCTTGCTTAAGGGGAAAGGTGAGTTGGGGTGCTGCATAAAACCAGAGATTGAAATGAGCACAGATAAAGTTCCTTAAGCCAAATATGGAATAGACAAGAGCTACTCCTTGCTCAACGAAATGGACTCAACACCCCATATTAAACGCCTAAGAATGTACCTGACTAGTAAGTATCTTAAAACCTATGGATTGCTATGTCTCCAAAAGAGAATCAAGCGTGTGTACAGGGGCATAAACGCAGCAGTGATAGGATTGGAGAGGTTCGGTGAGCAAATGAAGACCCTTTGAAGTCATATTGCATGGTACCCATTCCACGGGTCTCAACTCTCCAGGTTTAAGGTATTCTTCCTTCAGCTAAATCATGCACGTGGAACCCAGAGTATGATCAACCGTGTGAACGGGAGACGTGTTCAAATATGTCTCAGTTTTCGTACCCTGGTACTCGGGTGCAACATTCCAGATGCTTTACTAACACTCTCCCGACATGGAGAGTCAGTCCCTTTAACCTCCTGTATGGCTCAGTTTGCAATTTCTGTGGAAGATGAACAGGAATAGCGAGAACCAATGAGAGACTAGCTGGAGGTGTCTGGACGGGTAAATTTAACTCTCATTTCCCACCAGGAAGAGGAATTAACCAAAGGCTCAGCGTGCCGTGCCGGAACCAGATTAGGGCCTGAAGCCATCCTGCGGTGTTGCGGCCATCTCACAAGAAAGCGAGTTGAAGAAAGGAGCTCAGGGGCACTGTAATTCACAAACCTGCAGAGTTATAAATGACAGCTATCGTCCAAAAATATACTGAAGTAAGGCTGCCAAGAGGACTTGAAAGCGGGGCAGAATTGCAGGAAACCGATTTCAGGAGGTAGACTGGAATTGCATTGAAAGCATAGGAAAAGAGGCAGAACGTCCACAATGATGCACTTGGCCAAAAAGGGCGTATGCGTTTTTTCCTGAATATATTCAGGAAAAAACGCATACGCCCTTTTTGGCCAACCAAGCAAGCTTGCAAAGGAAATCTGCACTACAATGAAGTCTCTCTTCCCCCAGGTCAAAAGGGCCATCTGAAAAAAGTGTAAAATCCAGAAAGGCAGGACAGGCCATGGAGAACTGGGAGCCTTGTTATGCTGATGGGAGGGATGTAAATTGCCAACAGACACTCGGGAGAAGTGTATGGTGTTTCCTGAAACATCTAAGAAACAAAGCAACAGAGCCTAGGGCACTTCCACTTAGGGTCCTATAGCTTAGGGAAATTAAAATCAAAAAGACACAGCCACGCCAAAGTTTGGGACGCCTCTGTTTACAAGATCCTTGTTTACAGTACATGTTCAACATCGCAGAAAGTGAAAAATGGATAAAGAAGTTGTATTTACTTACAAAGCAATATCACTCAGCAATGAAATCTATGTCATCAGTCCCTTAGCAGCACAATGAGTGGATTCAGGTATGATGATTCTAACTGAAATAAGTCACACGGAAAAAGAAACATCATAAGATATCAGTAATACACGGAATGTAAACTTGGCTACACAGGAACTGAATTACAGAACAGAACAGGGTCTCAAATTTAGAAAACCAACTTCTGCTTGCTTAAGGGGAAAGGTGAGTTGGGGTGCTGCATAAAACCAGAGATTGAAATGAGCACAGATAAAGTTCCTGAAGCCAAATACGGAATAGACAAGAGCTACTCCTTGCTCAAAGAAATGGACTCAACACCGCATATTAAACGCCTAAGAATGTACCTGACTAGTAAGTATCTTAAAACCTATGGATTGCTATGTCTCCGAAAGAGAATCAAGCGTGTGTACAGGGGCATAAACGCAGCAGTGATAGGATTGGAGATATTCGATGAGCAAATGAAGACCCTTTGAAGTCATATTGCATGGTACCCATTCCACAGGTTTCAACTACCCACGTTTAAGGTATTCTTCCTTCAGCTAAAACATGCATGTGGAACCTAGAGTATGATCAACCGTGTGATCGGGAGACGTGTTCAAATATGTCTCAGTTTTCGTACCCTGGTACTCGGGTGCAACATTCCAGACGCTTTACTAACACTCTCCCGACTTGGAGAGTCAGTCCGTTTAACCTCCTGTTTGGCCCAGTTTGCAATTTCTGCGGAAGATGAACAGGAATAGCGAGAACCAATGAGAGACTAGCTGGAGGTGTCTGGACGGGCAAATTTAACTCTCGTTTCCCACCAAGAAGAGGAATTAACCAAAGGCTCAGCGTGCCGTGCCGGAACCAGATTAGGGCCTGAAGCCATCCTGCGGTGTTGCGGCCAGCTCACAAGAAAGCGAGTTGAAGAAAGGAGCTCAGGGGCACTGTAATTCACAAACCTGCAGAGTTATAAATGACAGCTATCGTACAAAAATATACTGAAGTAAGGCTGCCAAGAGGACTTGAAAGCGGGGCAGAATTGCAGGAAACCGATTTCAGGAGGTAGACTGGAATTGCATTGAAAGCATAGGAAAAGAGGCAGAACGTCCACAATGATGCACTTGGCCAAAAAGGGCGTATGCGTTTTTTCCTGAATATATTCAGGAAAAAACGCATACGCCCTTTTTGGCCAACCAAGCAAGCTTGCAAAGGAAATCTGCACTACAATGAAGTCTCACTTCCCCCCGGTCAAAAGGGCCATCTGAAAAAAGTGTAAAATCCAGAAAGGCAGGACAGGCCATGGAGAACTGGGAGCCTTGTTATGCTGATGGGCGGGATGTAAATTGCCAACAGACACTCGGGAGAAGTGTATGGTGTTTCCTGAAACATCTAAAAAACAAAGCAACAGAGCCTAGGGCACTTCCACTTATGGTCCTATAGCTTAGGGAAATTAAAATCAAAAAGACACAGCCACCCCAAAGTTTGGGACGCCTCTGTTTACAAGAACCTCGTTTACCGTACAAGTTCAATATCACAGAAAGTGAAAAATGGATAAAGAACTTGTGGTACTTACGTACAATGCAGTATCACTCAGCAATGAAATCTATGTCATCAGGCCCGTAGCAGCATAATGAGTGGATTCAGGTATGATGATTCTAACTGAAATAAGTCACACAGAAAAAGAAACATCATAAGATATCACTAATACACGGAATGTAAACTTGGCTACACAGGAACTGAATTCCAAAACAGAACAGGGTCTCAAATTTAGAAAACCAACCTATGCTTGCTTAAGGGGAAAGGTGAGTTGGGGTGCTGCATAAAACCAGAGATTGAAATGAGCACAGATAAAGTTCCTTAAGCCAAATATGGAATAGACAAGAGCTACTCCTTGCTCAACGAAATGGACTCAACACCCCATATTAAACGCCTAAGAATGTACCTGACTAGTAAGTATCTTAAAACCTATGGATTGCTATGTCTCCAAAAGAGAATCAAGCGTGTGTACAGGGGCATAAACGCAGCAGTGATAGGATTGGAGAGGTTCGGTGAGCAAATGAAGACCCTTTGAAGTCATATTGCATGGTACCCATTCCACGGGTCTCAACTCTCCAGGTTTAAGGTATTCTTCCTTCAGCTAAATCATGCACGTGGAACCCAGAGTATGATCAACCGTGTGAACGGGAGACGTGTTCAAATATGTCTCAGTTTTCGTACCCTGGTACTCGGGTGCAACATTCCAGATGCTTTACTAACACTCTCCCGACATGGAGAGTCAGTCCCTTTAACCTCCTGTATGGCTCAGTTTGCAATTTCTGCGGAAGATGAACAGGAATAGCGAGAACCAATGAGAGACTAGCTGGAGGTGTCTGGACGGGCAAATTTAACTCTCATTTCCCACCAGGAAGAGGAATTAACCAAAGGCTCAGCGTGCCGTGCCGGAACCAGATTAGGGCCTGAAGCCATCCTGCGGTGTTGCGGCCAGCTCACAAGAAAGCGAGTTGAAGAAAGGAGCTCAGGGGCACTGTAATTCACAAACCTGCAGAGTTATAAATGACAGCTATCGTCCAAAAATATACTGAAGTAAGGCTGCCAAGAGGACTTGAAAGCGGGGCAGAATTGCAGGAAACCGATTTCAGGAGGTAGACTGGAATTGCATTGAAAGCATAGGAAAAGAGGCAGAACGTCCACAATGATGCACTTGGCCAAAAAGGGCGTATGCGTTTTTTCCTGAATATATTCAGGAAAAAACGCATACGCCCTTTTTGGCCAACCAAGCAAGCTTGCAAAGGAAATCTGCACTACAATGAAGTCTCACTGCCCCACGGTCAAAAGGGCCATCTGAAAAAAGTGTAAAATCCAGAAAGGCAGGACAGGCCATGGAGAACTGGGAGCCTTGTTATGCTGATGGGCGGGATGTAAATTGCCAACAGACACTCGGGAGAAGTGTATGGTGTTTCCTGAAACATCTAAAAAACAAAGGAACAGAGCCTAGGGCACTTCCACTTATGGTCCTATAGCTTAGGGAAATTAAAATCAAAAAGACACAGCCACCCCAAAGTTTGGGACGCCTGTGTTTACAAGAACCTCGTTTACCGTAGAAGTTCAATATCACAGAAAGTGAAAAATGGATAAAGAACTTGTGGTACTTACGTACAATGCAGTATCACTCAGCAATGAAATCTATGTCATCAGGCCCGTAGCAGCATAATGAGTGGATTCAGGTACGATGATTCTAACTGAAATAAGTCACACAGAAAAAGAAACATCATAAGATATCACTAATACACGGAATGTAAACTTGGCTACACAGGAACTGAATTACAGAACAGAACAGGGTCTCAAATTTAGAAAACCATCTTATGCTTGCTTAAGGGGAAAGGTGAGTTGGGGTGCTGCATAAAACCAGAGATTGAAATGAGCACAGATAAAGTTCCTTAAGCCAAATATGGAATAGACAAGAGCTACTCCTTGCTCAACGAAATGGACTCAACACCCCATATTAAATGCCTAAGAATGTACCTGACTAGTAAGTATCTAAAAACCTATGGATTGCTATGTCTCCAAAAGAGAATCAAGCGTGTGTACAGGGGCATAAACGCAGCAGTGATAGGATTGGAGAGGTTCGGTGAGCAAATGAAGACCCTTTGAAGTCATATTGCATGGTACCCATTCCACGGGTTTCAACCACCCAGTTTTAAGGTATTCTTCCTTCAGCTAAAACATGCATGTGGAACCTAGAGTATGATCAACCGTGTGATTGGGAGACGTGTTCAAATATGTCTCAGTTTTCGTATCCTGGTACTCGGGTGCAACATTCCAGACGCTTTACTAACACTCTCCCGACTTGGAGAGTCAGTCCCTTTAACCTCCTGTTTGGCCCAGTTTGCAATTTCTGCGGAAGATGAACAGGAATAGCGAGAACCAATGAGAGACTAGCTGGAGGTGTCTGGACGGGCAAATTTAACTCTCATTTCCCACCAAGAAGAGGAATTAACCAAAGGCTCAGCGTGCCGTGCCGGAACCAGATTAGGGCCTGAAGCCATCCTGCGGTGTTGCGGCCAGCTCACAAGAAAGCGAGTTGAAGAAAGGAGCTCAGGGGCACTGTAATTCACAAACCTGCAGAGTTATAAATGACAGCTATCGTACAAAAATATACTGAAGTAAGCCTGCCAAGAGGACTTGAAAGCGGGGCAGAATTGCAGGAAACCGATTTCAGGAGGTAGACTGGAATTGCATTGAAAGCATAGGAAAAGAGGCAGAACGTCCACAATGATGCACTTGGCCAAAAAGGGCGTATGCGTTTTTTCCTGAATATATTCAGGAAAAAACGCATACGCCCTTTTTGGCCAACCAAGCAAGCTTGCAAAGGAAATCTGCACTACAATGAAGTCTCACTTCCCCCCGGTCAAAAGGGCCATCTGAAAAAAGTGTAAAATCCAGAAAGGCAGGACAGGCCATGGAGAACTGGGAGCCTTGTTATGCTGATGGGCGGGATGTAAATTGCCAACAGACACTCGGGAGAAGTGTATGGTGTTTCCTGAAACATCTAAAAAACAAAGCAACAGAGCCTAGGGCACTTCCACTTATGGTCCTATAGCTTAGGGAAATTAAAATCAAAAAGACACAGCCACCCCAAAGTTTGGGACGCCTCTGTTTACAAGAACCTCGTTTACCGTACAAGTTCAATATCACAGAAAGTGAAAAATGGATAAAGAACTTGTGGTACTTACGTACAATGCAGTATCACTCAGCAATGAAATCTATGTCATCAGGCCCGTAGCAGCATAACGAGTGGATTCAGGTATGATGATTCTAACTGAAATAAGTCACACAGAAAAAGAAACATCATAAGATATCAGTAATACACGGAATGTAAACTTGGCTACACAGGAACTGAATTCCAAAACAGAACAGGGTTTCAAATTTAGAAAACCAACCTATGCTTGCTTAAGGGGAAAGGTGAGTTGGGGTGCTGCATAAAACCAGAGATTGAAATTAGCACAGATAAAGTTCCTTAAGCCAAATATGGAATAGACAAGAGCTACTCCTTGCTCAACGAAATGGACTCGACACCCCATATTAAACGCCTAAGAATGTACCTGACTAGTAAGTATCTTAAAACCTATGGATTGCTATGTCTCCAAAAGAGAATCAAGCGTGTGTACAGGGGCATAAACGCAGCAGTGATAGGATTGGAGAGGTTCGGTGAGCAAATGAAGACCCTTTGAAGTCATATTGCATGCTACCCATTCCACGGGTCTCAACTCTCCAGGTTTAAGGTATTCTTCCTTCAGCTAAATCATGCACGTGGAACCCAGAGTATGATCAACCGTGTGAACGGGAGACGTGTTCAAATATGTCTCAGTTTTCGTACACTGGTACTCGGGTGCAACATTCCAGACGCTTTACTAACACTCTCCCGACATGGAGAGTCAGTCCCTTTAACCTCCTGTATGGCTCAGTTTGCAATTTCTGTGGAAGATGAACAGGAATAGCGAGAACCAATGAGAGACTAGCTGGAGGTGTCTGGACGGGCAAATTTAACTCTCATTTCCCACCAGGAAGAGGAATTAACCAAAGGCTCAGCGTGCCGTGCCGGAACCAGATTAGGGCCTGAAGCCATCCTGCGGTGTTGCGGCCAGCTCACAAGAAAGCGAGTTGAAGAAAGGAGCTCAGGGGCACTGTAATTCACAAACCTGCAGAGTTATAAATGACAGCTATCGTCCAAAAATATACTGAAGTAAGGCTGCCAAGAGGACTTGAAAGCGGGGCAGAATTGCAGGAAACCGATTTCAGGAGGTAGACTGGAATTGCATTGAAAGCATAGGAAAAGAGGCAGAACGTCCACAATGATGCACTTGGCCAAAAAGGGCGTATGCGTTTTTTCCTGAATATATTCAGGAAAAAACGCATACGCCCTTTTTGGCCAACCAAGCAAGCTTGCAAAGGAAATCTGCACTACAATGAAGTCTCACTTCCCCCAGGTCAAAAGGGCCATCTGAAAAAAAGTGTAAAATCCAGAAAGGCAGGACAGGCCATGGAGAACTGGGAGCCTTGTTATGCTGATGGGAGGGATGTAAATTGCCAACAGACACTCGGGAGAAGTGTATGGTGTTTCCTGAAACATCTAAGAAACAAAGCAACAGAGCCTAGGGCACTTCCACTTAGGGTCCTATAGCTTAGGGAAATTAAAATCAAAAAGACACAGCCACGCCAAAGTTTGGGACGCCTCTGTTTACAAGATCCTTGTTTACAGTACATGTTCAACATCGCAGAAAGTGAAAAATGGATAAAGAAGTTGTATTTACTTACAAAGCAATATCACTCAGCAATGAAATCTATGTCATCAGGCCCTTAGCAGCACAATGAGTGGATTCAGGTATGATGATTCTAACTGAAATAAGTCACACGGAAAAAGAAACATCATAAGATATCAGTAATACACGGAATGTAAACTTGGCTACACAGGAACTGAATAACAGAACAGAACAGGGTCTCAAATTTAGAAAACCAACTTCTGCTTGCTTAAGGGGAAAGGTGAGTTGGGGTGCTGCATAAAACCAGAGATTGAAATGAGCACAGATAAAGTTCCTGAAGCCAAATACGGAATAGACAAGAGCTACTCCTTGCTCAAAGAAATGGACTCAACACCGCATATTAAACGCCTAAGAATGTACCTGACTAGTAAGTATCTTAAAACCTATGGATTGCTATGTCTCCGAAAGAGAATCAAGCGTGTGTACAGGGGCATAAACGCAGCAGTGATAGGATTGGAGAGGTTCGATGAGCAAATGAAGACCCTTTGAAGTCATATTGCATGGTACCCATTCCACAGGTTTCAACTACCCACGTTTAAGGTATTCTTCCTTCAGCTAAAACATGCATGTGGAACCTAGAGTATGATCAACCGTGTGATCGGGAGACGTGTTCAAATATGTCTCAGTTTTCGTACCCTGGTACTCGGGTGCAACATTCCAGACGCTTTACTAACACTCTCCCGACTTGGAGAGTCAGTCCGTTTAACCTCCTGTTTGGCCCAGTTTGCAATTTCTGCGGAAGATGAACAGGAATAGCGAGAACCAATGAGAGACTAGCTGGAGGTGTCTGGACGGGCAAATTTAACTCTCGTTTCCCACCAAGAAGAGGAATTAACCAAAGGCTCAGCGTGCCGTGCCGGAACCAGATTAGGGCCTGAAGCCATCCTGCGGTGTTGCGGCCAGCTCACAAGAAAGCGAGTTGAAGAAAGGAGCTCAGGGGCACTGTAATTCACAAACCTGCAGAGTTATAAATGACAGCTATCGTCCAAAAATATACTGAAGTAAGGCTGCCAAGAGGACTTGAAAGCGGGGCAGAATTGCAGGAAACCGATTTCAGGAGGTAGACTGGAATTGCATTGAAAGCATAGGAAAAGAGGCAGAACGTCCACAATGATGCACTTGGCCAAAAAGGGCGTATGCGTTTTTTCCTGAATATATTCAGGAAAAAATGCATACGCCCTTTTTGGCCAACCAAGCAAGCTTGCAAAGGAAATCTGCACTACAATGAAGTCTCACTTCCCCCCGGTCAAAAGGGCCATCTGAAAAAAGTGTAAAATCCAGAAAGGCAGGACAGGCCATGGAGAACTGGGAGCCTTGTTATGCTGATGGGCGGGATGTAAATTGCCAACAGCCACTCGGGAGAAGTGTATGGTGTTTACTGAAACATCTAAAAAACAAAGGAACAGAGACTAGGGCACTTCCACTTATGGTCCTATAGCTTAGGGAAATTAAAATCAAAAAGACACAGCCACCCCAAAGTTTGGGACGCCTGTGTTTACAAGAACCTCGTTTACCGTACAAGTTCAATATCACAGAAAGTGAAAAATGGATAAAGAACTTGTGGTACTTACGTACAATGCAGTATGACTCAGCAATGAAATCTATGTCATCAGGCCCGTAGCAGCATAATGAGTGGATTCAGGTACGATGATTCTAACTGAAATAAGTCACACAGAAAAAGAAACATCATAAGATATCACTAATACACGGAATGTAAACTTGGCTACACAGGAACTGAATTACAGAACAGAACAGGGTCTCAAATTTAGAAAACCATCTTATGCTTGCTTAAGGGGAAAGGTGAGTTGGGGTGCTGCATAAAACCAGAGATTGAAATGAGCACAGATAAAGTTCCTTAAGCCAAATATGGAATAGACAAGAGCTACTCCTTGCTCAACGAAATGGACTCAACACCCCATATTAAATGCCTAAGAATGTACCTGACTAGTAAGTATCTAAAAACCTATGGATTGCTATGTCTCCAAAAGAGAATCAAGCGTGTGTACAGGGGCATAAACGCAGCAGTGATAGGATTGGAGAGGTTCGGTGAGCAAATGAAGACCCTTTGAAGTCATATTGCATGGTACCCATTCCACGGGTTTCAACCACCCAGTTTTAAGGTATTCTTCCTTCAGCTAAAACATGCATGTGGAACCTAGAGTATGATCAACCGTGTGATTGGGAGACGTGTTCAAATATGTCTCAGTTTTCGTACCCTGGTACTCGGGTGCAACATTCCAGACGCTTTACTAACACTCTCCCGACTTGGAGAGTCAGTCCCTTTAACCTCCTGTTTGGCCCAGCTTGCAATTTCTGCGGAAGATGAACAGGAATAGCGAGAACCAATGAGAGACTAGCTGGAGGTGTCTGGACGGGCAAATTTAACTCTCGTTTCCCACCAAGAAGAGGAATTAACCAAAGGCTCAGCGTGCCGTGCCGGAACCAGATTAGGGCCTGAAGCCATCCTGCGGTGTTGCGGCCAGCTCAAAAGAAAGCGAGTTGAAGAAAGGAGCTCAGGGGCACTGTAATTCACAAACCTGCAGAGTTATAAATGACAGCTATCGTCCAAAAATATACTGAAGTAAGGCTGCCAAGAGGACTTGAAAGCGGGGCAGAATTGCAGGAAACCGATTTCAGGATGTAGACTGGAATTTCATTCAAAGCATAGGAAAAGAGGCAGAACGTCCACAATGACGCACTTGGCCAAAAAGGGCGTATGCGTTTTTTCCTGAATATATTCAGGAAAAAACGCATACGCCCTTTTTGGCCAACCAAGCAAGCTTGCAAAGGAAATCTGCACTACAATGAAGTCTCACTTCCCCCCGGTCAAAAGGGCCATCTGAAAAAAGTGTAAAATCCAGAAAGGCAGGACAGGCCATGGAGAACTGGGAGCCTTGTTATGCTGATGGGCGGGATGTAAATTGCCAACAGCCACTTGGGAGAAGTGTATGGTGTTTCCTGAAACATCTACAAAACAAAGCAACAGAGCCTAGGGCACTTCCACTTATGGTCCTATAGCTTAGGGAAATTAAAATAAAAGAGACACAGCCACCCCAAAGTTTGGGACGCCTCTGTTTACAAGAACCTCGTTTACCGTACAAGTTCAATATCACAGAAAGTGAAAAATGGATAAAGAATTTGTGGTACTTACGTACAATGCAGTATCACTCAGCAATGAAATCTATGTCATCAGGCCCGTAGCAGCATAATGAGTGGATTCAGGTACGATGATTCTAACTGAAATAAGTCACACAGAAAAAGAAACATCATAAGATATCACTAATACACGGAATGTAAACTTGGCTACACAGGAACTGAATTACAGAACAGAACAGGGTCTCAAATTTAGAAAACCATCTTATGCTTGCTTAAGGGGAAAGGTGAATTGGGGTGCTGCATAAAACCAGAGATTGAAATGAGCACAGATAAAGTTCCTTAAGCCAAATATGGAATAGACAAGAGCTACTCCTTGCTCAACGAAATGGACTCAACACCCCATATTAAATGCCTAAGAATGTACCTGACTAATAAGTATCTTAAAACCTATGGATTGCTATGTCTCCAAAAGAGAATCAAGCGTGTGTACAGGGGCATAAACGCAGCAGTGATAGGATTGGAGAGGTTCGGTGAGCAAATGAAGACCCTTTGAAGTCATATTGCATGGAACCCATTCCACGGGTTTCAACCACCCAGTTTTAAGGTATTCTTCCTTCAGCTAAAACATGCATGTGGAACCTAGAGTATGATCAACCATGTGATCGGGAGACGTGTTCAAATATGTCTCAGTGTTCGTACCCTGGTACTCGGGTGCAACATTCCAGACGCTTTACTAACACTCTCCCGACTTGGAGAGTCAGTCCCTTTAACCTCCTGTTTGGCCCAGTTTGCAATTTCTGCGGAAGATGAACAGGAATAGCGAGAACCAATGAGAGACTAGCTGGAGGTGTCTGGACGGGCAAATTTAACTCTCATTTCCCACCAGGAAGAGGAATTAACCAAAGGCTCAGCGTGTCGTGCCGGAACCAGATTAGGGCCTGAAGCCATCCTGCGGTGTTGCGGCCAGGTCACAAGAAAGCGAGTTGAAGAAAGGAGCTCAGGGGCACTGTAATTCACAAACCTGCAGAGTTATAAATGACAGCTATCGTCCAAAAATATACTGAAGTAAGGCTGCCAAGAGGACTTGAAAGCGGGGCAGAATTGCAGGAAACTGATTTCAGGAGGTAGACTGGAATTGCATTGAAAGCATAGGAAAAGAGGCAGAACGTCCACAATGATGCACTTGGCCAAAAAGGGCGTATGCGTTTTTTCCTGAATATATTCAGGAAAAAACGCATACGCACTTTTTGGCCAACCAAGCAAGCTTGCAAAGGAAATCTGCACTACAATGAAGTCTCACTTCCCCCCGGTCAAAAGGGCCATCTGAAAAAAGTGTAAAATCCAGAAAGGCAGGACAGGCCATGGAGAACTGGGAGCCTTGTTATGCTGATGGGCGGGATGTAAATTGCCAACAGCCACTCGGGAGAAGTGTATGGTGTTTCCTGAAACATCTAAAAAACAAAGCAACAGAGCCTAGGGCACTTCCACTTATGGTCCTATAGCTTAGGGAAATTAAAATCAAAAAGACACAGCCACCCCAAAGTTTGGGACGCCTCTGTTTATAAGAACCTCGTTTACCGTACAAGTTCAATATCACAGAAAGTGAAAAATGTATAAAGAACTTGTGGTACTTATGTACAATGCAGTATCACTCAGCAATGAAATCTATGTCATGAGGCCCGTAGCAGCATAATGAGTGGATTCAGGTACGATGATTCTAACTGAAATAAGTCACACAGAAAAAGAAACATCATAAGATATCAGTAATACACGGAATGTAAACTTGGCTACACAGGAACTGAATTCCAAAACAGAACAGTGTCTCAAAATTAGAAAACCAACTTATGCTTGCTTAAGGGGAAAGGTGAGTTGGGGTGCTGCATAAAACCAGAGATTGAAATGAGCACAGATAAAGTTCCTTAAGCCAAATATGGAATAGACAAGAGCTACTCCTTGCTCAACGAAATGGACTCAACACCCCATATTAAACGCCTAAGAATGTACCTGACTAGTAAGTATCTTAAAACCTATGGATTGCTATGTCTCCAAAAGAGAATCAAGCGAGTGTACAGGGGCATAAACGCAGAAGTGATAGGATTGGAGAGGTTCGGTGAGCAAATGAAGACCCTTTGAAGTCATATTGCATGGTACCCATTCCACGGGTTTCAACCACCCAGTTTTAAGGTATTCTTCCTTCAGCTAAAACATGCATGTGGAACCTAGAGTATGATCAACCGTGTGATCGGGAGACGTGTTCAAATATGTCTCAGTTTTCGTACCCTGGTACTCGGGTGCAACATTCCAGACGCTTTACTAACACTCTCCCGACTTGGAGAGTCAGTCCCTTTAACCTCCTGTTTGGCCCAGTTTGCAATTTCTGCGGAAGATGAACAGGAATAGCGAGAACCAATGAGAGACTAGCTGGAGGTGTCTGGACGGGCAAATTTAACTCTCATGTCCCACCATGAAGAGAAATTAACCAAAGGCTCAGTGTTCCGTGCCGGAACCATATTAGGGCCTGAATCCATCCTGCGGTGTTGCGGCCAGGTCACAAGAAAGCGAGTTGAAGAAAGGAGCTCAGGGGCACTGTAATTCACAAACCTGCAGAGTTATAAATGACAGCTATCGTCCAAAAATATACTGAAGTAAGGCTGCCAAGAGGACTTGAAAGCGGGGCAGAATTGCAGGAAACCGATTTCAGGAGGTAGACTGTAATTGCATTGAAAGCATAGGAAAAGAGGCAGAACGTCCACAATGATGCACTTGGCCAAAAAGGGCGTATGCGTTTTTTCCTGAATATATTCAGGAAAAAACGCATACGCCCTTTTTGGCCAACCAAGCAAGCTTGCAAAGGAAATCTGCACTACAATGAAGTCTCACTTCCCCCTGGTCAAAAGGGCCATCTGAAAAAAGTGTAAAATCCAGAAAGGCAGGACAGGCCATGGAGAACTGGGAGCCTTGTTATGCTGATGGGTGGGATGTAAATTGCCAACAGCCACTCGGGAGAAGTGTATGGTGTTTCCTGAAACATCTACAAAACAAAGCAACAGAGCCTAGGGCACTTCCACTTATGGTCCTATAGCTTAGGGAAATTAAAATCAAAAAGACACAGCCACCCCAAAGTTTGGGACGCCTCTGTTTATAAGAACCTCGTTTACCGTACAAGTTCAATATCACAGAAAGTGAAAAATGTATAAAGAACTTGTGGTACTTATGTACAATGCAGTATCACTCAGCAATGAAATCTATGTCATGAGGCCCGTAGCAGCATAATGAGTGGATTCAGGTACGATGATTCTAACTGAAATAAGTCACACAGAAAAAGAAACATCATAAGATATCAGTAATACACGGAATGTAAACTTGGCTACACAGGAACTGAATTCCAAAACAGAACAGTGTCTCAAAATTAGAAAACCAACTTATGCTTGCTTAAGGGGAAAGGTGAGTTGGGGTGCTGCATAAAACCAGAGATTGAAAGGAGCACAGATAAATTTCCTTAAGGCAAATATGGAATAGACAAGAGCTACTCCTTGCTCAACGAAATGGACTCAACACCCCATATTAAACGCCTAAGAATGTACTTGACTAGTAAGTATCTTAAAACCTATGGATTGCTATGTCTCCAAAAGAGAATCAAGCATGTGTACAGGGGCATAAACGCAGCAGTGATAGGATTGGAGAGGTTCGGTGAGCAAATGAAGACCCTTTGAAGTCATATTGCATGGTACCCATTTCACGGGTTTCAACTACCCAGGTTTAAGGTATTCTTCCTTCAGCTAAAACATGCATGTGGAACCCAGAGTATGATCAACCGTGTGAACGGGAGACGTGTTCAAATATGTCTCAGTTTTCCTCCCCTGGTACTCGGGTGCAACATTCCAGATGCTTTACTAACACTAGCCCCACTTGGAGAGTCAGCGCCTTTAACCTCCTGTTTGGCCCAGTTTGCAATTTCTGCGGAAGATGAACAGGAATAGCGAGAACCAATGAGAGACTAGCTGGAGGTGTCTGGACGGGCAAATTTAACTCTCATTTCCCACCAGGAAGAGGAAATAACCAAAGTCTCAGCATGCCGTGCCGGAACCAGATTAGGGCCTGAAGCCATCCTGCGGTGTTGCGGCCAGGTCACAAGAAAGCGAGTTGAAGAAAGGAGCTCAGGGGCACTGTAATTCTCAAACCTGCAGAGTTATAAATAACAGCTATCGTCCAAAAATATACTGAAGTAAGGCTGCCAAGAGGACTTGAAAGCGGGGCAGAATTGCAGGAAACCGATTTCAGGAGGTAGACAGGAATTGCATTGAAAGCATAGGAAAAGAGGCAGAACGTCCACAATGATGCACTTGGCCAAAAAGGGCTTATGCGTTTTTTCCTGAATATATTCAGGAAAAAACGCATAAGCCCTTTTTGGCCAACCAAGCAAGCTTGCAAAGGAAATCTGCACTACAATGAAGTCTCACTTCCCCCCGGTCAAAAGGGCCATCTGAAAAAAGTGTAAAATCCAGAAAGGCAGGAGAGGCCATGAAGAACTGGGAGCCTTGTTATGCTGATGGGCGGGATGTAAATTGCCAACAGCCACTCCAGAGAAGTGTATGGTGTTTCCTGAAACATCTAAAAAACAAAGCAACAGAGCCTAGGGCACTTCCACTTATGGTCCTATAGCTTAGGGAAATTAAAATAAAAAAGACACAGCCACCCCGAAGTTTGGAACGGCTCTGTTTAGAAGAACCTCGTTTACAGTACAAGTTCAACATCACAGAAAGTGAAAAATGGATAAAGAAGTTGTGGTATTTACTTACAAAGCAATATCACTCAGCAATGAAATCTATGTCATCAGGCCCTTAGCAGCACAATGAGTGGATTCAAGTATGATGATTCTAACTGAAATAAGACACACAGAAAAAGAAACATCATAAGATATCAGTAATACACGGAATGTAAACTTGGCTACACAGGAACTGAATTACAGAACAGATCAGGGTCTCAAATTTAGAAAACCAACTTATGCTTGCTTAAGGGGAAAGGTGAGTTGAGGTGCTGCATAAAACCAGAGAATGAAATGAGCACAGATAAAGTTCCTTAAGCCAAATATGGAATAGACAAGAGCTACTCCTTGCTCAACGAAATGGACTCAACACCGCATATTAAACGCCTAAGAATGTACCTGACTAGTAAGTATCTTAAAACCTATGGATTGCTATGTCTCCGAAAGAGAATCAAGCGTGTGTACAGGGGCATAAACGCAGCAGTGATAGGATTGGAGATATTCGATGAGCAAATGAAGACCCTTTGAAGTCATATTGCATGGTACCCATTCCACAGGTTTCAACTACCCACGTTTAAGGTATTCTTCCTTCAGCTAAAACATGCATGTGGAACCTAGAGTATGATCAACCGTGTGATCGGGAGACGTGTTCAAATATGTCTCAGTTTTCGTACCCTGGTACTCGGGTGCAACATTCCAGACGCTTTACTAACACTCTCCCGACTTGGAGAGTCAGTCCCTTTAACCTCCTGTTTGGCCCAGTTTGCAATTTCTGCGGAAGATGAACAGGAATAGCGAGAACCAATGAGAGACTAGCTGGAGGTGTCTGGACGGGCAAATTTAACTCTCGTTTCCCACCAAGAAGAGGAATTAACCAAAGGCTCAGCGTGCCGTGCCGGAACCAGATTAGGGCCTGAAGCCATCCTGCGGTGTTGCGGCCAGCTCACAAGAAAGCGAGTTGAAGAAAGGAGCTCAGGGGCACTGTAATTCACAAACCTGCAGAGTTATAAATGACAGCTATCGTCCAAAAATATACTGAAGTAAGGCTGCCAAGAGGACTTGAAAGCGGGGCAGAATTGCAGGAAACCGATTTCAGGAGGTAGACTGGAATTGCATTGAAAGCATAGGAAAAGAGGCAGAACGTCCACAATGATGCACTTGGCCAAAAAGGGCGTATGCGTTTTTTCCTGAATATATTCAGGAAAAAACGCATACACCCTTTTTGGCCAACCAAGCAAGCTTGCAAAGGAAATCTGCACTACAATGAAGTCTCACTTCCCCCCGGTCAAAAGGGCCATCTGAAAAAAGTGTAAAATCCAGAAAGGCAGGACAGGCCATGGAGAACTGGGAGCCTTGTTATGCTGATGGGCGGGATGTAAATTGCCAACAGACACTCGGGAGAAGTGTATGGTGTTTCCTGAAACATCTAAAAAACAAAGCAACAGAGCCTAGGGCACTTCCACTTATGGTCCTATAGCTTAGGGAAATTAAAATCAAAAAGACACAGCCACGCCAAAGTTTGGGACGCCTCTGTTTACAAGATCCTTGTTTACAGTACATGTTCAACATCGCAGAAAGTGAAAAATGGATAAAGAAGTTGTATTTACTTACAAAGCAATATCACTCAGCAATGAAATCTATGTCATCAGGCCCTTAGCAGCACAATGAGTGGATTCAGGTATGATGATTCTAACTGAAATAAGTCAAACAGCAAAAGAAACATCATAAGATATCAGTAATACACGGAATGTAAACTTGGCTACACAGGAACTGAATTCCAAAACAGAACAGGGTCTCAAATTTAGAAAACCAACCTATGCTTGCTTAAGGGGAAAGGTGAGTTGGGGTGCTGCATAAAACCAGAGATTGAAATGAGCACAGATAAAGTTCCTTAAGCCAAATATGGAATAGACAAGAGCTACTCCTTGCTCAACGAAATGGACTCAACACCCCATATTAAACGCCTAAGAATGTACCTGACTAGTAAGTATCTTAAAACCTATGGATTGCTATGTCTCCAAAAGAGAATCAAGCGTGTGTACAGGGGCATAAACGCAGCAGTGATAGGATTGGAGAGGTTCGGTGAGCAAATGAAGACCCTTTGAAGTTATATTGCATGGTACCCATTCCACGGGTCTCAACTCTCCAGGTTTAAGGTATTCTTCCTTCAGCTAAATCATGCACGTGGAACCCAGAGTATGATCAACCGTGTGAACGGGAGACGTGTTCAAATATGTCTCAGTTTTCGTACCCTGGTACTCGGGTGCAACATTCCAGATGCTTTACTAACACTCTCCCGACATGGAGAGTCAGTCCCTTTAACCTCCTGTATGGCTCAGTTTGCAATTTCTGCGGAAGATGAACAGGAATAGCGAGAACCAATGAGAGACTAGCTGGAGGTGTCTGGACGGGCAAATTTAACTCTCATTTCCCACCAGGAAGAGGAATTAACCAAAGGCTCAGCGTGCCGTGCCGGAACCAGATTACGGCCTGAAGCCATCCTGCGGTGTTGCGGCCAGCTCACAAGAAAGCGAGTTGAAGAAAGGAGCTCAGGGGCACTGTAATTCACAAACCTGCAGAGTTATAAATGACAGCTATCGTCCAAAAATATACTGAAGTAAGGCTGCCAAGAGGACTTGAAAGCGGGGCAGAATTGCAGGAAACCGATTTCAGGAGGTAGAGTGGAATTGCATTGAAAGCATAGGAAAAGAGGCAGAACGTCCACAATGATGCACTTGGCCAAAAAGGGCGTATGCGTTTTTTCCTGAATATATTCAGGAAAAAACGCATACGCCCTTTTTGGCCAACCAAGCAAGCTTGCAAAGGAAATCTGCACTACAATGAAGTCTCACTGCCCCACGGTCAAAAGGGCCATCTGAAAAAAGTGTAAAATCCAGAAAGGCAGGACAGGCCATGGAGAACTGGGAGCCTTGTTATGCTGATGGGAGGGATGTAAATTGCCAACAGACACTCGGGAGAAGTGTATGGTGTTTCCTGAAACATCTAAGAAACAAAGCAACAGAGCCTAGGGCACTTCCACTTATGGTCCTATAGCTTAGGGAAATTAAAATCAAAAAGACACAGCCACGCCAAAGTTTGGGACGCCTCTGTTTACAAGATCCTTGTTTACAGTACATGTTCAACATCGCAGAAAGTGAAAAATGGATAAAGAAGTTGTATTTACTTACAAAGCAATATCACTCAGCAATGAAATCTATGTCATCAGGCCCTTAGCAGCACAATGAGTGGATTCAGGTATGATGATTCTAACTGAAATAAGTCACACGGAAAAAGAAACATCATAAGATATCAGTAATACACGGAATGTAAACTTGGCTACACAGGAACTGAATTCCAAAACAGAACAGGGTCTCAAATTTAGAAAACCAACTTCTGCTTGCTTAAGGGGAAAGGTGAGTTGGGGTGCTGCATAAAACCAGAGATTGAAAGGAGCACAGATAAAGTTCCTGAAGCCAAATACGGAATAGACAAGAGCTACTCCTTGCTCAAAGAAATGGACTCAACACCGCATATTAAACGCCTAAGAATGTACCTGACTAGTAAGTATCTTAAAACCTATGGATTGCTATGTCTCCGAAAGAGAATCAAGCGTGTGTACAGGGGCATAAACGCAGCAGTGATAGGATTGGAGATATTCGATGAGCAAATGAAGACCCTTTGAAGTCATATTGCATGGTACCCATTCCACAGGTTTCAACTACCCACGTTTAAGGTATTCTTCCTTCAGCTAAAACATGCATGTGGAACCTAGAGTATGATCAACCGTGTGATCGGGAGACGTGTTCAAATATGTCTCAGTTTTCGTACCCTGGTACTCGGGTGCAACATTCCAGACGCTTTACTAACACTCTCCCGACTTGGAGAGTCAGTCCCTTTAACCTCCTGTTTGGCCCAGTTTGCAATTTCTGCGGAAGATGAACAGGAATAGCGAGAACCAATGAGAGACTAGCTGGAGGTGTCTGGACGGGCAAATTTAACTCTCGTTTCCCACCAAGAAGAGGAATTAACCAAAGGCTCAGCGTGCCGTGCCGGAACCAGATTAGGGCCTGAAGCCATCCTGCGGTGTTGCGGCCAGCTCACAAGAAAGCGAGTTGAAGAAAGGAGCTCAGGGGCACTGTAATTCACAAACCTGCAGAGTTATAAATGACAGCTATCGTCCAAAAATATACTGAAGTAAGGCTGCCAAGAGGACTTGAAAGCGGGGCAGAATTGCAGGAAACCGATTTCAGGAGGTAGACTGGAATTGCATTGAAAGCATAGGAAAAGAGGCAGAACGTCCACAATGATGCACTTGGCCAAAAAGGGCGTATGCGTTTTTTCCTGAATATATTCAGGAAAAAACGCATACGCCCTTTTTCGCCAACCAAGCAAGCTTGCAAAGGAAATCTGCACTACAATGAAGTCTCACTTCCCCCCGGTCAAAAGGGCCATCTGAAAAAAGTGTAAAATCCAGAAAGGCAGGACAGGCCATGGAGAACTGGGAGCCTTGTTATGCTGATGGGCGGGATGTAAATTGCCAACAGACACTCGGGAGAAGTGTATGGTGTTTCCTGAAACATCTAAAAAACAAAGCAACAGAGCCTAGGGCACTTCCACTTATGGTCCTATAGCTTAGGGAAATTAAAATCAAAAAGACACAGCCACCCCAAAGTTTGGGACGCCTCTGTTTACAAGAACCTCGTTTACCGTACAAGTTCAATATCACAGAAAGTGAAAAATGGATAAAGAACTTGTGGTACTTACGTACAATGCAGTATCACTCAGCAATGAAATCTATGTCATCAGGCCCGTAGCAGCATAATGAGTGGATTCAGGTACGATGATTCTAACTGAAATAAGTCACACAGAAAAAGAAACATCATAAGATATCAGTAATACACGGAATGTAAACTTGGCTACACAGGAACTGAATTACAGAACAGAACAGGGTCTCAAATTTAGAAAACCATCTTATGCTTGCTTAAGGGGAAAGGTGAGTTGGGGTGCTGCATAAAACCAGAGATTGAAATGAGCACAGATAAAGTTCCTTAAGCCAAATATGGAATAGACAAGAGCTACTCCTTGCTCAACGAAATGGACTCAACACCCCATATTAAATGCCTAAGAATGTACCTGACTAGTAAGTATCTAAAAACCTATGGATTGCTATGTCTCCAAAAGAGAATCAAGCGTGTGTACAGGGGCATAAACGCAGCAGTGATAGGATTGGAGAGGTTCGGTGAGCAAATGAAGACCCTTTGAAGTCATATTGCATGGTACCCATTCCACGGGTTTCAACCACCCAGTTTTAACGTATTCTTCCTTCAGCTAAAACATGCATGTGGAACCTAGAGTATGATCAACCGTGTGATTGGGAGACGTGTTCAAATATGTCTCAGTTTTCGTACCCTGGTACTCGGGTGCAACATTCCAGACGCTTTACTAACACTCTCCCGACTTGGAGAGTCAGTCCCTTTAACCTCCTGTTTGGCCCAGTTTGCAATTTCTGCGGAAGATGAACAGGAATAGCGAGAACCAATGAGAGACTAGCTGGAGGTGTCTGGACGGGCAAATTTAACTCTCGTTTCCCACCAAGAAGAGGAATTAACCAAAGGCTCAGCGTGCCGTGCCGGAACCAGATTAGGGCCTGAAGCCATCCTGCGGTGTTGCGGCCAGCTCAAAAGAAAGCGAGTTGAAGAAAGGAGCTCAGGGGCACTGTAATTCACAAACCTGCAGAGTTATAAATGACAGCTATCGTCCAAAAATATACTGAAGTAAGGCTGCCAAGAGGACTTGAAAGCGGGGCAGAATTGCAGGAAACCGATTTCAGGATGTAGACTGGAATTTCATTCAAAGCATAGGAAAAGAGGCAAAACGTCCACAATCATGCACTTGGCCAAAAAGGGCATATGCGTTTTTTCCTGAATATATTCAGGAAAAAACGCATACGCCCTTTTTGGCCAACCAATCAAGCTTGCAAAGGAAATCTGCACTACAATGAAGTCTCACTTCCCCCCGGTCAAAAGGGCCATCTGAAAAAAGTGTAAAATCCAGAAAGGCAGGACAGGCCATGGAGAACTGGGAGCCTTGTTATGCTGATGGGCGGGATGTAAATTGCCAACAGCCACTCGGGAGAAGTGTATGGTGTTTCCTGAAACATCTACAAAACAAAGCAACAGAGCCTAGGGCACTTCCACTTATGGTCCTATAGCTTAGGGAAATTAAAATCAAAAAGACACAGCCACCCCAAAGTTTGGGACGCCTCTGTTTACAAGAACCTCGTTTACCGTACAAGTTCAATATCACAGAAAGTGAAAAATGGATAAAGAATTTGTGGTACTTACGTACAATGCAGTATCACTCAGCAATGAAATCTATGTCATCAGGCCCGTAGCAGCATAATGAGTGGATTCAGGTACGATGATTCTAACTGAAATAAGTCACACAGAAAAAGAAACATCATAAGATATCAGTAATACACGGAATGTAAACTTGGCTACACAGGAACTGAATTACAGAACAGAACAGGGTCTCAAATTTAGAAAACCATCTTATGCTTGCTTAAGGGGAAAGGTGAATTGGGGTGCTGCATAAAACCAGAGATTGAAATGAGCACAGATAAAGTTCCTTAAGCCAAATATGGAATAGACAAGAGCTACTCCTTGCTCAACGAAATGGACTCAACACCCCATATTAAATGCCTAAGAATGTACCTGACTAGTAAGTATCTTAAAACCTATGGATTGCTATGTCTCCAAAAGAGAATCAAGCGTGTGTACAGGGGCATAAACGCAGCAGTGATAGGATTGGAGAGGTTCGGTGAGCAAATGAAGACCCTTTGAAGTCATATTGCATGGTACCCATTCCACGGGTTTCAACCACCCAGTTTTAAGGTATTCTTCCTTCAACTAAAACATGCATGTGGAACCTAGAGTATGATCAACCATGTGATCGGGAGACGTGTTCAAATATGTCTCAGTTTTCGTACCCTGGTACTCGGGTGCAACATTCCAGACGCTTTACTAACACTCTCCCGACTTGGAGAGTCAGTCCCTTTAACCTCCTGTTTGGCCCAGTTTGCAATTTCTGCGGAAGATGAACAGGAATAGCGAGAACCAATGAGAGACTAGCTGGAGGTGTCTGGACGGGCAAATTTAACTCCCATTTCCCACCAGAAAGAGGAATTAACCAAAGGCTCAGCGTGCCGTGCCGGAACCAGATTAGGGCCTGAAGCCATCCTGCGATGTTGCGGCCAGGTCACAAGAAAGCGAGTTGAAGAAAGGAGCTCAGGGGCACTGTAATTCACAAACCTGCAGAGTTATAAATGACAGCTATCGTCCAAAAATATACTGAAGTAAGGCTGCCAAGAGGACTTGAAAGCGGGGCAGAATTGCAGGAAACTGATTTCAGGAGGTAGACTGGAATTGCATTGAAAGCATAGGAAAAGAGGCAGAACGTCCACAATGATGCACTTGGCCAAAAAGGGCGTATGCGTTTTTTCCTGAATATATTCAGGAAAAAACGCATACGCCCTTTTTGGCCAACCAAGCAAGCTTGCAAAGGAAATCTGCACTACAATGAAGTCTCACTTCCCCCAGGTCAAAAGGGCCATCTGAAAAACGTGTAAAATCCAGAAAGGCAGGACAGGCCATGGAGAACTGGGAGCCTTGTTATGCTGATGGGCGGGATGTAAATTGCCAACAGCCACTCGGGAGAAGTGTATGGTGTTTCCTGAAACATCTAAAAAACAAAGCAACAGAGCCTAGGGCACTTCCACTTATGGTCCTATAGCTTAGGGAAATTAAAATCAAAAAGACACAGCCACCCCAAAGTTTGGGACGCCTCTGTTTATAAGAACCTCGTTTACCGTACAAGTTCAATATCACAGAAAGTGAAAAATGTATAAAGAACTTTTGGTACTTATGTACAATGCAGTATCACTCAGCAATGAAATCTATGTCATGAGGCCCGTAGCAGCATAATGAGTGGATTCAGGTACGATGATTCTAACTGAAATAAGTCACACAGAAAAAGAAACATCATAAGATATCAGTAATACACGGAATGTAAACTTGGCTACACAGGAACTGAATTCCAAAACAGAACAGTGTCTCAAAATTAGAAAACCAACATATGCTTGCTTAAGGGGAAAGGTGAGTTGGGGTGCTGCATAAAACCAGAGATTGCAATGAGCACAGATAAAGTTCCTTAAGCCAAATATGGAATAGACAAGAGCTACTCCTTGCTCAACGAAATGGACTCAACACCCCATATTAAACGCCTAAGAATGTACCTGACTAGTAAGTATCTTAAAACCTATGGATTGCTATGTCTCCAAAAGAGAATCAAGCGAGTGTACAGGGGCATAAACGCAGAAGTGATAGGATTGGAGAGGTTCGGTGAGCAAATGAAGACACTTTGAAGTCATATTGCATGGTACCCATTCCACGGGTTTCAACCACCCAGTTTTAAGGTATTCTTCCTTCAGCTAAAACATGCATGTGGAACCTAGAGTATGATCAACCGTGTGATCGGGAGACGTGTTCAAATATGTCTCAGTTTTCGTACCCTGGTACTCGGGTGCAACATTCCAGACGCTTTACTAACACTCTCCCGACTTGGAGAGTCAGTCCCTTTAACCTCCTGTTTGGCCCAGTTTGCAATTTCTGCGGAAGATGAACAGGAATAGCGAGAACCAATGAGAGACTAGCTAGAGGTGTCTGGACGGGCAAATTTAACTCTCATTTCCCACCAGGAAGAGGAATTAACCAAAGGCTCAGCGTGCCGTGCCGGAACCAGATTAGGGCCTGAAGCCATCCTGCGGTGTTGCGGCCAGGTCACAAGAAAGCGAGTTGAAGAAAGGAGCTCAGGGGCACTGTAATTCACAAACCTGCAGAGTTATAAATGACAGCTATCGTCCAAAAATATACTGAAGTAAGGCTGCCAAGAGGACTTGAAAGCGGGGCAGAATTGCAGGAAACCGATTTCAGGAGGTAGAGTGGAATTGCATTGAAAGCATAGGAAAAGAGGCAGAACGTCCACAATGATGCACTTGGCCAAAAAGGGCGTATGCGTTTTTTCCTGAATATATTCAGGAAAAAACGCATACGCCCTTTTTGGCCAACCAAGCAAGCTTGCAAAGGAAATCTGCACTACAATGAAGTCTCACTTCCCCCAGGTCAAAAGGGCCATCTGAAAAAAGTGTAAAATCCAGAAAGGCAGGACAGGCCATGGAGAACTGGGAGCCTTGTTATGCTGATGGGCGGGATGTAAATTGCCAACAGCCACTCGGGAGAAGTGTATGGTGTTTCCTGAAACATCTAAAAAACAAAGCAACAGAGCCTAGGGCACTTCCACTTATGGTCTTATAGCTTAGGGAAATTAAAATCAAAAAGACACAGCCACCCCAAAGTTTGGGACGCCTCTGTTTATAAGAACCTCGTTTACCGTACAAGTTCAATATCACAGAAAGTGAAAAATGTATAAAGAACTTGTGGTACTTATGTACAATGCAGTATCACTCAGCCATGAAATCTATGTCATGAGGCCCGTAGCAGCATAATGAGTGGATTCAGGTACGATGATTCTAACTGAAATAAGTCACACAGAAAAAGAAACATCATAAGATATCAGTAATACACGGAATGTAAACTTGGCTACACAGGAACTGAATTCCAAAACAGAACAGTGTCTCAAAATTAGAAAACCAACTTATGCTTGCTTAAGGGGAAAGGTGAGTTGGGGTGCTGCATAAAACCAGAGATTGAAATGAGCACAGATAAAGTTCCTTAAGCCAAATATGGAATAGACAAGAGCTACTCCTTGCTCAACGAAATGGACTCAACACCCCATATTAAACGCCTAAGAATGTACCTGACTAGTAAGTATCTTAAAACCTATGGATTGCTATGTCTCCAAAAGAGAATCAAGCGAGTGTACAGGGGCATAAACGCAGAAGTGATAGGATTGGAGAGGTTCGGTGAGCAAATGAAGACCCTTTGAAGTCCTATTGCATGGTACCCATTCCACGGGTTTCAAGTACCCAGGTTTAAGGTATTCTTCCTTCAGCTAAAACATGCATGTGGAACCCAGAGTATGATCAACCGTGTGAACGGGAGACGTGTTCAAATATGTCTCAGTTTTCGTACCCTGGTACTCGGGTGCAACATTCCAGACGCTTTACTAACACTCTCCCCACTTGGAGAGTCAGCGCCTTTAACCTCCTGTTTGGCCCAGTTTGCAATTTCTGTGGAAGATGAACAGGAATAGCGAGAACCAATGAGAGACTAGCTGGAGGTGTCTGGACGGGCAAATTTAACTCTCATTTCCCACCAGGAAGAGGAATTAACCAAAGGCTCAGCGTGCCGTGCCGGAACCAGATTAGGGCCTGAAGCCATCCTGCGGTGTTGCGGCCAGCTCACAAGAAAGCGAGTTGAAGAAAGGAGCTCAGGGGCACTGTAATTCTCAAACCTGCAGAGTTATAAATGACAGCTATCGTCCAAAAATATACTGAAGTAAGGCTGCCAAGAGGACTTGAAAGCGGAGCAGAATTGCAGGAAACCGATTTCAGGAGGTAGACTGGAATTGCATTGAAAGCATAGGAAAAGAGGCAGAACGTCCACAATGATGCACTTGGCCAAAAAGGGCGTATGCGTTTTTTCCTGAATATATTCAGGAAAAAACGCATACGCCCTTTTTGGCCAACCAAGCAAGCTTGCAAAGGAAATCTGCACTACAATGAAGTCTCACTTCCCCCCGGTCAAAAGGGCCATCTGAAAAAAGTGTAAAATCCAGAAAGGCAGGAGAGTCCATGAAGAACTGGGAGCCTTGTTATGCTGATGGGCGCGATGTAAATTGCCAACAGCCACTCGGGAGAAGTGTATGGTGTTTCCTGAAACATCTAAAAAACAAAGCAACAGAGCCTAGGGCACTTCCACTTATGGTCCTATAGCTTAGGGAAATTAAAATCAAAAAGACACAGCCACCCCGAAGTTTGGAACGGCTCTGTTTACAGGAACCTCGTTTACAGTACAAGTTCTACATCACAGAAAGTGAAAAATGGATAAAGAAGTTGTGGTATTTACTTACAAAGCAATATCACTCAGCAATGAAATCTATGTCATCAGGCCCTTAGCAGCACAATGAGTGGATTCAGGTATGATGATTCTAACTGAAATAAGTCACACAGAAAAAGAAACATCATAAGATATCAGTAATACACGGAATGTAAACTTGGCTACACAGGAACTGAATTACAGAACAGAACAGGGTCTCAAATTTAGAAAACCAACTTATGCTTGCTTAAGGGGAAAGGTGAGTTGAGGTGCTGCATAAAACCAGAGATTGAAATGAGCACAGATAAAGTTCCTTAAGCCAAATATGGAATAGACAAGAGCTACTCCTTGCTCAACGAAATGGACTCAACACCGCATATTAAACGCCTAAGAATGTACCTGACTAGTAAGTATCTTAAAACCTATGGATTACTATGTCTGCGAAAGAGAATCAAGCATGTGTGCAGGGGCATAAACGCAACAGTGATAGGATTGGAGAGGTTCGGTGAGCAAATGAAGACCCTTTGAGGTCGTATTGCATGGTACCCATTCCACGGGTTTCAAGTACCCAGGTTTAAGGTATTCTTCCTTCAGCTAAAACATGCATGTGGAACCCAGAGTATGATCAACCGTGTGAACGGGAGACGTGTTCAAATATGTCTCAGTTTTCCTCCCCTGGTACTCGGGTGCAACATTCCAGACGCTTTACTAACACTCTCCCGACTTGGAGAGTCAGTCCCCTTAACCTCTTGTTTGGCCGACTTTGCAATTTCTGCGGAAGATGAACAGGAATAGGGAGAACCAATGAGAGACTATCTGGGGGTGTCTGGACGGGCAAATTTAACTCTCATTTCCCACCAGGAAGAGGAATTAACCAAAGGCTCAGCGTGCCGTGCCGGAACCAGATTAGGGCCTGAAGCCATCCTGCGGTATTGCGGCCAGGTCACAAGAAAGCGAGTTGAAGAAAGGAGCTCAGGGGCACTGTAATTCAGAAACCTGCAGAGTTATAAATGACAGCTATCGTCCAAAAATATACTGAAGTAAGGCTGCCAAGAGGACTTGAATGCGGGGCAGAATTGCAGGAAACCAATTTCAGGAGGTAGACTGGAATTGCATTGAAAGCATAGGAAAAGAGGCAGAACGTCCACAATGATGCACTTGGCCAAAAAGGGCGTATGCGTTTTTTCCTGAATATATTCAGGAAAAAACGCATACGCCCTTTTTGGCCAACCAAGCAAGCTTGCAAAGGAAATCTGCACTACAATGAAGTCTCACTTCCCCCCGGTCAAAAGGGCCATCTGATAAAAGTGTAAAATCCAGAAAGGCAGGACAGGCCATGGAGAACTGGGAGCCTTGTTATGCTGATGGGCGGGATGTAAATTGCCAAAAGACACTTGGGAGAAGTGTTTGGTGTTTCCTGAAACATCTAAAAAACAAAGCAACAGAGCCTAGGGCACTTCCACTTATGGTCCTATAGCTTAGGGAAATTAAAATCAAAAAGACACAGCCACCCCAAAGTTTGGGACGCCTCTGTTTACAGGAACCTCGTTTACCGTACAAGTTCAATATCACAGAAAGTGAAAAATGGATAAAGAACTTGTGGTACTTACGTACAATGCAGTATCACTCAGCAATGAAATCTATGTCATCAGGCCCGTAGCAGCATAATGAGTGGATTCAGGTACGATGATTCTAACTGAAATAAGTCACACAGAAAAAGAAACATCATAAGATATCACTAATACATGGAATGTAAACTTGGCTACACAGGAACTGAATTACAGAACAGAACAGGGTCTCAAATTTAGAAACCCAACTTATGCTTGCTTAAGGGGAAAGGTGAGTTGGGGTGCTGCATAAAACCAGAGATTGAAAGGAGCACAGATAAAGTTCCTTAAGGCCAATATGGAATAGACAAGAGCTACTCCTTGCTCAACGAAATGGACTCAACACCGCATATTAAACGCCTAAGAATGTACCTGACTAGTAAGTATTTTAAAACCTATGGATTACTATGTCTGCGAAAGAGAATCAAGCATGTGTGCAAGGGCATAAACGCAGCAGTGATAGGATTGGAGAGGTTCGGAGAGCAAATGAAGACCCTTTGAAGTCATATTGCATGGTACCCATTCCACGGGTTTCAACTACCCAGGTTTAAGGTATTCTTCCTTCAGCTAAAACATGCATGTGGAACCCAGAGTATGATCAACCGTGTGAACGGGAGACGTGTTCAAATATGTCTCAGTTTTCCTCCCCTGGTACTCGGGTGCAACATTCCAGACGCTTTACTAACACTCTCCCCACTTGGAGAGTCAGCGCCTTTAACCTCCTGTTTGGCCCAGTTTGCAATTTCTGCGGAAGATGAACAGGAATAGCGAGAACCAATGAGAGACTAGCTGGAGGTGTCTGGACGGGCAAATTTAACTCTCATTTCCCACCAGGAAGAGGAATTAACCAAAGGCTCAGCGTGCCGTGCCGGAACCAGATTAGGGCCTGAAGCCATCCTGCGGGGTTGCGGCCAGCTCACAAGAAAGCGAGTTGAAGAAAGGAGCGCAGGGGCACTGTAATTCTCAAACCTGCAGAGTTATAAATGACAGCTATCGTCCAAAAATATACTGAAGTAAGGCTGCCAAGAGGACTTGAAAGCGGGGCAGAATTGCAGGAAACCAATTTCAGGAGGTAGAGTGGAATTGCATTGAAAGCATAGGAAAAGAGGCAGAACGTCCACAATGATGCACTTGGCCAAAAAGGGCGTATGCGTTTTTTCCTGAATATATTCAGGAAAAAACGCATACGCCCTTTTTGGCCAACCAAGCAAGCTTGCAAAGGAAATCTGCACTACAATGAAGTCTCACTTCCCCCCGGTCAAAAGGGCCATCTGAAAAAAGTGTAAAATCCAGAAAGGCAGGAGAGGCCATGAAGAACTGGGAGCCTTGTTATGCTGATGGGCGCGATGTAAATTGCCAACAGCCACTCGGGAGAAGTGTATGGTGTTTCCTGAAACATCTAAAAAACAAAGCAACAGAGCCTAGGGCACTTCTACTTATGGTCCTATAGCTTAGGGAAATTAAAATCAAAAAGACACAGCCACCCCGAAGTTTGGAACGGCTCTGTTTACAGGAACCTCGTTTACAGTACAAGTTCTACATCACAGAAAGTGAAAAATGGATAAAGAAGTTGTGGTATTTACTTACAAAGCAATATCACTCAGCAATGAAATCTATGTCATCAGGCCCTTAGCAGCACAATGAGTGGATTCAGGTATGATGATTCTAACTGAAATAAGTCACACAGAAAAAGAAACATCATAAGATATCAGTAATACACGGAATGTAAACTTGGCTACACAGGAACTGAATTACAGAACAGAACAGGGTCTCAAATTTAGAAAACCAACTTATGCTTGCTTAAGGGGAAAGGTGAGTTGAGGTGCTGCATAAAACCAGAGATTGAAATGAGCACAGATAAAGTTCCTTAAGCCAAATATGGAATAGACAAGAGCTACTCCTTGCTCAACGAAATGGACTCAACACCGCATATTAAACGCCTAAGAATGTACCTGACTAGTAAGTATCTTAAAACCTATGGATTACTATGTCTGCGAAAGAGAATCAAGCATGTGTGCAGGGGCATAAACGCAGCAGTGATAGGATTGGAGAGGTTCGGTGAGCAATTGAAGACCCTTTGAAGTCATATTGCATGGTACCCATTACACGGGTCTCAACTCTCCAGGTTTAAGGTATTCTTCCTTCAGCTAAAACATGCATCTGGAACCCAGAGTATGATCAACCGTGTGAACGGGAGACGTGTTCAAATATGTCTCAGTTTTCCTCCCCTGGTACTCGGGTGCAACATTCCAGACGCTTTACTAACACTCTCCCCACTTGGAGAGTCAGCGCCTTTAACCTCCTGTTTGGCCCAGTTTGCAATTTCTGCGGAAGATGAACAGGAATAGCGAGAACCAATGAGAGACTAGCTGGAGGTGTCTGGACGGGCAAATTTAACTCTCATTTCCCACCAGGAAGAGGAATTAACCAAAGGCTCAGCGTGCCGTGCCGGAACAAGATTAGGGCCTGAAGCCATCCTGCGGGGTTGCGGCCAGCTCACAAGAAAGCGAGTTGAAGAAAGGAGCTCAGGGGCACTGTAATTCTCAAACCTGCAGAGTTATAAATGACAGCTATCGTCCAAAAATATACTGAAGTAAGGCTGCCAAGAGGACTTGAAAGCGGGGCAGAATTGCAGGAAACCAATTTCAGGAGGTAGAGTGGAATTGCATTGAAAGCATAGGAAAAGAGGCAGAACGTCCACAATGATGCACTTGGCCAAAAAGGGCGTATGCGTTTTTTCCTGAATATATTCAGGAAAAAACGCATACGCCCTTTTTGGCCAACCAAGCAAGCTTGCAAAGGAAATCTGCACTACAATGAAGTCTCACTTCCCCCCGGTCAAAAGGGCCATCTGAAAAAAGTGTAAAATCCAGAAAGGCAGGAGAGGCCATGAAGAACTGGGAGCCTTGTTATGCTGATGGGCGCGATGTAAATTGCCAACAGCCACTCGGGAGAAGTGTATGGTGTTTCCTGAAACATCTAAAAAACAAAGCAACAGAGCCTAGGGCACTTCTACTTATGGTCCTATAGCTTAGGGAAATTAAAATCAAAAAGACACAGCCACCCCGAAGTTTGGAACGGCTCTGTTTACAGGAACCTCGTTTACAGTACAAGTTCTACATCACAGAAAGTGAAAAATGGATAAAGAAGTTGTGGTATTTACTTACAAAGCCATATCACTCAGCAATGAAATCTATGTCATCAGGCCCTTAGCAGCACAATGAGTGGATTCAGGTATGATGATTCTAACTGAAATAATTCACACAGAAAAAGAAACATCATAAGATATCAGTAATACACGGAATGTAAACTTGGCTACACAGGAACTGAATTACAGAACAGAACAGGGTCTCAAATTTAGAAAACCAACTTATGCTTGCTTAAGGGGAAAGGTGAGTTGAGGTGCTGCATAAAACCAGAGATTGAAATGAGCACAGATAAAGTTCCTTAAGCCAAATATGGAATAGACAAGAGCTACTCCTTGCTCAACGAAATGGACTCAACACCGCATATTAAACGCCTAAGAATGTACCTGACTAGTAAGTATCTTAAAACCTATGGATTACTATGTCTGCGAAAGAGAATCAAGCATGTGTGCAGGGGCATAAACGCAGCAGTGATAGGATTGGAGAGGTTCGGTGAGCAATTGAAGACCCTTTGAAGTCATATTGCATGGTACCCATTACACGGGTCTCAACTCTCCAGGTTTAAGGTATTCTTCCTTCAGCTAAAACATGCATCTGGAACCCAGAGTATGATCAACCGTGTGAACGGGAGACGTGTTCAAATATGTCTCAGTTTTCCTCCCCTGGTACTCGGGTGCAACATTCCAGACGCTTTACTAACACTCTCCCCACTTGGAGAGTCAGCGCCTTTAACCTCCTGTTTGGCCCAGTTTGCAATTTCTGCGGAAGATGAACAGGAATAGCGAGAACCAATGAGAGACTAGCTGGAGGTGTCTGGACGGGCAAATTTCACTCTAATTTCCCACCAGGAAGAGGAATTAACCAAAGGCTCAGCGTGCCGTGCCGGAACAAGATTAGGGCCTGAAGCCATCCTGCGGGGTTGCGGCCAGCTCACAAGAAAGCGAGTTGAAGAAAGGAGCTCAGGGGCACTGCAATTCTCAAACCTGCAGAGTTATAAATGACAGCTATCGTCCAAAAATATACTGAAGTAAGGCTGCCAAGAGGACTTGAAAGCGGGGCAGAATTGCAGGAAACCAATTTCAGGAGGTAGAGTGGAATTGCATTGAAAGCATAGGAAAAGAGGCAGAACGTCCACAATGATGCACTTGGCCAAAAAGGGCGTATGCGTTTTTTCCTGAATATATTCAGGAAAAAACGCATACGCCCTTTTTGGCCAACCAAGCAAGCTTGCAAAGGAAATCTGCACTACAATGAAGTCTCACTTCCCCCCGGTCAAAAGGGCCATCTGAAAAAAGTGTAAAATCCAGAAAGGCAGGAGAGGCCATGAAGAACTGGGAGCCTTGTTATGCTGATGGGCGCGATGTAAATTGCCAACAGCCACTCGGGAGAAGTGTATGGTGTTTCCTGAAACATCTAAAAAACAAAGCAACAGAGCCTAGGGCACTTCTACTTATGGTCCTATAGCTTAGGGAAATTAAAATCAAAAAGACACAGCCACCCCGAAGTTTGGAACGGCTCTGTTTACAGGAACCTCGTTTACAGTACAAGTTCTACATCACAGAAAGTGAAAAATGGATAAAGAAGTTGTGGTATTTACTTACAAAGCAATATCACTCAGCAATGAAATCTATGTCATCAGGCCCTTAGCAGCACAATGAGTGGATTCAGGTATGATGATTCTAACTGAAATAAGTCACACAGAAAAAGAAACATCATAAGATATCAGTAATACACGGAATGTAAACTTGGCTACACAGGAACTGAATTACAGAACAGAACAGGGTCTCAAATTTAGAAAACCAACTTATGCTTGCTTAAGGGGAAAGGTGAGTTGAGGTGCTGCATAAAACCAGAGATTGAAATGAGCACAGATAAAGTTCCTTAAGCCAAATATGGAATAGACAAGAGCTACTCCTTGCTCAACGAAATGGACTCAACACCGCATATTAAACGCCTAAGAATGTACCTGACTAGTAAGTATCTTAAAACCTATGGATTACTATGTCTGCGAAAGAGAATCAAGCATGTGTGCAGGGGCATAAACGCAGCAGTGATAGGATTGGAGAGGTTCGGTGAGCAATTGAAGACCCTTTGAAGTCATATTGCATGGTACCCATTACACGGGTCTCAACTCTCCAGGTTTAAGGTATTCTTCCTTCAGGTAAAACATGCATCTGGAACCCAGAGTATGATCAACCGTGTGAACGGGAGACGTGTTCAAATATGTCTCAGTTTTCCTCCCCTGGTACTCGGGTGCAACATTCCAGACGCTTTACTAACACTCTCCCCACTTGGAGAGTCAGCGCCTTTAACCTCCTGTTTGGCCCAGTTTGCAATTTCTGCGGAAGATGAACAGGAATAGCGAGAACCAATGAGAGACTAGCTGGAGGTGTCTGGACGGGCAAATTTCACTCTAATTTCCCACCAGGAAGAGGAATTAACCAAAGGCTCAGCGTGCCGTGCCGGAACAAGATTAGGGCCTGAAGCCATCCTGCGGTGTTGCGGCCATCTCACAAGAAAGCGAGTTGAAGAAAGGAGCTCAGGGGCACTGTAATTCACAAACCTGCAGAGTTATAAATGACAGCTATCGTCCAAAAATATACTGAAGTAAGGCTGCCAAGAGGACTTGAAAGCGGGGCAGAATTGCAGGAAACCGATTTCAGGAGGTAGACTGGAATTGCATTGAAAGCATAGGAAAAGAGGAAGAACGTCCACAATGATGCACTTGGCCAAAAAGGCCGTATGCGTTTTTTCCTGAATATATTCAGGAAAAAACGCATACGCCCTTTTTGGCCAACCAAGCAAGCTTGCAAAGGAAATCTGCACTACAATGAAGTCTCACTTCCCCCCGGTCAAAAGGGCCATCTGTAAAAAGTGTAAAATCCAGAAAGGCAGGACAGGCCATGGAGAACTGGGAGCCTTGTTATGCTGATGGGCGGGATGTAAATTGCCAACAGACACTCGGGCGAAGTGTATGGTGTTTCCTGATGCATCTAAGAAACAAAGCAACAGAGCCTAGGGCACTTCCACTTATGGTCCTATAGCTTAGGGAAATTAAAATCAAAAAGACACAGCCACCCCGAAGTTTGGAACGGCTCTGTTTACAAGAACCTCGTTTACCGTACAAGTTCAACATCACAGAAAGTGAAAAATGGATAAAGAAGTTGTGGTATTTACTTACAAAGCAATATCACTCAGCAATGAAATCTATGTCATCAGGCCCTTAGCAGCACAATGAGTGGATTCAGGTATGATGATTCTAACTGAAATAAGTCACACAGAAAAAGAAACATCATAAGATATCAGTAATACACGGAATGTAAACTTGGCTACACAGGAACTGAATTACAGAACAGAACAGGGTCTCAAATTTAGAAAACCAACTTATGCTTGCTTAAGGGGAAAGGTGAGTTGGGGTGCTGCATAAAACCAGAGATTGAAATTAGCACAGATAAAGTTCCTTAAGCCAAATATGGAATAGACAAGAGCTACTCCTTGCTCAACGAAATGGACTCAACACCGCATATTAAACGCCTAAGAATGTACCTGACTAGTAAGTATCTTAAAACCTATGGATTGCTATGTCTCCAAAAGAGAATCAAGCGTGTGTACAGGGGCATAAACGCAGCAGTGATAGGATTGGAGAGGTTTGGTGGGCAGATGAAGACCCTTTGAAGTCACATTGCATGGTACCCATTACACGGGTCTCAACTCTCCAGGTTTAAGGTATTCTTCCTTCAGCTAAAACATGCATGTGGAACCCAGAGTATGATCAACCGTGTGAACGGGAGACGTGTTCAAATATGTCTCAGTTTTCTTCCCCTGGTACTTGGGTGCAACATTCCAGACGCTTTACCAACACTCTCCCCACTTGGAGAGTCAGCGCCTTTAACCTCCTGTTTGGCCCAGTTTGCAATTTCTGCGGAAGATGAACAGGAATAGGGAGAACCAATGAGAGACTAGCTGGAGGTGTCTGGACGGGCAAATTTAACTCTCATTTCCCACCAGGAAGAGGAAATAACCAAAGGCTCAGCGTGCCGTGCGGAACCAGATTAGGGCCTGAAGCCATCCTGCGGTGTTGCGGCCAACTCAAAAGAAAGCGAGTTGAAGAAAGGAGCTCAGGGGCACTGTAATTCACAAACCTGCAGAGTTATAAATGACAGCTATCATCCAAAAATATACTGAAGTAAGGCTGCCAAGAGGACTTGAAAGCGGGGCAGAATTGCAGGAAACCGATTTCAGGAGGTAGACTGGAATTGCATTGAAAGCATAGGAAAAGAGGCAGAACGTCCACAATGATGCACTTGGCCAAAAAGGGCGTATGCGTTTTTTCCTGAATATATTCAGGAAAAAACGCATACGCCCTTTTTGGCCAACGAAGCAAGCTTGCAAAGGAAATCTGCACTACAGTGAAGTCTCACTTCCCCCCGGTCAAAAGGGCCATCTGAAAAAAGTGGAAAATCCAGAAAGGCAGGACAGGCCATGGAGAACTGGGAGCCTTGTTATGCTGATGGGCGGGATGTAAATTGCCAACAGACACTCCGGAGAAGTGTATCGTGTTTCCTGAAACATCTAAAAAACAAAGCAACAGAGCCTAGGGCACTTCCACTTATGGTCCTATAGCTTAGGGAAATTAAAATCAAAAAGACACAGCCACCCCAAAGTTTGGGACGCCTGTGTTTACAAGAACCTCGTTTACAGTACAAGTTCAACATCGCAGAAAGTGAAAAATTGATAAAGAAGTTTTGGTATATACTTACAAAGCAATATCACTCAGCAATGAAATCTATGTCATCAGGCCCTTAGCAGGACAATGAGTGGATTCAGGTATGATGATTCTAACTGAAATAATTCACACAGAAAAAGAAACATCATAAGATATCAGTAATACACGGAATGTAAACTTGGCTACACAGGAACTGAATTACAGAACAGAGCAGGGTCTCAAATTTAGAAAACCAACTTATGCTTGCTTAAGGGGAAAGGTGAGTTGGGGTGCTGCATAAAACCAGAGATTGAAATGAGCACAGATAAAGTTCCTTAAGCCAAATATGGAATAGACAAGAGCTACTCCTTGCTCAACGAAATGGACTCAACACCCCATATTAAACGCCTAAGAATGTACCTGACTAGTGAGTATCTTAAAACCTATGGATTGCTATGTCTCCGAAAGAGAATCAAGCGTGTGTACAGTGGCATAAACGCAGCAGTGATTGGATTGGAGAGGTTCGGTGAGCAAATGAAGACCCTTTGAAGTCATATTGCATGGTACCCATTCCATGGGTTTCAACTACCCAGGTTTAAGGTATTCTTCCTTCAGCTAAAACATGCATGTGGAACCCAGAGTATGATCAACCATGTGATCGGGAGACGTGTTCAAATATGTCTCAGTTTTCCTCCCCTGGTACTCGGGTGCAACATTCCAGACGCTTTACTAACACTCTCCCGACTTGGAGAGTCAGTCCCTTTAACCTCCTGTTTGGCCCAGTTTGCAATTTCTGCGGAAGATGAACAGGAATAGCGAGAACCAATGAGAGACTAGCTGGAGGTGTCTGGACGGGCAAATTTAACTCTCATTTCCCACCAGGAAGAGGAATTAACCAAAGGCTCAGCGTGCCGTGCCGGAACCAGATTAGGGCATGAAGCCATCCTGCGGTGTTGCGGCCAGCTCAAAAGAAAGCAAGTTGAAGAAAGGAGCTCAGGGGCACTGTAATTCACAAACCTGCAGAGTTATAAATGACAGCTATCGTCCAAAAATATACTGAAGTAAGGCTGCCAAGAGGACTTGAAAGTGGGACAGAATTGCAGGAAACCGATTTCAGGAGGTAGACTGGAATTGCATTGAAAGCATAGGAAAAGAGGCAGAACGTCCACAATGATGCACTTGGCCAAAAAGGGCGTATGCGTTTTTTCCTGAATATATTCAGGAAAAAACGCATACGCACTTTTTGGCCAACCAAGCAAGCTTGCAAAGGAAATCTGCACTACAATGAAGTCTCACTTCCCCCAGGTCAAAAGGGCCATCTGAAAAAAGTGTAAAATCCAGAAAGGCAGGACAGGCCATGGAGAACTGGGAGCCTCGTTATGCTGATGGGCGGGATGTAAATTGCCAACAGACACTCGGGAGAAGTGTATGGTGTTTCCTGAAACATCTAAAAAACAAAGCAACAGAGCCTAGGGCACTTCCACTTATGGTCCTATAGCTTAGGGAAATTAAAATCAAAAAGACACAGCCACCCCAAAGTTTGGGACGCCTCTGTTTACAAGAACCTCGTTTACAGTACAAGTTCAACATCGCAGAAAGTGAAAAATGGATAAAGAAGTTGTGGTATTTACTTACAAAGCAATATCACTCAGCAATGAAATCTATGTCATCAGGCCCTTAGCAGCACAATGAGTGGATTCAGGTATGATGATTCTAACTGAAATAAGTCACACAGAAAAAGAAACATCATAAGATATCAGTAATACACGGAATGTAAACTTGGCTACACAGGAACTGAATTACAGAACAGAACAGGGTCTCAAATTTAGAAAACCAACTTATGCTTGCTTAAGGGGAAAGGTGAGTTGAGGTGCTGCATAAAACCAGAGATTGAAATGAGCACAGATAAAGTTCCTTAAGCCAAATATGGAATAGACAAGAGCTACTCCTTGCTCAACGAAATGGACTCAACACCGCATATTAAACGCGTAAGAATGTACCTGACTAGTAAGTATCTTAAAACCTATGGATTGCTATGTCTCCGAAAGAGAATCAAGCATGTGTACAGGGGCATAAACGCAGTAGTGATAGGATTGGAGAGGTTTGGTGAGCAAATGAAGACCCTTTGAAGTCATATTGCATGGTACCGATTCCACGGGTCTCAACTACCCAGGTTTAAGGTATTTTTCCTTCAACTAAAACATGCATGTGGAACCCAGAGTATGATCAACCATGTGAACGGGAGACGTGTTCAAATATGTCTCAGTTTTCCTCCCCTGGTACTTGGGTGCAACATTCCAGATGCTTTACCAACACTCTCCCCACTTGGAGAGTCAGCGCCTTTAACCTCCTGTTTGGCCCAGTTTGCAATTTCTGCCGAAGATGAACAGGAATAGGGAGAACCAATGAGAGACTAGCTGGAGGTGTCTGGACGGGCAAATTTAACTCTCATTTCCCACCAGGAAAAGGAAATAACCAAAGGCTCAGCGTTCCGTGTGGAACCAGATTACGGCCTGAAGCCATCCTGCGGTGTTGCGGCCAGCTGAAAAGAAAGCGAGTTGAAGAAAGGAGCTCAGGGGCACTGTAATTCACAAACCTGCAGAGTTATAAATAACAGCTATCGTCCAAAAATATACTGAAGTAAGGCTGCCAAGAGGATTTGAAAGCGGGGCAGAATTGCAGGAAACCGATTTCAGGAGGTAGACTGGAATTGCATTGAAAGCATAGGAAAAGAGGCAGAACGTCCACAATGATGCACTTGGCCAAAAAGGGCGTATGCGTTTTTTCCTGAATATATTCAGGAAAAAACGCATACGCCCTTTTTGGCCAACCAAGCAAGCTTGCAAAGGAAATCTGCACTACAATGAAGTCTCACTTCCCCCCGGTCAAAAGGGCCATCTGAAAAAAGTGTAAAATCCAGAAAGGCAGGACAGGCCATGGAGAACTGGGAGCCTTATTATGCTGATGGGCGGGATGTAAATTGCCAACAGACACTCCGGAGAAGTGTATGGTGTTTCCTGAAACATCTAAAAAACAAAGCAACAGAGCCTAGAGCACTTCCACTTATGGTCCTATAGCTTAGGGAAATTAAAATCAAAAAGACACAGCCACCCCAAAGTTTGGGACGCCTGTGTTTACAAGAACCTCGTTTACAGTACAAGTTCAACATCGCAGAAAGTGAAAAATTGATAAAGAAGATTTGGTATATACTTACAAAGCAATATCACTCAGCAATGAAATCTATGTCATCAGGCCCTTAGCAGCACAATGAGTGGATTCAGGTATGATGATTCTAACTGAAATAAGTCACACAGAAAAAGAAACATCATAAGATATCAGTAATACACAGAATGTAAACTTGGCTACACAGGAACTGAATTACAGAACAGAACAGGGTCTCAAATTTAGAAAACCAACTTATGCTTGCTTAAGGGGAAAGGTGAGTTGGGGTGCTGCATAAAACCAGAGATTGAAATGAGCACAGATAAAGTTCCTTAAGCCAAATATGGAATAGACAAGAGCTACTCCTTGCTCAACGAAATGGACTCAAAACCGCATATTAAACGCCTAAGAATGTACCTGACTACTAAGTATCTTAAAACCTATGGATTGCTATGTCTTCAAAAGAGAATCAAGCATGTGTACAGTGGCATAAACGCAGCAGTGATAGGATTGGAGAGGTTCGGTGAGCAAATGAAGACCCTTTGAAGTCATATTACATGGTACCCATTCCACGGGTTTCAACTACCCAGGTTTAAGGTATTCTTCCTTCAGCTAAAACATGCATGTGGAACCCAGAGTATGATCAACCATGTGATCGGGAGACGTGTTCAAATATGTCTCAGTTTTCCTCCCCTGGTACTCGGGTGCAACATTCCAGACGCTTTACTAACACTCTCCCGACTTGGAGAGTCAGTCCCTTTAACCTCCTGTTTGGCCCAGTTTGCAATTTCTGCGGAAGATGAACAGGAATAGGGAGAACCAATGAGAGACTAGCTGGAGGTGTCTGGACGGGCAAAGTTAACTCTCATTTCCCACCAGGAAGAGGAAATAACCAAAGGCTCAGCGTGCCGTGCGGAAGCAGATTAGGGCCTGAAGCCATCCTGCGGTGTTGCGGCCAGCTGAAAAGAAAGCGAGTTGAAGAAAGGAGCTCAGGGGCACTGTAATTCACAAACCTGCAGAGTTATAAATGACAGCTATCGTCCAAAAATATACTGAAGTAAGGCTGCCAAGAGGATTTGAAAGCGGGGCAGAATTGCAGGAAACCGATTTCAGGAGGTAGACTGGAATTGCATTGAAAGCATAGGAAAAGAGGCAGAACGTCCACAATGATGCACTTGGCCAAAAAGGGCGTATGCGTTTTTTCCTGAATATATTCAGGAAAAAACGCATACGCCCTTTTTGGCCAACCAAGCAAGCTTGCAAAGGAAATCTGCACTACAATGAAGTCTCACTTCCCCCCGGTCAAAAGGGCCATCTGAAAAAAGTGTAAAATCCAGAAAGGCAGGACAGGCCATGGAGAACTGGGAGCCTTATTATGCTGATGGGCGGGATGTAAATTGCCAACAGCCACTCGGGAGAAGTGTATGGTGTTTCCTGAAACATCTAAAAAACAAAGCAACAGAGCCTAGGGCACTTCCACTTATGGTCCTATAGCTTAGGGAAATTAAAATCAAAAAGACACAGCCACCCCAAAGTTTGGGACGCCTCTGTTTACAAGAACCTCGTTTACAGTACAAGTTCAACATCGCAGAAAGTGAAAAATGGATAAAGAAGTTTTGGTATTTACTTACAAAGCAATATCACTCAGCAATGAAATCTATGTCATCAGGCCCTTAGCAGGACAATGAGTGGATTCAGGTATGATGATTCTAACTGAAATAAGTCACACAGAAAAAGAAACATCATAAGATATCAGTAATACACGGAATGTAACCTTGGCTACAGAGGAACTGAATTACAGAACAGAACAGGGTCTCAAATTTAGAAAACCAACTTATGCTTGCTTAAGGGGAAAGGTGAGTTGGGGTGCTGCATAAAACCAGAGATTGAAATGAGCACAGATAAATTTCCTTAAGCCAAATATGGAATAGACAAGAGCTACTCCTTGCTCAACGATATGGACTCTAAACCGCATATTAAACGCCTAAGAATGTACCTGACTAGTAAGTATCTTAAAACCTATGGATTGCTATGTCTCCGAAAGAGGATCAAGCATGTGTACAGGGGCATAAACGCAGCAGTGATAGGATTGGAGAGGTTCGGTGAGCAAATGAAGACCCTTTGAAGTCATATTGCATGGTTCCCGTTACACGGGTCTCAACTCTCCAGGTTTAAGGTATTCTTCCTTCAGCTAAAACATGCATGTGGAACCCAGAGTATGATCAACCGTGTGAACGGGAGACGTGTTCAAATATGTCTCAGTTTTCCTACCCTGGTACTCGGGTGCAACATTCCAGACGCTTTACTAACACTCTCCCCACTTGGAGAGTCAGCGCCTTTAACCTCCTGTTTGGTCCAGTTTGCAATTTCTGCGGAAGATGAACAGGAATAGGGAGAACCAATGAGAGACTAGCTGGAGGTGTCTGGACGGGCAAATTTAACTCTCATTTCCCACCAGGAAGAGGAAATAACCAAAAGCTCAGTGTGCCGTGCCGGAACAAGATTAGGGCCTGAAGCCATTCTGCGGGGTTGCGGCCAGCTCACAAGAAAGCGAGTTGAAGAAAGGACCTCAGGGGCACTGTAATTCACAAATCTGCAGAGTTATAAATGACAGCTATCGTCCAAAAATATACTGAAGTAAGGCTGCCAAGAGGACTTGAAAGCGGGGCAGAATTGCAGGAAACCGATTTCAGGAGGTAGACTGGAATTGCATTGAAAGCATAGGAAAAGAGGCAGAACGTCCCCAATGATGCACTTGGCCAAAAAGGGCGTATGCGTTTTTTCCTGAATATATTCAGGAAAAAACGCATACGCCCTTTTTGGCCAACCAAGCAAGCTTGCAAAGGAAATCTGCACTACAATGAAGTCTCACTTCCCCCCGGTCAAAAGGGCCATCTGAAAAAAGTGTAAAATCCAGAAAGGCAGGACAGGCCATGGAGAACTGGGAGCCTTGTTATGCTCATGGGCGGGATGTAAATTGCCAACAGACACTCGGGAGAAGTGTATGGTGTTTCCTGAAACATCTAAGAAACAAAGCAACAGAGCCTAGGGCACTTCCACTTATGGTCCTATAGCATAGGGAAATTAAAATCAAAAAGACACAGCCACCCCAAAGTTTGGGACGCCTCTGTTTACAAGAACCTCGTTTACAGTACAAGTTCAACATCGCAGAAAGTGAAAAATGGATAAAGAACTTGTGGTATTTACTTACAAAGCAATATCACTCAGCAATGAAATCTATGTCATCAGGCCCTTAGCAGCACAATGACTGGATTCAGGTATGATGATTCTAACTGAAATAAGTCACACAGAAAAAGAAACATCATAAGATATCAGTAATACACGGAATGTAAACTTGGCTACACAGGAACTGAATTACAGAACAGAACAGGGTCTCAAATTTAGAAAACCAACTTATGCTTGCTTAAGGGGAAAGGTGAGTTGGGGTGCTGCATAAAACCAGAGATTGAAATGAGCACAGATAAAGTTCCTTAAGCCAAATATGGAATAGACAAGAGCTACTCCTTGCTCAACGAAATGGACTCAACACCCCATATTAAACGCCTAAGAATGTACCTGAGTAGTAAGTATCTTAAAACCTATGGATTGCTGTGTCTCCAAAAGAGAATCAAGCCTGTGTACAGGGGCATAAACGCAGCAGTGATAGGATTGGAGAGGTTTGGTGAGCAAATGAAGACCCTTTGAAGTCATATTGCATGGTACCCATTACACGGGTCTCAACTCTCCAGGTTTAAGGTATTCTTCCTTCAGCTAAAACATGCATGTGGAACCCAGAGTATGATCAACCGTGTGAACGGGAGACGTGTTCAAATATGTCTCAGTTTTCCTCCCCTGGTACTCGGGTGCAACATTCCAGACGCTTTACTAACATTCTCCCCACTTGGAGAGTCAGTCCCTTTAACCTCCTGTTTGGCCCAGTTTGCAATTTCTGCGGAAGATGAACAGGAATAGCGAGAACCAATGAGAGACTAGCTGGAGGTGTCTGGACGGGCAAAGTTAACTCTCATTTCCCACCAGGAAGAGGAAATAACCAAAGGCTCAGCGTGCCGTGCCGGAACCAGATTAGGGCCTGAAGCCATCCTGCGGTGTTGCGGCCAGCTCAAAAGAAAGCGAGTTGAAGAAAGGAGCTCAGGGGCACTGTAATTCACAAACCTGCAGAGTTATAAATGACAGCTATCGTCCAAAAATATACTGAAGTAAGGCTGCCAAGAGGACTTGAAACGGGGCAGAATTGCAGGAAACCGATTTCAGGAGGTAGACTGGAATTGCATTGAAAGCATAGGAAAAGAGGAAGAACGTCCACAATGATGCACTTGGCCAAAAAGGCCGTATGCGTTTTTTCCTGAATATATTCAGGAAAAAACGCATACGCCCTTTTTGGCCAACCAAGCAAGCTTGCAAAGGAAATCTGCACTACAATGAAGTCTCACTTCCCCCCGGTCAAAAGGGCCATCTGAAAAAAGTGTAAAATCCAGAAAGGCAGGACAGGCCATGGAGAACTGGGAGCCTTGTTATGCTGATGGGCGGGATGTAAATTGCCAACAGCCACTCCAGAGAAGTGTATGGTGTTTCCTGAAACATCTAAGAAACAAAGCAACAGAGCCTAGGGCACTTCCACTTATGGTCCTATAGCTTAGGGAAATTAAAATCAAAAAGACACAGCCACCCCAAAGTTTGGGACGCCTCTGTTTACAAGAACCTCATTTACCGTACAAGTTCAATATCACAGAAAGTGAAAAATGGATAAAGAACTTGTGGTACTTACGTACAATGCAGTATCACTCAGCAATGAAATCTATGTCATCAGGCCCGTAGCAGCATAATGAGTGGATTCAGGTACGATGATTCTAACTGAAATAAGTCACACAGAAAAAGAAACATCATAAGATATCACTAATACACGGAATGTAAACTTGGCTACACAGGAACTGAATTCCAAAACAGAACAGGGTCTCAAATTTAGAAAACCAACTTATGCTTGCTTAAGGGGAAAGGTGAGTTGGGGTGCTGCATAAAACCAGAGATTGAAATGAGCACAGATAAAGTTCCTTAAGCCAAATATGGAATAGACAAGAGCTACTCCTTGCTCAACGAAATGGACTCAACACCCCATATTAAACGCCTAAGAATGTACCTGACTAGTAAGTATCTTAAAACCTATGGATTGCTATGTCTCCAAAAGAGAATCAAGCATGTGTACAGGAGCATAAACGCAGCAGTGATAAGACTGGAGAGGTTCGGTGAGCAAATGAAGACCCTTTGAAGTCATATTTCATGGAACCCATTCCACGGGTTTCAACTACCCAGGTTTAAGGTATTCTTCCTTCAGCTAAAACATGCATGTGGAACCTAGAGTATGATCAACCATATGATCGGGAGACGTGTTCAAATATGTCTCAGATTTCGTACCCTGGTACTCGGGTGCAACATTCCAGATGCTTTACTAACACTCTCCCGACTTGGAGAGTCAGTCCCTTTAACCTCCTGTTTGGCCCAGTTTGCAATTTCTGCGGAAGATGAACAGGAATAGGGAGAACCAATGAGAGACTAGCTGGAGGTGTCTGGACGGGCAAATTTAACTCTCATTTCCCACCAGGAAGAGGAAATAACCAAAGGCTCAGCATGCCGTGCCGGAACCAGATTAGGGCCTGAAGCCATCCTGCGGTGTTGCGGCCAGCTCACAAGAAAGCGAGTTGAAGAAAGGAGCTCAGGGGCACTGTAATTCACAAACCTGCAGAGTTATAAATGACAGCTATCGTCCAAAAATATACTGAACTAAGGCTGCCAAGAGGACTTGAAAGCGGGGCAGAATTGCAGGAAACCGATTTCAGGAGGTAGACTGGAATTGCATTGAAAGCATAGGAAAAGAGGCAGAACGTCCACAATGATGCACTTGGCCAAAAAGGGCGTATGCGTTTTTTCCTGAATATATTCAGGAAAAAACGCATACGCCCTTTTTGGCCAACCAAGCAAACTTACAAAGGAAATCTGCACTACAATGAAGTCTCACTTCCCCTAGGTCAAAAGGGCCATCTGAAAAAAGTGTAAAATCCAGAAAGGGAGGACAAGCCATGGAGAACTGGGAGCCTTGTTATGCTGATGGGCGGGATGTAAATTGCCAACAGACACTCGGGACAAGTGTATGGTGTTTCCTGAAACATCTAAGAAACAAAGCAACAGAGCCTAGGGCACTTCCACTTATGGTACTATAGCTGAGGGAAGTTAAAATCAAAAAGACACAGCCACCCCAAAGTTTGGGACGCCTCTGTTTACAAGAACCTCGTTTACAGTACAAGTTCAACATCGCAGAAATTGAAAAATGGATAAAGAAGTTGTGGTATTTACTTACAAAGCAATATCACTCAGCACTGAAATCTATGTCATCAGGCCCTTAGCAGCACAATGAGTGGATTCAGATATGATGATTCTAACTGAAATAAGTCACACAGAAAAAGAAACATCATAAGATATCAGTAATACACGGAATGTAAACTTGGCTACACAGGAACTGAATTACAGAACAGAATAGTGTCTCAAATTTAGAAAACCAACTTATGCTTGCTTAAGGGGAAAGGTGAGTTGGGGTGCTGCATAAAACCAGAGATTGAAATGAGCACAGATAAAGTTCCTTAAGCCAAATATGGAATAGACAAGAGCTACTCCTTGCTCAACGAAATGGACTCAACACCCCATATTAAACGCCTAAGAATGTACCTGACTAGTAAGTATCTTAAAACCTATGGATTGCTATGTCTCCGAAAGAGAATCAAGCGTGTGTACAGGGGCATAAACGCAGCAGTGATAGGATTGGAGAGGTTCGGTAAGCAAACGAAGACCCTTTGAAGTCATATTGCATGGTACCCATTACACGGGTCTCAACTCTCCAGGTTTAAGGTATTCTTCCTTCAGCTAAAACATGCATGTGGAACCCAGAGTATGATCAACCATGTGATTGGGAGACGTGTTCAAATATGTCTCAGATTTCGTACCCTGGTACTCGGGTGCAACATTCCAGATGCTTTACTAACACTCTCCCGACTTGGAGAGTCAGTCCCTTTAACCTCCTGTTTGGCCCAGTTTGCAATTTCTGCGGAAGATGAACAGGAATAGCGAGAACCAATGAGAGACTAGCTGGAGGTGTCTGGACGGGCAAATTTAACTCTCATTTCCCACCAGGAAGAGGAATTAACCAAAGGCTCAGCGTGCCGTGCCCGAAACAGATTAGGGCCTGAAGCCATCTTGCGGTGTTGCGGCCAGCTCAAAAGAAAGCGAGTTGAAGAAAGGAGCTCAGGGGCACTGTAATTCACAAACCTGCAGAGTTATAAATGACAGCTATCGTCCAAAAATATACTGAAGTAAGGCTGCCAAGAGGACTTGAAAGCGGGGCAGAATTGCAGGAAACCGATTTCAGGAGGTAGACTGGAATTGCATTGAAAGCATAGGAAAAGAGGCAGAACGTCCACAATGATGCACTTGGCCAAAAAGGGCGTATGCGTTTTTTCCTGAATATATTCAGGAAAAAACGCATACGCCCTTTTTGGCCAACCAAGCAAGCTTGCAAAGGAAATCTGCACTACAATGAAGTCTCACTTCCCCCCGGTCAAAAGGGCCATCTGAAAAAAGTGTAAAATCCAGAAAGGCAGGACAGGCCATGGAGAACTGGGAGCCTTGTTATGCTGATGGGCGGGATGTAAATTGCCAACAGACACTCGGGAGAAGTGTATGGTGTTTCCTGAAACATCTAAGAAACAAAGCAACAGAGCCTAGGGCACTTCCACTTATGGTCCTATAGCTTAGGGAAATTAAAATCAAAAAGACACAGCCACCCCAAAGTTTGGGACGCCTCTGTTTACAAGAACCTCGTTTATAGTACAAGTTCAACATTGCAGAAATTGAAAAATGGATAAAGAAGTTGTGGTATATACTTACAAAGCACTATCACTCAGCACTGAAATCTATGTCATCAGGCCCTTAGCAGCACAATGAGTGGATTCAGATATGATGATTCTAACTGAAATAAGTCACACAGAAAAAGAAACATCATAAGATATCACTAATACACGGAATGTAAACTTGGCTACACAGGAACTGAATTACAGAACAGAACAGTGTCTCAAATTTAGAAAACCAACTTATGCTTGCTTAAGGGGAAAGGTGAGTTGGGGTGCTGCATAAAACCAGAGATTGAAATGAGCACAGATAAATTTCCTTAAGCCAAATATGGAATAGACAAGAGCTACTCCTTGCTAAACGAAATGGACTCAACACCCCATATTAAACACCTAAGAATGTACCTGACTAGTAAGTATCTTAAAACCTATGGATTGCTATGTCTCCAAAAAAGAATCAAGCGTGTGTACAGGGGTATAAACGCAGCAGTGATAGGATTGGAGAGGTTCGGTGAGCAAATGTAGACCCTTTGAAGTCATATTGCATGGTACCCATTCCACGGGTTTCAACTACCCAGGTTTAAGGTATTCTTCCTTCAGCTAAAACATGCATGTGGAACCTAGAGTATGATCAACCATGTGATTGGGAGACGTGTTCAAATATGTCTCAGATTTCGTACCCTGGTACTCGGGTGCAACATTCCAGATGCTTTACTAACACTCTCCCGACTTGGAGAGTCAGTCCCTTTAACCTCCTGTTTGGCCCAGTTTGCAATTTCTGCGGAAGATGAACAGGAATAGCGAGAACCAATGAGAGACTAGCTGGAGGTGTCTGGACGGGCAAATTTAACTCTCATTTCCCACCAGGAAGAGGAATAAACCAAAGGCTCAGCGTGCCGTGCCGGAACCAGATTAGGGCCTGAAGCCATCCTGCGGTGTTGCGGCCAGCTCACAAGAAAGCGAGTTGAAGAAAGGAGCTCAGGGGCACTGTAATTCACAAACCTGCAGAGTTATAAATGACAGCTATCGTCCAAAAATATACTGAAGTAAGGCTGCCAAGAGGACTTGAAAGCGGGGCAGAATTGCAGGTAACCGATTTCAGGAGGTAGACTGGAATTGCATTGAAAGCATAGGAAAAGAGGCAGAACGTCCACAATGATGCACTTGGCCAAAAAGGGCGTATGCGTTTTTTCCTGAATATATTCAGGAAAAAACGCATACGCCCTTTTTGGCCAACCAAGCAAACTTGCAAAGGAAATCTGCACTACAATGAAGTCTCACTTCCCCCCGGTCAAAAGGGCCATCTGAAAAAAGTGTAAAATCCAGCAAGGCAGGACAGGCCATGGAGAACTGGGAGCCTCGTTATGCTGATGGGCGGGATGTAAATTGCCAACAGACACTCGGGAGAAGTGTATGGTGTTTCCTGAAACATCTAAAAAACAAAGCAACAGAGCCTAGGGCACTTCCACTTATGGTCCTATAGCTTAGGGAAATTAAAATCAAAAAGACACAGCCACCCCAAAGTTTGGGACGCCTGTGTTTACAAGAACCTCGTTTACGGTACAAGTTCAACATCGCAGAAAGTGAAAAATGGATAAAGAACTTGTGGTACTTACGTACAATGCAGTATCACTCAGCAATGAAATCTATGTCATCAGGCCCGTAGCAGCATAATGAGTGGATTCAGGTACGATGATTCTAACTGAAATAAGTCACACAGAAAAAGAAACATCATAAGATATCACTAATACACGGAATGTAAACTTGGCTACACAGGAACTGAATTCCAAAACAGAACAGGGTCTCAAATTTAGAAAACCAACTTATGCTTGCTTAAGGGGAAAGGTGAGTTGGGGTGCTGCATAAAACCAGAGATTGAAATGAGCACAGATAAAGTTCCTTAAGCCAAATATGGAATAGACAAGAGCTACTCCTTGCTCAACGAAATGGACTCAACACCCCATATTAAACGCCTAAGAATGTACCTGACTAGTAAGTATCTTAAAACCTATGGATTGCTATGTCTCCAAAAGAGAATCAAGCGTGTGTACAGGGGCATAAACGCAGCAGTGATAGGATTGGAGAGGTTCGGTGAGCAAATGAAGACCCTTTGAAGTCATATTGCATGGTACCCATTGCACGGGTCTCAACTCTCCAGGTTTAACGTATTCTTCCTTCAGCTAAAACATGCATGTGGAACCCAGAGTATGATCAACCGTGTGAACAGGAGACGTGTTCAAATATGTCTCAGTTTTCCTCCCCGGTACTCGGGTGCAACATTCCAGACGCTTTACTAACAGTCTCCCCACTTGGAGAGTCAGCGCCTTTAACCTCCTCTTTGGCCCAGTTTGCAATTTCTGCAGAAGATGAACAGGAATAAGGAGAACCAATGAGAGACTAGCTGGAGGTGTCTGGACGGGCAAATTTAACTCTCATTTCCCACCAGGAAGAGGAATTAACCAAAGGCTCAGCGTGCCGTGCCCGAAACAGATTAGGGCCTGAAGCCATCTTGCGGTGTTGCGGCCAGCTCAAAAGAAAGCGAGTTGAAGAAAGGAGCTCAGGGGCACTGTAATTCACAAACCTGCAGAGTTATAAATGACAGCTATCGTCCAAAAATATACTGAAGTAAGGCTGCCAAGAGGACTTGAAAGCGGGGCAGAATTGCAGGAAACCGATTTCAGGAGGTAGACTGGAATTGCATTGAAAGCATAGGAAAAGAGGCAGAACGTCCACAATGATGCACTTGGCCAAAAAGGGCGTATGCGTTTTTTCCTGAATATATTCAGGAAAAAACGCATACGCCCTTTTTGGCCAACCAAGCAAGCTTGCAAAGGAAATCTGCACTACAATGAAGTCTCACTTCCCCCCGGTCAAAAGGGCCATCTGAAAAAAGTGTAAAATCCAGAAAGGCAGGACAGGCCATGGAGAACTGGGAGCCTTGTTATGCTGATGGGCGGGATGTAAATTGCCAACAGACACTCGGGAGAAGTGTATGGTGTTTCCTGAAACATCTAAGAAACAAAGCAACAGAGCCTAGGGCACTTCCACTTATGGTCCTATAGCTTAGGGAAATTAAAATCAAAAAGACACAGCCACCCCAAAGTTTGGGACGCCTCTGTTTACAAGAACCTCGTTTATAGTACAAGTTCAACATTGCAGAAATTGAAAAATGGATAAAGAAGTTGTGGTATATACTTACAAAGCACTATCACTCAGCACTGAAATCTATGTCATCAGGCCCTTAGCAGCACAATGAGTGGATTCAGATATGATGATTCTAACTGAAATAAGTCACACAGAAAAAGAAACATCATAAGATATCACTAATACACGGAATGTAAACTTGGCTACACAGGAACTGAATTACAGAACAGAACAGTGTCTCAAATTTAGAAAACCAACTTATGCTTGCTTAAGGGGAAAGGTGAGTTGGGGTGCTGCATAAAACCAGAGATTGAAATGAGCACAGATAAATTTCCTTAAGCCAAATATGGAATAGACAAGAGCTACTCCTTGCTAAACGAAATGGACTCAACACCCCATATTAAACACCTAAGAATGTACCTGACTAGTAAGTATCTTAAAACCTATGGATTGCTATGTCTCCAAAAAAGAATCAAGCGTGTGTACAGGGGTATAAACGCAGCAGTGATAGGATTGGAGAGGTTCGGTGAGCAAATGTAGACCCTTTGAAGTCATATTGCATGGTACCCATTCCACGGGTTTCAACTACCCAGGTTTAAGGTATTCTTCCTTCAGCTAAAACATGCATGTGGAACCTAGAGTATGATCAACCATGTGATTGGGAGACGTGTTCAAATATGTCTCAGATTTCGTACCCTGGTACTCGGGTGCAACATTCCAGATGCTTTACTAACACTCTCCCGACTTGGAGAGTCAGTCCCTTTAACCTCCTGTTTGGCCCAGTTTGCAATTTCTGCGGAAGATGAACAGGAATAGCGAGAACCAATGAGAGACTAGCTGGAGGTGTCTGGACGGGCAAATTTAACTCTCATTTCCCACCAGGAAGAGGAATAAACCAAAGGCTCAGCGTGCCGTGCCGGAACCAGATTAGGGCCTGAAGCCATCCTGCGGTGTTGCGGCCAGCTCACAAGAAAGCGAGTTGAAGAAAGGAGCTCAGGGGCACTGTAATTCACAAACCTGCAGAGTTATAAATGACAGCTATCGTCCAAAAATATACTGAAGTAAGGCTGCCAAGAGGACTTGAAAGCGGGGCAGAATTGCAGGTAACCGATTTCAGGAGGTAGACTGGAATTGCATTGAAAGCATAGGAAAAGAGGCAGAACGTCCAAAATGATGCACTTGGCCAAAAAGGGCGTATGCGTTTTTTCCTGAATATATTCAGGAAAAAACGCATACGCCCTTTTTGGCCAACCAAGCAAACTTGCAAAGGAAATCTGCACTACAATGACGTCTCACTTCCCCCCGGTCAAAAGGGCCATCTGAAAAAAGTGTAAAATCCAGCAAGGCAGGACAGGCCATGGAGAACTGGGAGCCTCGTTATGCTGATGGGCGGGATGTAAATTGCCAACAGACACTCGGGAGAAGTGTATGGTGTTTCCTGAAACATCTAAAAAACAAAGCAACAGAGCCTAGGGCACTTCCACTTATGGTCCTATAGCTTAGGGAAATTAAAATCAAAAAGACACAGCCACCCCAAAGTTTGGGACGCCTGTGTTTACAAGAACCTCGTTTACAGTACAAGTTCAACATCGCAGAAAGTGAAAAATGGATAAAGAACTTGTGGTACTTACGTACAATGCAGTATCACTCAGCAATGAAATCTATGTCATCAGGCCCGTAGCAGCATAATGAGTGGATTCAGGTACGATGATTCTAACTGAAATAAGTCACACAGAAAAAGAAACATCATAAGATATCACTAATACACGGAATGTAAACTTGGCTACACAGGAACTGAATTCCAAAACAGAACAGGGTCTCAAATTTAGAAAACCAACTTATGCTTGCTTAAGGGGAAAGGTGAGTTGGGGTGCTGCATAAAACCAGAGATTGAAATGAGCACAGATAAAGTTCCTTAAGCCAAATATGGAATAGACAAGAGCTACTCCTTGCTCAACGAAATGGACTCAACACCCCATATTAAACACCTAAGAATGTACCTGACTAGTAAGTATCTTAAAACCTATGGATTGCTATGTCTCCAAAAAAGAATCAAGCGTGTGTACAGGGGTATAAACGCAGCAGTGATAGGATTGGAGAGGTTCGGTGAGCAAATGTAGACCCTTTGAAGTCATATTGCATGGTACCCATTCCACGGGTCTCAACTCTCCAGGTTTAAGGTATTCTTCCTTCAGCTAAAACATGCATGAGGAACCTAGAGTATGATCAACCATGTGATCGGGAGACGTGTTCAAATATGTCTCAGTTTTCGTACCCTGGTACTCGGGTGCAACATTCCAGACGCTTTACTAACACTCTCCCGACTTGGAGAGTCAGTCCCTTTAATCTCCTGTTTGGCCCAGTTTGCAATTTCTGCGGAAGATGAACAGGAATAGGGAGAACCAATGAGAGACTAGCTGGAGGTGTCTGGACGGGCAAAGTTAACTCTCATTTCCCACCAGGAAGAGGAAATAACCAAAGGCTCAGCGTGCCGTGCGGAACCAGATTAGGGCCTGAAGCCATCCTGCGGTGTTGCGACCAGCTGAAAAGAAAGCGAGTTGAAGAAAGGAGCTCAGGGGCACTGTAATTCACAAACCTGCAGAGTTATAAATGACAGCTATCGTCCAAAAATATACTGAAGTAAGGCTGCCAAGAGGATTTGAAAGCGGGGCAGAATTGCAGGAAACCGATTTCAGGAGGTAGACTGGAATTGCATTGAAAGCATAGGAAAAGAGGCAGAACGTCCACAATGATGCACTTGGCCAAAAAGGGCGTATGCGTTTTTTCCTGAATATATTCAGGAAAAAACGCATACGCCCTTTTTGGCCAACCAAGCAAGCTTGCAAAGGAAATCTGCACTACAATGAAGTCTCACTTCCCCCCGGTCAAAAGGGCCATCTGAAAAAAGTGTAAAATCCAGAAAGGCAGGACAGGCCATGGAGAACTGGGAGCCTTATTATGCTGATGGGCGGGATGTAAATTGCCAACAGCCACTCGGGAGAAGTGTATGGTGTTTCCTGAAACATCTAAAAAACAAAGCAACAGAGCCTAGGGCACTTCCACTTATGGTCCTATAGCTTAGGGAAATTAAAATCAAAAAGACACAGCCACCCCAAAGTTTGGGACGCCTCTGTTTACAAGAACCTCGTTTACAGTACAAGTTCAACATCGCAGAAAGTGAAAAATGGATAAAGAAGTTTTGGTATTTACTTACAAAGCAATATCACTCAGCAATGAAATCTATGTCATCAGGCCCTTAGCAGGACAATGAGTGGATTCAGGTATGATGATTCTAACTGAAATAAGTCACACAGAAAAAGAAACATCATAAGATATCAGTAATACACGGAATGTAACCTTGGCTACAGAGGAACTGAATTACAGAACAGAACAGGGTCTCAAATTTAGAAAACAAACTTATGCTTGCTTAAGGGGAAAGGTGAGTTGGGGTGCTGCATAAAACCAGAGATTGAAATTAACACAGATAAAGTTCCTTAAGCCAAATATGGAATAGACAAGAGCTACTCCTTGCTCAACGATATGGACTTTAAACCGCATATTAAACGCCTAAGAATGTACCTGACTAGTAAGTATCTTAAAACCTATGGATTGCTATGTCTCCGAAAGAGGATCAAGCATGTGTACAGGGGCATAAACGCAGCAGTGATAGGATTGGAGAGGTTCGGTGAGCAAATGAAGACCCTTTGAAGTCATATTGCATGGTACCCGTTACACGGGTCTCAACTCTCCAGGTTTAAGGTATTCTTCCTTCAGCTAAAACATGCATGTGGAACCCAGAGTATGATCAACCGTGTGAACGGGAGACGTGTTCAAATATGTCTCAGTTTTCCTACCCTGGTACTCGGGTGCAACATTCCAGACGCTTTACTAACACTCTCCCCACTTGGAGAGTCAGCGCTTTTAACCTCCTGTTTGGTCCAGTTTGCAATTTCTGCGGAAGATGAACAGGAATAGGGAGAACCAATGAGAGACTAGCTGGAGGTGTCTGGACGGGCAAATTTAACTCTCATTTCCCACCAGGAAGAGGAAATAACCAAAAGCTCAGTGTGCCGTGCCGGAACAAGATCAGGGCCTGAAGCCATCCTGCGGTGTTGCGGCCAGCTCACAAGAAAGCGAGTTGAAGAAAGGACCTCAGGGGCACTGTAATTCACAAATCTGCAGAGTTATAAATGACAGCTATCGTCCAAAAATATACTGAAGTAAGGCTGCCAAGAGGACTTGAAAGCGGGGCAGAATTGCAGGAAACCGATTTCAGGAGGTAGACTGGAATTGCATTGAAAGCATAGGAAAAGAGGCAGAACGTCCCCAATGATGCACTTGGCCAAAAAGGGCGTATGCGTTTTTTCCTGAATATATTCAGGAAAAAACGCATACGCCCTTTTTGGCCAACCAAGCAAGCTTGCAAAGGAAATCTGCACTACAATGAAGTCTCACTTCCCCCCGGTCAAAAGGGCCATCTGAAAAAAGTGTAAAATCCAGAAAGGCAGGACAGGCCATGGAGAACTGGGAGCCTTGTTATGCTCATGGGCGGGATGTAAATTGCCAACAGACACTCGGGAGAAGTGTATGGTGTTTCCTGAAACATCTAAGAAACAAAGCAACAGAGCCTAGGGCACTTCCACTTATGGTCCTATAGCATAGGGAAATTAAAATCAAAAAGACACAGCCACCCCAAAGTTTGGGACGCCTCTGTTTACAAGAACCTCGTTTACAGTACAAGTTCAACATCGCAGAAAGTGAAAAATGGATAAAGAACTTGTGGTATTTACTTACAAAGCAATATCACTCAGCAATGAAATCTATGTCATCAGGCCCTTAGCAGCACAATGACTGGATTCAGGTATGATGATTCTAACTGAAATAAGTCACACAGAAAATGAAACATCATAAGATATCAGTAATACACGGAATGTAAACTTGGCTACACAGGAACTGAATTACAGAACAGAACAGGGTCTCAAATTTAGAAAACCAACTTATGCTTGCTTAAGGGGAAAGGTGAGTTGGGGTGCTGCATAAAACCAGAGATTGAAATGAGCACAGATAAAGTTCCTTAAGCCAAATATGGAATAGACAAGAGCTACTCCTTGCTCAACGAAATGGACTCAACACCCCATATTAAACGCCTAAGAATGTACCTGACTAGTAAGTATCTTAAAACCTATGGATTGCTATGTCTCCGAAAGAGAATCAAGCGTGTGTACAGGGGCATAAACGCAGCAGTGATAGGATTGGAGAGGTTCGGTAAGCAAACGAAGACCCTTTGAAGTCATATTGCATGGTACCCATTACACGGGTCTCAACTCTCCAGGTTTAAGGTATTCTTCCTTCAGCTAAAACATGCATGTGGAACCCAGAGTATGATCAACCGTGTGAACGGGAGACGTGTTCAAATATGTCTCAGTTTTCCTACCCTGGTACTCGGGTGCAACATTCCAGACGCTTTACTAACACTCTCCCCACTTGGAGAGTCAGCGCCTTTAACCTCCTGTTTGGTCCAGTTTGCAATTTCTGCGGAAGATGAACAGGAATAGGGAGAACCAATGAGAGACTAGCTGGAGGTGTCTGGAAGGGCAAATTTAACTCTCATTTCCCACCAGGAAGAGGAAATAACCAAAGGCTCAGCGTGCCGTGCCGGAACAAGATTAGGACCTGAAGCCATCCTGCGGGGTTGCGGCCAGCTCACAAGAAAGCGAGTTGAAGAAAGGAGCTCAGGGGCACTGTAATTCACAAACCTGCAGAGTTATAAATGACAGCTATCGTCCAAAAATATACTGAAGTAAGGCTGCCAAGAGGACTTGAAAGCGGGGCAGAATTGCAGGAAACCGATTTCAGGAGGTAGACTGGAATTGCATTGAAAGCATAGGAAAAGAGGCAGAACGTCCACAATGATGCACTTGGCCAAAAAGGGCGTATGCGTTTTTTCCTGAATATATTCAGGAAAAAACGCATACGCCCTTTTTCGCCAACCAAGCAAGCTTGCAAACGAAATCTGCACTACAATGAAGTCTCACTTCCCCCCGGTCAAAAGGGCCATCTGAAAAAAGTGTAAAATCCAGAAAGGCAGGACAGGCCATGGAGAACTGGGAGCCTCGTTATGCTGATGGGCGGGATGTAAATTGCCAACAGCCACTCCAGAGAAGTGTATGGTGTTTCCTGAAACATCTAAGAAACAAAGCAACAGAGCCTAGGGCACTTCCACTTATGGTCCTATAGCTTAGGGAAATTAAAATCAAAAAGACACAGCCACCCCAAAGTTTGGGACGCCTCTGTTTACAAGAACCTCATTTACCGTACAAGTTCAATATCACAGAAAGTGAAAAATGGATAAAGAACTTGTGGTACTTACGTACAATGCAGTATCACTCAGCAATGAAATCTATGTCATCAGGCCCGTAGCAGCATAATGAGTGGATTCAGGTACGATGATTCTAACTGAAATAAGTCACACAGAAAAAGAAACATCATAAGATATCACTAATACACGGAATGTAAACTTGGCTACACAGGAACTGAATTCCAAAACAGAACAGGGTCTCAAATTTAGAAAACCAACTTATGCTTGCTTAAGGGGAAAGGTGAGTTGGGGTGCTGCATAAAACCAGAGATTGAAATGAGCACAGATAAAGTTCCTTAAGCCAAATATGGAATAGACAAGAGCTACTCCTTGCTCAACGAAATGGACTCAACACCCCATATTAAACGCCTAAGAATGTACCTGAGTAGTAAGTATCTTAAAACCTATGGATTGCTGTGTCTCCAAAAGAGAATCAAGCCTGTGTACAGGGGCATAAACGCAGCAGTGATAGGATTGGAGAGGTTTGGTGAGCAAATGAAGACCCTTTGAAGTCATATTGCATGGTACCCATTACACGGGTCTCAACTCTCCAGGTTTAAGGTATTCTTCCTTCAGCTAAAACATGCATGTAGAACCCAGAGTATGATCAACCGTGTGAACGGGAGACGTGTTCAAATATGTCTCAGTTTTCCTCCCCTGGTACTCGGGTGCAACATTCCAGACGCTTTACTAACATTCTCCCCACTTGGAGAGTCAGCGCCTTTAACCTCCTGTTTGGCCCAGTTTGCAATTTCTGCGGAAGATGAACAGGAATAGCGAGAACCAATGAGAGACTAGCTGGAGGTGTCTGGACGGGCAAAGTTAACTCTCATTTCCCACCAGGAAGAGGAAATAACCAAAGGCTCAGCGTGCCGTGCCGGAACCAGATTAGGGCCTGAAGCCATCCTGCGGTGTTGCGGCCAGCTCAAAAGAAAGCGAGTTGAAGAAAGGAGCTCAGGGGCACTGTAATTCACAAACCTGCAGAGTTATAAATGACAGCTATCGTCCAAAAATATACTGAAGTAAGGCTGCCAAGAGGACTTGAAACGGGGCAGAATTGCAGGAAACCGATTTCAGGAGGTAGACTGGAATTGCATTGAAAGCATAGGAAAAGAGGCAGAACGTCCACAATGATGCACTTGGCCAAAAAGGGCGTATGCGTTTTTTCCTGAATATATTCAGGAAAAAACGCATACGCACTTTTTGGCCAACCAAGCAAGCTTGCAAAGGAAATCTGCACTACAATGAAGTCTCACTTCCCCCCGGTCAAAAGGGCCATCTGAAAAAAGTGTAAAATCCAGAAAGGCAGGACAGGCCATGGAGAACTGGGAGCCTTGTTATGCTGATGGGCGGGATGTAAATTGCCAACAGCCACTCCAGAGAAGTGTATGGTGTTTCCTGAAACATCTAAGAAACAAAGCAACAGAGCCTAGGGCACTTCCACTTATGGTCCTATAGCTTAGGGAAATTAAAATCAAAAAGACACAGCCACCCCAAAGTTTGGGACGCCTCTGTTTACAAGAACCTCATTTACCGTACAAGTTCAATATCACAGAAAGTGAAAAATGGATAAAGAACTTGTGGTACTTACGTACAATGCAGTATCACTCAGCAATGAAATCTATGTCATCAGGCCCGTAGCAGCATAATGAGTGGATTCAGGTACGATGATTCTAACTGAAATAAGTCACACAGAAAAAGAAACATCATAAGATATCACTAATACACGGAATGTAAACTTGGCTACACAGGAACTGAATTCCAAAACAGAACAGGGTCTCAAATTTAGAAAACCAACTTATGCTTGCTTAAGGGGAAAGGTGAGTTGGGGTGCTGCATAAAACCAGAGATTGAAATGAGCACAGATAAAGTTCCTTAAGCCAAATATGGAATAGACAAGAGCTACTCCTTGCTCAACGAAATGGACTCAACACCCCATATTAAACGCCTAAGAATGTACCTGACTAGTAAGTATCTTAAAACCTATGGATTGCTATGTCTCCAAAAGAGAATCAAGCATGTGTACAGGAGCATAAACGCAGCAGTGATAAGACTGGAGAGGTTCGGTGAGCAAATGAAGACCCTTTGAAGTCATATTTCATGGAACCCATTCCACGGGTTTCAACTACCCAGGTTTAAGGTATTCTTCCTTCACCTAAAACATGCATGTGGAACCTAGAGTATGATCAACCATGTGATCGGGAGACGTGTTCAAATATGTCTCAGATTTCGTACCCTGGTACTCGGGTGCAACATTCCAGATGCTTTACTAACACTCTCCCGACTTGGAGAGTCAGTCCCTTTAACCTCCTGTTTGGCCCAGTTTGCAATTTCTGCGGAAGATGAACAGGAATAGCGAGAACCAATGAGAGACTAGCTGGAGGTGTCTGGACGGGCAAATTTAACTCTCATTTCCCACCAGGAAGAGGAAATAACCAAAGGCTCAGCATGCCGTGCCGGAACCAGATTAGGGCCTGAAGCCATCCTGCGGGGTTGCGGCCAGCTCACAAGAAAGCGAGTTGAAGAAAGGAGCTCAGGGGCACTGTAATTCACAAACCTGCAGAGTTATAAATGACAGCTATCGTCCAAAAATATACTGAAGTAAGGCTGCCAAGAGGACTTGAAAGCGGGGCAGAATTGCAGGAAACCGATTTCAGGAGGTAGACTGGAATTGCATTGAAAGCATAGGAAAAGAGGCAGAACGTCCACAATGATGCACTTGGCCAAAAAGGGCGTATGCGTTTTTTCCTGAATATATTCAGGAAAAAACGCATACGCCCTTTTTCGCCAACCAAGCAAGCTTGCAAACGAAATCTGCACTACAATGAAGTCTCACTTCCCCCCGGTCAAAAGGGCCATCTGAAAAAAGTGTAAAATCCAGAAAGGCAGGACAGGCCATGGAGAACTGGGAGCCTTGTTATGCTGATGGGTGGGATGTAAATTGCCAACAGACACTCGGGAGAAGTGTATGGTGTTTCCTGAAACATCTAAGAAACAAAGCAACAGAGCCTAGGGCACTTCCACTTATGGTCCTATAGCTTAGGGAAATTAAAATCAAAAAGACACAGCCACCCCAAAGTTTGGGACGCCTCTGTTTACAAGAACCTCATTTACCGTACAAGTTCAATATCACAGAAAGTGAAAAATGGATAAAGAACTTGTGGTACTTACGTACAATGCAGTATCACTCAGCAATGAAATCTATGTCATCAGGCCCGTAGCAGCATAATGAGTGGATTCAGGTACGATGATTCTAACTGAAATAAGTCACACAGAAAAAGAAACATCATAAGATATCACTAATACACGGAATGTAAACTTGGCTACACAGGAACTGAATTCCAAAACAGAACAGGGTCTCAAATTTAGAAAACCAACTTATGCTTGCTTAAGGGGAAAGGTGAGTTGGGGTGCTGCATAAAACCAGAGATTGAAATGAGCACAGATAAAGTTCCTTAAGCCAAATATGGAATAGACAAGAGCTACTCCTTGCTCAACGAAATGGACTCAACACCCCATATTAAACGCCTAAGAATGTACCTGAGTAGTAAGTATCTTAAAACCTATGGATTGCTGTGTCTCCAAAAGAGAATCAAGCCTGTGTACAGGGGCATAAACGCAGCAGTGATAGGATTGGAGAGGTTTGGTGAGCAAATGAAGACCCTTTGAAGTCATATTGCATGGTACCCATTACAAGGGTCTCAACTCTCCAGGTTTAAGGTATTCTTCCTTCAGCTAAAACATGCATGTTGAACCCAGAGTATGATCAACCGTGTGAACGGGAGACGTGTTCAAATATGTCTCAGTTTTCCTCCCCTGGTACTCGGGTGCAACATTCCAGACGCTTTACTAACATTCTCCCCACTTGGAGAGTCAGTCCCTTTAACCTCCTGTTTGGCCCAGTTTGCAATTTCTGCGGAAGATGAACAGGAATAGCGAGAACCAATGAGAGACTAGCTGGAGGTGTCTGGACGGGCAAAGTTAACTCTCATTTCCCACCAGGAAGAGGAAATAACCAAAGGCTCAGCGTGCCGTGCCGGAACCAGATTAGGGCCTGAAGCCATCCTGCGGTGTTGCGGCCAGCTCAAAAGAAAGCGAGTTGAAGAAAGGAGCTCAGGGGCACTGTAATTCACAAACCTGCAGAGTTATAAATGACAGCTATCGTCCAAAAATATACTGAAGTAAGGCTGCCAAGAGGACTTGAAACGGGGCAGAATTGCAGGAAAACGATTTCAGGAGGTAGACTGGAATTGCATTGAAAGCATAGGAAAAGAGGCAGAACGTCCACAATGATGCACTTGGCCAAAAAGGGCGTATGCGTTTTTTCCTGAATATATTCAGGAAAAAACGCATACGCACTTTTTGGCCAACCAAGCAAGCTTGCAAAGGAAATCTGCACTACAATGAAGTCTCACTTCCCCCCGGTCAAAAGGGCCATCTGAAAAAAGTGTAAAATCCAGAAAGGCAGGACAGGCCATGGAGAACTGGGAGCCTTGTTATGCTGATGGGCGGGATGTAAATTGCCAACAGCCACTCCAGAGAAGTGTATGGTGTTTCCTGAAACATCTAAGAAACAAAGCAACAGAGCCTAGGGCACTTCCACTTATGGTCCTATAGCTTAGGGAAATTAAAATCAAAAAGACACAGCCACCCCAAAGTTTGGGACGCCTCTGTTTACAAGAACCTCATTTACCGTACAAGTTCAATATCACAGAAAGTGAAAAATGGATAAAGAACTTGTGGTACTTACGTACAATGCAGTATCACTCAGCAATGAAATCTATGTCATCAGGCCCGTAGCAGCATAATGAGTGGATTCAGGTACGATGATTCTAACTGAAATAAGTCACACAGAAAAAGAAACATCATAAGATATCACTAATACACGGAATGTAAACTTGGCTACACAGGAACTGAATTCCAAAACAGAACAGGGTCTCAAATTTAGAAAACCAACTTATGCTTGCTTAAGGGGAAAGGTGAGTTGGGGTGCTGCATAAAACCAGAGATTGAAATGAGCACAGATAAAGTTCCTTAAGCCAAATATGGAATAGACAAGAGCTACTCCTTGCTCAACGAAATGGACTCAACACCCCATATTAAACGCCTAAGAATGTACCTGACTAGTAAGTATCTTAAAACCTATGGATTGCTATGTCTCCAAAAGAGAATCAAGCATGTGTACAGGAGCATAAACGCAGCAGTGATAAGACTGGAGAGGTTCGGTGAGCAAATGAAGACCCTTTGAAGTCATATTTCATGGAACCCATTCCACGGGTTTCAACTACCCAGGTTTAAGGTATTCTTCCTTCAGCTAAAACATGCATGTGGAACCTAGAGTATGATCAACCATATGATCGGGAGACGTGTTCAAATATGTCTCAGATTTCGTACCCTGGTACTCGGGTGCAACATTCCAGATGCTTTACTAACACTCTCCCGACTTGGAGAGTCAGTCCCTTTAACCTCCTGTTTGGCCCAGTTTGCAATTTCTGCGGAAGATGAACAGGAATAGCGAGAACCAATGAGAGACTAGCTGGAGGTGTCTGGACGGGCAAATTTAACTCTCATTTCCCACCAGGAAGAGGAAATAACCAAAGGCTCAGCATGCCGTGCCGGAACCAGATTAGGGCCTGAAGCCATCCTGCGGTGTTGCGGCCAGCTCAAAAGAAAGCGAGTTGAAGAAAGGAGCTCAGGGGCACTGTAATTCACAAACCTGCAGAGTTATAAATGACAGCTATCGTCCAAAAATATACTGAACTAAGGCTGCCAAGAGGACTTGAAAGCGGGGCAGAATTGCAGGAAACCGATTTCAGGAGGTAGACTGGAATTGCATTGAAAGCATAGGAAAAGAGGCAGAACGTCCACAATGATGCACTTGGCCAAAAAGGGCGTATGCGTTTTTTCCTGAATATATTCAGGAAAAAACGCATACGCCCTTTTTGGCCAACCAAGCAAACTTACAAAGGAAATCTGCACTACAATGAAGTCTCACTTCCCCCCGGTCAAAAGGGCCATCTGAAAAAAGTGTAAAATCCAGAAAGGGAGGACAAGCCATGGAGAACTGGGAGCCTTGTTATGCTGATGGGCGGGATGTAAATTGCCAACAGACACTCGGGAGAAGTGTATGGTGTTTCCTGAAACATCTAAGAAACAAAGCAACAGAGCCTAGGGCACTTCCACTTATGGTACTATAGCTGAGGGAAGTTAAAATCAAAAAGACACAGCCACCCCAAAGTTTGGGACGCCTCTGTTTACAAGAACCTCGTTTACAGTACAAGTTCAACATCGCAGAAATTGAAAAATGGATAAAGAAGTTGTGGTATTTACTTACAAAGCAATATCACTCAGCACTGAAATCTATGTCATCAGGCCCTTAGCAGCACAATGAGTGGATTCAGATATGATGATTCTAACTGAAATAAGTCACACAGAAAAAGAAACATCATAAGATATCAGTAATACACGGAATGTAAACTTGGCTACACAGGAACTGAATTACAGAACAGAATAGTGTCTCAAATTTAGAAAACCAACTTATGCTTGCTTAAGGGGAAAGGTGAGTTGGGGTGCTGCATAAAACCAGAGATTGAAATGAGCACAGATAAAGTTCCTTAAGCCAAATATGGAATAGACAAGAGCTACTCCTTGCTCAACGAAATGGACTCAACACCCGATATTAAACGCCTAAGAATGTACCTGACTAGTAAGTATCTTAAAACCTATGGATTGCTATGTCTCCGAAAGAGAATCAAGCGTGTGTACAGGGGCATAAACGCAGCAGTGATAGGATTGGAGAGGTTCGGTAAGCAAACGAAGACCCTTTGAAGTCATATTGCATGGTACCCATTACACGGGTCTCAACTCTCCAGGTTTAAGGTATTCTTCCTTCAGCTAAAACATGCATGTGGAACCCAGAGTATGATCAACCATGTGATTGGGAGACGTGTTCAAATATGTCTCAGATTTCGTACCCTGGTACTCGGGTGCAACATTCCAGATGCTTTACTAACACTCTCTCGACTTGGAGAGTCAGTCCCTTTAACCTCCTGTTTGGCCCAGTTTGCAATTTCTGCGGAAGATGAACAGGAATAGCGAGAACCAATGAGAGACTAGCTGGAGGTGTCTGGACGGGCAAATTTAACTCTCATTTCCCACCAGGAAGAGGAATAAACCAAAGGCTCAGCGTGCCGTGCCGGAACCAGATTAGGGCCTGAAGCCATCATGCGGTGTTGCGGCCAGCTCACAAGAAAGCGAGTTGAAGAAAGGAGCTCAGGGGCACTGTAATTCACAAACTTGCAGAGTTATAAATGACAGCTATCGTCCAAAAATATACTGAAGTAAGGCTGCCAAGAGGACTTGAAAGCGGGGCAGAATTGCAGGAAACCGATTTCAGGAGGTAGACTGGAATTGCATTGAAAGCATAGGAAAAGAGGCAGAACGTCCACAATGATGCACTTGGCCAAAAAGGGCGTATGCGTTTTTTCCTGAATATATTCAGGAAAAAACGCATACGCCCTTTTTGGCCAACCAAGCAAGCTTGCAAAGGAAATCTGCACTACAATGAAGTCTCACTTCCCCCTGGTCAAAAGGGCCATCTGAAAAAAGTGTAAAATCCAGAAAGGCAGGACAGGCCATGGAGAACTGGGAGCCTTGTTATGCTGATGGGCGGGATGTAAATTGCCAACAGACACTCGGGAGAAGTGTATGGTGTTTCCTGAAACATCTAAGAAACAAAGCAACAGAGCCTAGGGCACTTCCACTTATGGTCCTATAGCTTAGGGAAATTAAAATCAAAAAGACACAGCCACCCCAAAGTTTGGGACGCCTCTGTTTACAAGAACCTCGTTTACAGTACAAGTTCAACATCGCAGAAATTGAAAAATGGATAAAGAAGTTGTGGTATATACTTACAAAGCACTATCACTCAGCACTGAAATCTATGTCATCAGGCCCTTAGCAGCACAATGAGTGGATTCAGATATGATGATTCTAACTGAAATAAGTCACACAGAAAAAGAAACATCATAAGATATCACTAATACACGGAATGTAAACTTGGCTACACAGGAACTGAATTACAGAACAGAACAGGGTCTCAAATTTAGAAAACCAACTTATGCTTGCTTAAGGGGAAAGGTGAGTTGGGGTGCTGCATAAAACCAGAGATTGAAATGAGCACAGATAAAGTTCCTTAAGCCAAATATGGAATAGACAAGAGCTACTCCTTGCTCAACGAAATGGACTCAACACCCCATATTAAACACCTAAGAATGTACCTGACTAGTAAGTATCTTAAAACCTATGGATTGCTATGTCTCCAAAAAAGAATCAAGCGTGTGTACAGGGGTATAAACGCAGCAGTGATAGGATTGGAGAGGTTCGGTGAGCAAATGTAGACCCTTTGAAGTCATATTGCATGGTACCCATTCCACGGGTCTCAACTCTCCAGGTTTAAGGTATTCTTCCTTCAGCTAAAACATGCATGAGGAACCTAGAGTATGATCAACCATGTGATCGGGAGACGTGTTCAAATATGTCTCAGTTTTCGTACCCTGGTACTCGGGTGCAACATTCCAGACGCTTTACTAACACTCTCCCGACTTGGAGAGTCAGTCCCTTTAATCTCCTGTTTGGCCCAGTTTGCAATTTCAGCGGAAGATGAACAGGAATAGCGAGAACCAATGAGAGACTAGCTGGAGGTGTCTGGACGGGCAAATTTAACTCTCATTTCCCACCAGGAAGAGGAATTAACCAAAGGCTCAGCGTGCCGTGCCAGAACCAGATTAGGGCCTGAAGCCATCCTGCGGTGTTGCGGCCAGGTCACAAGAAAGCGAGTTGAAGAAAGGAGCTCAGGGGCACTGTAATTCACAAACCTGCAGAGTTATAAATGACAGCTATCGTCCAAAAATATACTGAAGGAAGGCTGCCAAGAGGACTTGAAAGCGGGGCAGAATTGCAGGAAACCGATTTCAGGAGGTAGACTGGAATTGCATTGAAAGCATAGGAAAAGAGGCAGAAGGTCCACAATGATGCACTTGGCCAAAAAGGGCGTATGCGTTTTTTCCTGAATATATTCAGGAAAAAACGCATACGCCCTTTTTGGCCAACCAGGCAAGCTTGCAAAGGAAATCTGCACTACAATGAAGTCTCACTTCCCCCCGGTCAAAAGGGCCATCTGAAAAAAGTGGAAAATCCAGAAAGGCAGGACAGGCCATGGAGAACTGGGAGCCTTGTTATGCTGATGGGCGGGATGTAAATTGCCAACAGACACTCGGGAGAAGTGTATGGTGTTTCCTGAAACATCTAAAAAACAAAGCAACAGAGCCTAGGGCACTTCCACTTATGGTACTATAGCTGAGGGAAGTTAAAATCAAAAAGACACAGCCACCCCAAATTTTGGGACGCCTCTGTTTACAAGAACCTCATTTACCGTACAAGTTCAATATCACAGAAAGTGAAAAATGGATAAAGAAGTTTTGGTATTTACTTACAAAGCAATATCACTCAGCAATGAAATCTATGTCATCAGGCCCTTAGCAGGACAATGACTGGATTCAGGTATGATGATTCTAACTGAAATAAGTCACACAGAAAATGAAACATCATAAGATATCAGTAATACACGGAATGTAAACTTGGCTACACAGGAACTGAATTACAGAACAGAACAGGGTCTCAAATTTAGAAAACCAACTTATGCTTGCTTAAGGGGAAAGGTGAGTTGGGGTGCTGCATAAAACCAGAGATTGAAATGAGCACAGATAAAGTTCCTTAAGCCAAATATGGAATAGACAAGAGCTACTCCTTGCTCAACGAAATGGACTCAACACCGCATATTAAACGCCTAAGAATGTACCTGACTAGTAAGTATCTTAAAACCTATGGATTGCTATGTCTCCAAAAGAGAATCAAGCGTGTGTACAGGGGCATAAATGCAGCAGTGATAGGATTGGAGAGGTTCGGTGAGCAAATGAAGACCCTTTGAAGTCATATTGCATTGTACCCATTCCACGGATTTCAACTACCCAGGTTTAAGGTATTCTTCCTTCAGCTAAAACATGCATGTGGAACCTAGAGTATGATCAACCATGTGATCGGGAGACGTGTTCAAATATGTCTCAGTTTTCGTACCCTGGTACTCGGGTGCAACATTCCAGACGCTTTACTAACACTCTCCCGACTCGGAGAGTCAGTCCCTTTAACCTCCTGTTTGGCCCAGTTTGCAATTTCTGCGGAAGATGAACAGGAATAGCGAGAACCAATGAGAGACTAGCTGGAGGTGTCTGGACGGGCAAATTTAACTCTCATTTCCCACCAGGAAGAGGAATTAACCAAAGGCTCAGCGTGCCGTGCCGGAACCAGATTAGGGCATGAAGCCATCCTGCGGTGTTGCGGCCAGCTCAAAAGAAAGCAAGTTGAAGAAAGGAGCTCAGGGGCACTGTAATTCACAAACCTGCAGAGTTATAAATGACAGCTATCGTCCAAAAATATACTGAAGTAAGGCTGCCAAGAGGACTTGAAAGTGGGGCAGAATTGCAGGAAACCGATTTCAGGAGGTAGACTGGAATTGCATTGAAAGCATAGGAAAAGAGGCAGAACGTCCACAATGATGCACTTGGCCAAAAAGGGCGTATGCATTTTTTCCTGAATATATTCAGGAAAAAACGCATACGCCCTTTTTGGCCAACCAAGCAAGCTTGCAAAGGAAATCTGCACTACAATGAAGTCTCACTTCCCCCAGGTCAAAAGGGCCATCTGAAAAAAGTGTAAAATCCAGAAAGGCAGGACAGGCCATGGAGAACTGGGAGCCTCGTTATGCTGATGGGCGGGATGTAAATTGCCAACAGACACTCGGGAGAAGTGTATGGTGTTTCCTGAAACATCTAAAAAACAAAGCAACAGAGCCTAGGGCACTTCCACTTATGGTCCTATAGCTTAGGGAAATTAAAATCAAAAAGACACAGCCACCCCAAAGTTTGGGACGCCTGTGTTTACAAGAACCTCGTTTACAGTACAAGTTCAACATCGCAGAAAGTGAAAAATGGATAAAAAAGTTGTGGTATTTACTTACAAAGCAATATCACTTAGCAATGAAATCTATGTCATCAGGCCCTTAGCAGCACAATGAGTGGATTCAGGTATGATGATTCTAACTGAAATAAGTCACACAGAAAAAGAAACATCATAAGATATCAGTAATACACGGAATGTAAACTTGGCTACACAGGAACTGAATTACAGAACAGAACAGGGTCTCAAATTTAGAAAACCAACTTATGCTTGCTTAAGGGGAAAGGTGAGTTGGGGTGCTGCATAAAACCAGAGATTGAAATGAGCACAGATAAAGTTCCTTAAGCCAAATATGGAATAGACAAGAGCTACTCCTTGCTCAATGAAATGGACTCAAAACCGCATATTAAACGCCTAAGAATGTACCTGACTACTAAGTATCTTAAAACCTATGGATTGCTATGTCTCCAAAAGAGAATCAAGCATGTGTACAGTGGCATAAACGCAGCAGTGATAGGATTGGAGAGGTTCGGTGAGCAAATGAAGACCCTTTGAAGTCATATTACATGGTACCCATTCCACGGGTTTCAACTACCCAGGTTTAAGGTATTCTTCCTTCAGCTAAAACATGCATGTGGAACCCAGAGTATGATCAACCATGTGATCAGGAGACGTGTTCAAATATGTCTCAGTTTTCCTCCCCTGGTACTCGGGTGCAACATTCCAGACGCTTTACTAACACTCTCCCGACTTGGAGAGTCAGTCCCTTTAACCTCCTGTTTGGCCCAGTTTGCAATTTCTGCGGAAGATGAACAGGAATAGGGAGAACCAATGAGAGACTAGCTGGAGGTGTCTGGACGGGCAAATTTAACTCTCATTTCCCACCAGGAAGAGGAAATAACCAAAGGTTCAGCGTGCCGTGCCGGAACAAGATTAGGGCCTGAAGCCATCCTGCGGTGTTGCGGCCAGCTCACAAGAAAGCGAGTTGAAGAAAGGAGCTCAGGGGCACTGTAATTCACAAACCTGCAGAGTTATAAATGACAGCTATCGTCCAAAAATATACTGAAGTAAGGCTGCCAAGAGGACTTGAAAGCGGGGCAGAATTGCAGGAAACCGATTTCAGGAGGTAGACTGGAATTGCATTGAAAGCATAGGAAAAGAGGCAGAACGTCCACAATGATGCACTTGGCCAAAAAGGGCGTATGCGTTTTTTCCTGAATATATTCAGGAAAAAACGCATACGCCCTTTTTGGCCAACCAAGCAAGCTTGCAAACGAAATCTGCACTACAATGAAGTCTCACTTCCCCCCGGTCAAAAGGGCCATCTGAAAAAAGTGTAAAATCCAGAAAGGCAGGACAGGCCATGGAGAACTGGGAGCCTTGTTATGCTGATGGGTGGGATGTAAATTGCCAACAGACACTCGGGAGAAGTGTATGGTGTTTCCTGAAACATCTAAGAAACAAAGCAACAGAGCCTAGGGCACTTCCACTTATGGTCCTATAGCTTAGGGAAATTAAAATCAAAAAGACACAGCCACCCCAAAGTTTGGGACGCCTCTGTTTACAAGAACCTCATTTACCGTACAAGTTCAATATCACAGAAAGTGAAAAATGGATAAAGAACTTGTGGTACTTACGTACAATGCAGTATCACTCAGCAATGAAATCTATGTCATCAGGCCCGTAGCAGCATAATGAGTGGATTCAGGTACGATGATTCTAACTGAAATAAGTCACACAGAAAAAGAAACATCATAAGATATCACTAATACACGGAATGTAAACTTGGCTACACAGGAACTGAATTCCAAAACAGAACAGGGTCTCAAATTTAGAAAACCAACTTATGCTTGCTTAAGGGGAAAGGTGAGTTGGGGTGCTGCATAAAACCAGAGATTGAAATGAGCACAGATAAAGTTCCTTAAGCCAAATATGGAATAGACAAGAGCTACTCCTTGCTCAACGAAATGGACTCAACACCCCATATTAAACGCCTAAGAATGTACCTGAGTAGTAAGTATCTTAAAACCTATGGATTGCTGTGTCTCCAAAAGAGAATCAAGCCTGTGTACAGGGGCATAAACGCAGCAGTGATAGGATTGGAGAGGTTTGGTGAGCAAATGAAGACCCTTTGAAGTCATATTGCATGGTACCCATTACACGGGTCTCAACTCTCCAGGTTTAAGGTATTCTTCCTTCAGCTAAAACATGCATGTGGAACCCAGAGTATGATCAACCGTGTGAACGGGAGACGTGTTCAAATATGTCTCAGTTTTCCTCCCCTGGTACTCGGGTGCAACATTCCAGACGCTTTACTAACATTCTCCCCACTTGGAGAGTCAGTCCCTTTAACCTCCTGTTTGGCCCAGTTTGCAATTTCTGCGGAAGATGAACAGGAATAGCGAGAACCAATGAGAGACTAGCTGGAGGTGTCTGGACGGGCAAAGTTAACTCTCATTTCCCACCAGGAAGAGGAAATAACCAAAGGCTCAGCGTGCCGTGCCGGAACCAGATTAGGGCCTGAAGCCATCCTGCGGTGTTGCGGCCAGCTCAAAAGAAAGCGAGTTGAAGAAAGGAGCTCAGGGGCACTGTAATTCACAAACCTGCAGAGTTATAAATGACAGCTATCGTCCAAAAATATACTGAAGTAAGGCTGCCAAGAGGACTTGAAACGGGGCAGAATTGCAGGAAACCGATTTCAGGAGGTAGACTGGAATTGCATTGAAAGCATAGGAAAAGAGGCAGAACGTCCACAATGATGCACTTGGCCAAAAAGGGCGTATGCGTTTTTTCCTGAATATATTCAGGAAAAAACGCATACGCCCTTTTTGGCCAACCAAGCAAGCTTGCAAACGAAATCTGCACTACAATGAAGTTTCACTTCCCCCCGGTCAAAAGGGCCATCTGAAAAAAGTGTAAAATCCAGAAAGGCAGGACAGGCCATGGAGAACTGGGAGCCTTGTATGCTGATGGGCGGGATGTAAATTGCCAACAGCCACTCCAGAGAAGTGTATGGTGTTTCCTGAAACATCTAAGAAACAAAGCAACAGAGCCTAGGGCACTTCCACTTATGGTCCTATAGCTTAGGGAAATTAAAATCAAAAAGACACAGCCACCCCAAAGTTTGGGACGCCTCTGTTTACAAGAACCTCGTTTACAGTACAAGTTCAACATCGCAGAAAGTGAAAAATGGATAAAGAAGTTTTGGTATTTACTTACAAAGCAATATCACTCAGCAATGAAATCTATGTCATCAGGCCCTTAGCAGGACAATGAGTGGATTCAGGTATGATGATTCTAACTGAAATAAGTCACACAGAAAAAGAAACATCATAAGATATCAGTAATACACGGAATGTAACCTTGGCTACAGAGGAACTGAATTACAGAACAGAACAGGGTCTCAAATTTAGAAAACCAACTTATGCTTGCTTAAGGGGAAAGGTGAGTTGGGGTGCTGCATAAAACCAGAGATTGAAATTAACACAGATAAAGTTCCTTAAGCCAAATATGGAATAGACAAGAGCTACTCCTTGCTCAACGATATGGACTTTAAACCGCATATTAAACGCCTAAGAATGTACCTGACTAGTAAGTATCTTAAAACCTATGGATTGCTATGTCTCCGAAAGAGGATCAAGCATGTGTACAGGGGCATAAACGCAGCAGTGATAGGATTGGAGAGGTTCGGTGAGCAAATGAAGACCCTTTGAAGTCATATTGCATGGTACCCGTTACACGGGTCTCAACTCTCCAGGTTTAAGGTATTCTTCCTTCAGCTAAAACATGCATGTGGAACCCAGAGTATGATCAACCGTGTGAACGGGAGACGTGTTCAAATATGTCTCAGTTTTCCTACCCTGGTACTCGGGTGCAACATTCCAGACGCTTTACTAACACTCTCCCCACTTGGAGAGTCAGCGCTTTCAACCTCCTGTTTGGTCCAGTTTGCAATTTCTGCGGAAGATGAACAGGAATAGGGAGAACCAATGAGAGACTAGCTGGAGGTGTCTGGACGGGCAAATTTAACTCTCATTTCCCACCAGGAAGAGGAAATAACCAAAAGCTCAGTGTGCCGTGCCGGAACAAGATCAGGGCCTGAAGCCATCCTGCGGTGTTGCGGCCAGCTCACAAGAAAGCGAGTTGAAGAAAGGACCTCAGGGGCACTGTAATTCACAAATCTGCAGAGTTATAAATGACAGCTATCGTCCAAAAATATACTGAAGTAAGGCTGCCAAGAGGACTTGAAAGCGGGGCAGAATTGCAGGAAACCGATTTCAGGAGGTAGACTGGAATTGCATTGAAAGCATAGGAAAAGAGGCAGAACGTCCCCAATGATGCACTTGGCCAAAAAGGGCGTATGCGTTTTTTCCTGAATATATTCAGGAAAAAACGCATACGCCCTTTTTGGCCAACCAAGCAAGCTTGCAAAGGAAATCTGCACTACAATGAAGTCTCACTTCCCCCCGGTCAAAAGGGCCATCTGAAAAAAGTGTAAAATCCAGAAAGGCAGGACAGGCCATGGAGAACTGGGAGCCTTGTTATGCTCATGGGCGGGATGTAAATTGCCAACAGACACTCGGGAGAAGTGTATGGTGTTTCCTGAAACATCTAAGAAACAAAGCAACAGAGCCTAGGGCACTTCCACTTATGGTCCTATAGCATAGGGAAATTAAAATCAAAAAGACACAGCCACCCCAAAGTTTGGGACGCCTCTGTTTACAAGAACCTCGTTTACAGTACAAGTTCAACATCGCAGAAAGTGAAAAATGGATAAAGAACTTGTGGTATTTACTTACAAAGCAATATCACTCAGCAATGAAATCTATGTCATCAGGCCCTTAGCAGCACAATGACTGGATTCAGGTATGATGATTCTAACTGAAATAAGTCACACAGAAAATGAAACATCATAAGATATCAGTAATACACGGAATGTAAACTTGGCTACACAGGAACTGAATTACAGAACAGAACAGGGTCTCAAATTTAGAAAACCAACTTATGCTTGCTTAAGGGGAAAGGTGAGTTGGGGTGCTGCATAAAACCAGAGATTGAAATGAGCACAGATAAAGTTCCTTAAGCCAAATATGGAATAGACAAGAGCTACTCCTTGCTCAACGAAATGGACTCAACACCCCATATTAAACGCCTAAGAATGTACCTGACTAGTAAGTATCTTAAAACCTATGGATTGCTATGTCTCCGAAAGAGAATCAAGCGTGTGTACAGGGGCATAAACGCAGCAGTGATAGGATTGGAGAGGTTCGGTAAGCAAACGAAGACCCTTTGAAGTCATATTGCATGGTACCCATTACACGGGTCTCAACTCTCCAGGTTTAAGGTATTCTTCCTTCAGCTAAAACATGCATGTGGAACCCAGAGTATGATCAACCGTGTGAACGGGAGACGTGTTCAAATATGTCTCAGTTTTCCTACCCTGGTACTCGGGTGCAACATTCCAGACGCTTTACTAACACTCTCCCCACTTGGAGAGTCAGCGCCTTTAACCTCCTGTTTGGTCCAGTTTGCAATTTCTGCGGAAGATGAACAGGAATAGGGAGAACCAATGAGAGACTAGCTGGAGGTGTCTGGAAGGGCAAATTTAACTCTCATTTCCCACCAGGAAGAGGAAATAACCAAAGGCTCAGCGTGCCGTGCCGGAACAAGATTAGGACCTGAAGCCATCCTGCGGGGTTGCGGCCAGCTCACAAGAAAGCGAGTTGAAGAAAGGAGCTCAGGGGCACTGTAATTCACAAACCTGCAGAGTTATAAATGACAGCTATCGTCCAAAAATATACTGAAGTAAGGCTGCCAAGAGGACTTGAAAGCGGGGCAGAATTGCAGGAAACCGATTTCAGGAGGTAGACTGGAATTGCATTGAAAGCATAGGAAAAGAGGCAGAACGTCCACAATGATGCACTTGGCCAAAAAGGGCGTATGCGTTTTTTCCTGAATATATTCAGGAAAAAACGCATACGCCCTTTTTCGCCAACCAAGCAAGCTTGCAAACGAAATCTGCACTACAATGAAGTCTCACTTCCCCCCGGTCAAAAGGGCCATCTGAAAAAAGTGTAAAATCCAGAAAGGCAGGACAGGCCATGGAGAACTGGGAGCCTTGTTATGCTGATGGGTGGGATGTAAATTGCCAACAGACACTCGGGAGAAGTGTATGGTGTTTCCTGAAACATCTAAGAAACAAAGCAACAGAGCCTAGGGCACTTCCACTTATGGTCCTATAGCTTAGGGAAATTAAAATCAAAAAGACACAGCCACCCCAAAGTTTGGGACGCCTCTGTTTACAAGAACCTCATTTACCGTACAAGTTCAATATCACAGAAAGTGAAAAATGGATAAAGAACTTGTGGTACTTACGTACAATGCAGTATCACTCAGCAATGAAATCTATGTCATCAGGCCCGTAGCAGCATAATGAGTGGATTCAGGTACGATGATTCTAACTGAAATAAGTCACACAGAAAAAGAAACATCATAAGATATCACTAATACACGGAATGTAAACTTGGCTACACAGGAACTGAATTCCAAAACAGAACAGGGTCTCAAATTTAGAAAACCAACTTATGCTTGCTTAAGGGGAAAGGTGAGTTGGGGTGCTGCATAAAACCAGAGATTGAAATGAGCACAGATAAAGTTCCTTAAGCCAAATATGGAATAGACAAGAGCTACTCCTTGCTCAACGAAATGGACTCAACACCCCATATTAAACGCCTAAGAATGTACCTGAGTAGTAAGTATCTTAAAACCTATGGATTGCTGTGTCTCCAAAAGAGAATCAAGCCTGTGTACAGGGGCATAAACGCAGCAGTGATAGGATTGGAGAGGTTTGGTGAGCAAATGAAGACCCTTTGAAGTCATATTGCATGGTACCCATTACACGGGTCTCAACTCTCCAGGTTTAAGGTATTCTTCCTTCAGCTAAAACATGCATGTAGAACCCAGAGTATGATCAACCGTGTGAACGGGAGACGTGTTCAAATATGTCTCAGTTTTCCTCCCCTGGTACTCGGGTGCAACATTCCAGACGCTTTACTAACATTCTCCCCACTTGGAGAGTCAGTCCCTTTAACCTCCTGTTTGGCCCAGTTTGCAATTTCTGCGGAAGATGAACAGGAATAGCGAGAACCAATGAGAGACTAGCTGGAGGTGTCTGGACGGGCAAAGTTAACTCTCATTTCCCACCAGGAAGAGGAAATAACCAAAGGCTCAGCGTGCCGTGCCGGAACCAGATTAGGGCCTGAAGCCATCCTGCGGTGTTGCGGCCAGCTCAAAAGAAAGCGAGTTGAAGAAAGGAGCTCAGGGGCACTGTAATTCACAAACCTGCAGAGTTATAAATGACAGCTATCGTCCAAAAATATACTGAAGTAAGGCTGCCAAGAGGACTTGAAACGGGGCAGAATTGCAGGAAACCGATTTCAGGAGGTAGACTGGAATTGCATTGAAAGCATAGGAAAAGAGGCAGAACGTCCACAATGATGCACTTGGCCAAAAAGGGCGTATGCGTTTTTTCCTGAATATATTCAGGAAAAAACGCATACGCACTTTTTGGCCAACCAAGCAAGCTTGCAAAGGAAATCTGCACTACAATGAAGTCTCACTTCCCCCCGGTCAAAAGGGCCATCTGAAAAAAGTGTAAAATCCAGAAAGGCAGGACAGGCCATGGAGAACTGGGAGCCTTGTTATGCTGATGGGCGGGATGTAAATTGCCAACAGCCACTCCAGAGAAGTGTATGGTGTTTCCTGAAACATCTAAGAAACAAAGCAACAGAGCCTAGGGCACTTCCACTTATGGTCCTATAGCTTAGGGAAATTAAAATCAAAAAGACACAGCCACCCCAAAGTTTGGGACGCCTCTGTTTACAAGAACCTCATTTACCGTACAAGTTCAATATCACAGAAAGTGAAAAATGGATAAAGAACTTGTGGTACTTACGTACAATGCAGTATCACTCAGCAATGAAATCTATGTCATCAGGCCCGTAGCAGCATAATGAGTGGATTCAGGTACGATGATTCTAACTGAAATAAGTCACACAGAAAAAGAAACATCATAAGATATCACTAATACACGGAATGTAAACTTGGCTACACAGGAACTGAATTCCAAAACAGAACAGGGTCTCAAATTTAGAAAACCAACTTATGCTTGCTTAAGGGGAAAGGTGAGTTGGGGTGCTGCATAAAACCAGAGATTGAAATGAGCACAGATAAAGTTCCTTAAGCCAAATATGGAATAGACAAGAGCTACTCCTTGCTCAACGAAATGGACTCAACACCCCATATTAAACGCCTAAGAATGTACCTGACTAGTAAGTATCTTAAAACCTATGGATTGCTATGTCTCCAAAAGAGAATCAAGCATGTGTACAGGAGCATAAACGCAGCAGTGATAAGACTGGAGAGGTTCGGTGAGCAAATGAAGACCCTTTGAAGTCATATTTCATGGAACCCATTCCACGGGTTTCAACTACCCAGGTTTAAGGTATTCTTCCTTCACCTAAAACATGCATGTGGAACCTAGAGTATGATCAACCATGTGATCGGGAGACGTGTTCAAATATGTCTCAGATTTCGTACCCTGGTACTCGGGTGCAACATTCCAGATGCTTTACTAACACTCTCCCGACTTGGAGAGTCAGTCCCTTTAACCTCCTGTTTGGCCCAGTTTGCAATTTCTGCGGAAGATGAACAGGAATAGCGAGAACCAATGAGAGACTAGCTGGAGGTGTCTGGACGGGCAAATTTAACTCTCATTTCCCACCAGGAAGAGGAAATAACCAAAGGCTCAGCATGCCGTGCCGGAACCAGATTAGGGCCTGAAGCCATCCTGCGGTGTTGCGGCCAGCTCACAAGAAAGCGAGTTGAAGAAAGGAGCTCAGGGGCACTGTAATTCACAAACCTGCAGAGTTATAAATGACAGCTATCGTCCAAAAATATACTGAACTAAGGCTGCCAAGAGGACTTGAAAGCGGGGCAGAATTGCAGGAAACCGATTTCAGGAGGTAGACTGGAATTGCATTGAAAGCATAGGAAAAGAGGCAGAACGTCCACAATGATGCACTTGGCCAAAAAGGGCGTATGCGTTTTTTCCTGAATATATTCAGGAAAAAACGCATACGCCCTTTTTGGCCAACCAAGCAAACTTACAAAGGAAATCTGCACTACAATGAAGTCTCACTTCCCCCCGGTCAAAAGGGCCATCTGAAAAAAGTGTAAAATCCAGAAAGGGAGGACAAGCCATGGAGAACTGGGAGCCTTGTTATGCTGATGGGCGGGATGTAAATTGCCAACAGACACTCGGGAGAAGTGTATGGTGTTTCCTGAAACATCTAAGAAACAAAGCAACAGAGCCTAGGGCACTTCCACTTATGGTCCTATAGCTTAGGGAAATTAAAATCAAAAAGACACAGCCACCCCAAAGTTTGGGACGCCTCTGTTTACAAGAACCTCATTTACCGTACAAGTTCAATATCACAGAAAGTGAAAAATGGATAAAGAACTTGTGGTACTTACGTACAATGCAGTATCACTCAGCAATGAAATCTATGTCATCAGGCCCGTAGCAGCATAATGAGTGGATTCAGGTACGATGATTCTAACTGAAATAAGTCACACAGAAAAAGAAACATCATAAGATATCACTAATACACGGAATGTAAACTTGGCTACACAGGAACTGAATTCCAAAACAGAACAGGGTCTCAAATTTAGAAAACCAACTTATGCTTGCTTAAGGGGAAAGGTGAGTTGGGGTGCTGCATAAAACCAGAGATTGAAATGAGCACAGATAAAGTTCCTTAAGCCAAATATGGAATAGACAAGAGCTACTCCTTGCTCAACGAAATGGACTCAACACCCCATATTAAACGCCTAAGAATGTACCTGAGTAGTAAGTATCTTAAAACCTATGGATTGCTGTGTCTCCAAAAGAGAATCAAGCCTGTGTACAGGGGCATAAACGCAGCAGTGATAGGATTGGAGAGGTTTGGTGAGCAAATGAAGACCCTTTGAAGTCATATTGCATGGTACCCATTACAAGGGTCTCAACTCTCCAGGTTTAAGGTATTCTTCCTTCAGCTAAAACATGCATGTTGAACCCAGAGTATGATCAACCGTGTGAACGGGAGACGTGTTCAAATATGTCTCAGTTTTCCTCCCCTGGTACTCGGGTGCAACATTCCAGACGCTTTACTAACATTCTCCCCACTTGGAGAGTCAGTCCCTTTAACCTCCTGTTTGGCCCAGTTTGCAATTTCTGCGGAAGATGAACAGGAATAGCGAGAACCAATGAGAGACTAGCTGGAGGTGTCTGGACGGGCAAAGTTAACTCTCATTTCCCACCAGGAAGAGGAAATAACCAAAGGCTCAGCGTGCCGTGCCGGAACCAGATTAGGGCCTGAAGCCATCCTGCGGTGTTGCGGCCAGCTCAAAAGAAAGCGAGTTGAAGAAAGGAGCTCAGGGGCACTGTAATTCACAAACCTGCAGAGTTATAAATGACAGCTATCGTCCAAAAATATACTGAAGTAAGGCTGCCAAGAGGACTTGAAAGCGGGGCAGAATTGCAGGAAACCGATTTCAGGAGGTAGACTGGAATTGCATTGAAAGCATAGGAAAAGAGGCAGAACGTCCACAATGATGCACTTGGCCAAAAAGGGCGTATGCGTTTTTTCCTGAATATATTCAGGAAAAAACGCATACGCACTTTTTGGCCAACCAAGCAAGCTTGCAAAGGAAATCTGCACTACAATGAAGTCTCACTTCCCCCCGGTCAAAAGGGCCATCTGAAAAAAGTGTAAAATCCAGAAAGGCAGGACAGGCCATGGAGAACTGGGAGCCTTGTTATGCTGATGGGCGGGATGTAAATTGCCAACAGCCACTCCAGAGAAGTGTATGGTGTTTCCTGAAACATCTAAGAAACAAAGCAACAGAGCCTAGGGCACTTCCACTTATGGTCCTATAGCTTAGGGAAATTAAAATCAAAAAGACACAGCCACCCCAAAGTTTGGGACGCCTCTGTTTACAAGAACCTCATTTACCGTACAAGTTCAATATCACAGAAAGTGAAAAATGGATAAAGAACTTGTGGTACTTACGTACAATGCAGTATCACTCAGCAATGAAATCTATGTCATCAGGCCCGTAGCAGCATAATGAGTGGATTCAGGTACGATGATTCTAACTGAAATAAGTCACACAGAAAAAGAAACATCATAAGATATCACTAATACACGGAATGTAAACTTGGCTACACAGGAACTGAATTCCAAAACAGAACAGGGTCTCAAATTTAGAAAACCAACTTATGCTTGCTTAAGGGGAAAGGTGAGTTCGGGTGCTGCATAAAACCAGAGATTGAAATGAGCACAGATAAAGTTCCTTAAGCCAAATATGGAATAGACAAGAGCTACTCCTTGCTCAACGAAATGGACTCAACACCCCATATTAAACGCCTAAGAATTTACCTGACTAGTAAGTATCTTAAAACCTATGGATTGCTATGTCTCCAAAAGAGAATCAAGCATGTGTACAGGAGCATAAACGCAGCAGTGATAAGACTGGAGAGGTTCGGTGAGCAAATGAAGACCCTTTGAAGTCATATTTCATGGAACCCATTCCACGGGTTTCAACTACCCAGGTTTAAGGTATTCTTCCTTCAGCTAAAACATGCATGTGGAACCTAGAGTATGATCAACCATATGATCGGGAGACGTGTTCAAATATGTCTCAGATTTCGTACCCTGGTACTCGGGTGCAACATTCCAGATGCTTTACTAACACTCTCCCGACTTGGAGAGTCAGTCCCTTTAACCTCCTGTTTGGCCCAGTTTGCAATTTCTGCGGAAGATGAACAGGAATAGCGAGAACCAATGAGAGACTAGCTGGAGGTGTCTGGACGGGCAAATTTAACTCTCATTTCCCACCAGGAAGAGGAAATAACCAAAGGCTCAGCATGCCGTGCCGGAACCAGATTAGGGCCTGAAGCCATCCTGCGGTGTTGCGGCCAGCTCAAAAGAAAGCGAGTTGAAGAAAGGAGCTCAGGGGCACTGTAATTCACAAACCTGCAGAGTTATAAATGACAGCTATCGTCCAAAAATATACTGAACTAAGGCTGCCAAGAGGACTTGAAAGCGGGGCAGAATTGCAGGAAACCGATTTCAGGAGGTAGACTGGAATTGCATTGAAAGCATAGGAAAAGAGGCAGAACGTCCACAATGATGCACTTGGCCAAAAAGGGCGTATGCGTTTTTTCCTGAATATATTCAGGAAAAAACGCATACGCCCTTTTTGGCCAACCAAGCAAACTTACAAAGGAAATCTGCACTACAATGAAGTCTCACTTCCCCCCGGTCAAAAGGGCCATCTGAAAAAAGTGTAAAATCCAGAAAGGGAGGACAAGCCATGGAGAACTGGGAGCCTTGTTATGCTGATGGGCGGGATGTAAATTGCCAACAGACACTCGGGAGAAGTGTATGGTGTTTCCTGAAACATCTAAGAAACAAAGCAACAGAGCCTAGGGCACTTCCACTTATGGTACTATAGCTGAGGGAAGTTAAAATCAAAAAGACACAGCCACCCCAAAGTTTGGGACGCCTCTGTTTACAAGAACCTCGTTTACAGTACAAGTTCAACATCGCAGAAATTGAAAAATGGATAAAGAAGTTGTGGTATTTACTTACAAAGCAATATCACTCAGCACTGAAATCTATGTCATCAGGCCCTTAGCAGCACAATGAGTGGATTCAGATATGATGATTCTAACTGAAATAAGTCACACAGAAAAAGAAACATCATAAGATATCAGTAATACACGGAATGTAAACTTGGCTACACAGGAACTGAATTACAGAACAGAATAGTGTCTCAAATTTAGAAAACCAACTTATGCTTGCTTAAGGGGAAAGGTGAGTTGGGGTGCTGCATAAAACCAGAGATTGAAATGAGCACAGATAAATTTCCTTAAGCCAAATATGGAATAGACAAGAGCTACTCCTTGCTAAACGAAATGGACTCAACACCGCATATTAAACACCTAAGAATGTACCTGACTAGTAAGTATCTTAAAACCTATGGATTGCTATGTCTCCAAAAAAGAATCAAGCGTGTGTACAGGGGTATAAACGCAGCAGTGATAGGATTGGAGAGGTTCGGTGAGCAAATGTAGACCCTTTGAAGTCATATTGCATGGTACCCATTCCACGGGTTTCAACTACCCAGGTTTAAGGTATTCTTCCTTCAGCTAAAACATGCATGTGGAACCTAGAGTATGATCAACCATGTGATTGGGAGATGTGTTCAAATATGTCTCAGATTTCGTACCCTGGTACTCGGGTGCAACATTCCAGATGCTTTACTAACACTCTCCCGACTTGGAGAGTCAGTCCCTTTAACCTCCTGTTTGGCCCAGTTTGCAATTTCTGCGGAAGATGAACAGGAATAGCGAGAACCAATGAGAGACTAGCTGGAGGTGTCTGGACGGGCAAAGTTAACTCTCATTTCCCACCAGGAAGAGGAATTAACCAAAGGCTCAGCGTGCCATGCCGGAACCAGATTAGGGCCTGAAGCCATCCTGCGGTGTTGCGGCCAGCTCACAAGAAAGCGAGTTGAAGAAAGGAGCTCAGGGGCACTGTAGTTCACAAACCTGCAGAGTTATAAATGACAGCTATCGTCCAAAAATATACTGAAGTAAGGCTGCCAAGAGGACTTGAAAGCGGGGCAGAATTGCAGGAAACCGATTTCAGGAGGTAGACTGGAATTGCATTGAAAGCATAGGAAAAGAGGCAGAACGTCCACAATGATGCACTTGGCCAAAAAGGGCGTATGCGTTTTTTCCTGAATATATTCAGGAAAAAACGCATACGCCCTTTTTGGCCAACCAAGCAAACTTGCAAAGGAAATCTGCACTACAATGAAGTCTCACTTCCCCCCGGTCAAAAGGGCCATCTGAAAAAAGTGTAAAATCCAGCAAGGCAGGACAGGCCATGGAGAACTGGGAGCCTCGTTATGCTGATGGGCGGGATGTAAATTGCCAACAGACACTCGGGAGAAGTGTATGGTGTTTCCTGAAACATCTAAAAAACAAAGCAACAGAGCCTAGGGCACTTCCACTTATGGTCCTATAGCTTAGGGAAATTAAAATCAAAAAGACACAGCCACCCCAAAGTTTGGGACGCCTGTGTTTACAAGAACCTCGTTTACAGTACAAGTTCAACATCGCAGAAAGTGAAAAATGGATAAAGAACTTGTGGTACTTACGTAAAATGCAGTATCACTCAGCAATGAAATCTATGTCATCAGGCCCGTAGCAGCATAATGAGTGGATTCAGGTACGATGATTCTAACTGAAATAAGTCACACAGAAAAAGAAACATCATAAGATATCACTAATACACGGAATGTAAACTTGGCTACACAGGAACTGAATTCCAAAACAGAACAGGGTCTCAAATTTAGAAAACCAACTTATGCTTGCTTAAGGGGAAAGGTGAGTTGGGGTGCTGCATAAAACCAGAGATTGAAATGAGCACAGATAAAGTTCCTTAAGCCAAATATGGAATAGACAAGAGCTACTCCTTGCTCAACGAAATGGACTCAACACCCCATATTAAACACCTAAGAATGTACCTGACTAGTAAGTATCTTAAAACCTATGGATTGCTATGTCTCCAAAAAAGAATCAAGCGTGTGTACAGGGGTATAAACGCAGCAGTGATAGGATTGGAGAGGTTCGGTGAGCAAATGTAGACCCTTTGAAGTCATATTGCATGGTACCCATTCCACGGGTCTCAACTCTCCAGGTTTAAGGTATTCTTCCTTCAGCTAAAACATGCATGAGGAACCTAGAGTATGATCAACCATGTGATCGGGAGACGTGTTCAAATATGTCTCAGTTTTCGTACCCTGGTACTCGGGTGCAACATTCCAGACGCTTTACTAACACTCTCCCGACTTGGAGAGTCAGTCCCTTTAATCTCCTGTTTGGCCCAGTTTGCAATTTCAGCGGAAGATGAACAGGAATAGCGAGAACCAATGAGAGACTAGCTGGAGGTGTCTGGACGGGCAAATTTAACTCTCATTTCCCACCAGGAAGAGGAATTAACCAAAGGCTCAGCGTGCCATGCCAGAACCAGATTAGGGCCTGAAGCCATCCTGCGGTGTTGCGGCCAGGTCACAAGAAAGCGAGTTGAAGAAAGGAGCTCAGGGGCACTGTAATTCACAAACCTGCAGAGTTATAAATGACAGCTATCGTCCAAAAATATACTGAAGGAAGGCTGCCAAGAGGACTTGAAAGCGGGGCAGAATTGCAGGAAACCGATTTCAGGAGGTAGACTGGAATTGCATTGAAAGCATAGGAAAAGAGGCAGAAGGTCCACAATGATGCACTTGGCCAAAAAGGGCGTATGCGTTTTTTCCTGAATATATTCAGGAAAAAACGCATACGCCCTTTTTGGCCAACCAGGCAAGCTTGCAAAGGAAATCTGCACTACAATGAAGTCTCACTTCCCCCCGGTCAAAAGGGCCATCTGAAAAAAGTGGAAAATCCAGAAAGGCAGGACAGGCCATGGAGAACTGGGAGCCTCGTTATGCTGATGGGCGGGATGTAAATTGCCAACAGACACTCGGGAGAAGTGTATGGTGTTTCCTGAAACATCTAAAAAACAAAGCAACAGAGCCTAGGGCACTTCCACTTATGGTACTATAGCTGAGGGAAGTTAAAATCAAAAAGACACAGCCACCCCAAATTTTGGGACGCCTCTGTTTACAAGAACCTCATTTACCGTACAAGTTCAATATCACAGAAAGTGAAAAATGGATAAAGAAGTTTTGGTATTTACTTACAAAGCAATATCACTCAGCAATGAAATCTATGTCATCAGGCCCTTAGCAGGACAATGACTGGATTCAGGTATGATGATTCTAACTGAAATAAGTCACACAGAAAATGAAACATCATAAGATATCAGTAATACACGGAATGTAAACTTGGCTACACAGGAACTGAATTACAGAACAGAACAGGGTCTCAAATTTAGAAAACCAACTTATGCTTGCTTAAGGGGAAAGGTGAGTTGGGGTGCTGCATAAAACCAGAGATTGAAATGAGCACAGATAAAGTTCCTTAAGCCAAATATGGAATAGACAAGAGCTACTCCTTGCTCAACGAAATGGACTCAACACCGCATATTAAACGCCTAAGAATGTACCTGACTAGTAAGTATCTTAAAACCTATGGATTGCTATGTCTCCAAAAGAGAATCAAGCGTGTGTACAGGGGCATAAATGCAGCAGTGATAGGATTGGAGAGGTTCGGTGAGCAAATGAAGACCCTTTGAAGTCATATTGCATTGTACCCATTCCACGGATTTCAACTACCCAGGTTTAAGGTATTCTTCCTTCAGCTAAAACATGCATGTGGAACCTAGAGTATGATCAACCATGTGATCGGGAGACGTGTTCAAATATGTCTCAGTTTTCGTACCCTGGTACTCGGGTGCAACATTCCAGACGCTTTACTAACACTCTCCCGACTCGGAGAGTCAGTCCCTTTAACCTCCTGTTTGGCCCAGTTTGCAATTTCTGCGGAAGATGAACAGGAATAGCGAGAACCAATGAGAGACTAGCTGGAGGTGTCTGGACGGGCAAATTTAACTCTCATTTCCCACCAGGAAGAGGAATTAACCAAAGGCTCAGCGTGCCGTGCCGGAACCAGATTAGGGCATGAAGCCATCCTGCGGTGTTGCGGCCAGCTCAAAAGAAAGCAAGTTGAAGAAAGGAGTTCAGGGGCACTGTAATTCACAAACCTGCAGAGTTATAAATGACAGCTATCGTCCAAAAATATACTGAAGTAAGGCTGCCAAGAGGACTTGAAAGTGGGGCAGAATTGCAGGAAACCGATTTCAGGAGGTAGACTGGAATTGCATTGAAAGCATAGGAAAAGAGGCAGAACGTCCACAATGATGCACTTGGCCAAAAAGGGCGTATGCGTTTTTTCCTGAATATATTCAGGAAAAAACGCATACGCCCTTTTTGGCCAACCAAGCAAGCTTGCAAAGGAAATCTGCACTACAATGAAGTCTCACTTCCCCCAGGTCAAAAGGGCCATCTGAAAAAAGTGTAAAATCCAGAAAGGCAGGACAGGCCATGGAGAACTGGGAGCCTCGTTATGCTGATGGGCGGGATGTAAATTGCCAACAGACACTCGGGAGAAGTGTATGGTGTTTCCTGAAACATCTAAAAAACAAAGCAACAGAGCCTAGGGCACTTCCACTTATGGTCCTATAGCTTAGGGAAATTAAAATCAAAAAGACACAGCCACCCCAAAGTTTGGGACGCCTGTGTTTACAAGAACCTCGTTTACAGTACAAGTTCAACATCGCAGAAAGTGAAAAATGGATAAAAAAGTTGTGGTATTTACTTACAAAGCAATATCACTTAGCAATGAAATCTATGTCATCAGGCCCTTAGCAGCACAATGAGTGGATTCAGGTATGATGATTCTAACTGAAATAAGTCACACAGAAAAAGAAACATCATAAGATATCAGTAATACACGGAATGTAAACTTGGCTACACAGGAACTGAATTACAGAACAGAACAGGGTCTCAAATTTAGAAAACCAACTTATGCTTGCTTAAGGGGAAAGGTGAGTTGGGGTGCTGCATAAAACCAGAGATTGAAATGAGCACAGATAAAGTTCCTTAAGCCAAATATGGAATAGACAAGAGCTACTCCTTGCTCAATGAAATGGACTCAAAACCGCATATTAAACGCCTAAGAATGTACCTGACTACTAAGTATCTTAAAACCTATGGATTGCTATGTCTCCAAAAGAGAATCAAGCATGTGTACAGTGGCATAAACGCAGCAGTGATAGGATTGGAGAGGTTCGGTGAGCAAATGAAGACCCTTTGAAGTCATATTACATGGTACCCATTCCACGGGTTTCAACTACCCAGGTTTAAGGTATTCTTCCTTCAGCTAAAACATGCATGTGGAACCCAGAGTATGATCAACCATGTGATCAGGAGACGTGTTCAAATATGTCTCAGTTTTCCTCCCCTGGTACTCGGGTGCAACATTCCAGACGCTTTACTAACACTCTCCCGACTTGGAGAGTCAGTCCCTTTAACCTCCTGTTTGGCCCAGTTTGCAATTTCTGCGGAAGATGAACAGGAATAGGGAGAACCAATGAGAGACTAGCTGGAGGTGTCTGGACGGGCAAATTTAACTCTCATTTCCCACCAGGAAGAGGAAATAACCAAAGGTTCAGCGTGCCGTGCCGGAACAAGATTAGGGCCTGAAGCCATCCTGCGGTGTTGCGGCCAGCTCACAAGAAAGCGAGTTGAAGAAAGGAGCTCAGGGGCACTGTAATTCACAAACCTGCAGAGTTATAAATGACAGCTATCGTCCAAAAATATACTGAAGTAAGGCTGCCAAGAGGACTTGAAAGCGGGGCAGAATTGCAGGAAACCGATTTCAGGAGGTAGACTGGAATTGCATTGAAAGCATAGGAAAAGAGGCAGAACGTCCACAATGATGCACTTGGCCAAAAAGGGCGTATGCGTTTTTTCCTGAATATATTCAGGAAAAAACGCATACGCCCTTTTTGGCCAACCAAGCAAGCTTGCAAACGAAATCTGCACTACAATGAAGTCTCACTTCCCCCCGGTCAAAAGGGCCATCTGAAAAAAGTGTAAAATCCAGAAAGGCAGGACAGGCCATGGAGAACTGGGAGCCTTGTTATGCTGATGGGTGGGATGTAAATTGCCAACAGACACTCGGGAGAAGTGTATGGTGTTTCCTGAAACATCTAAGAAACAAAGCAACAGAGCCTAGGGCACTTCCACTTATGGTCCTATAGCTTAGGGAAATTAAAATCAAAAAGACACAGCCACCCCAAAGTTTGGGACGCCTCTGTTTACAAGAACCTCATTTACCGTACAAGTTCAATATCACAGAAAGTGAAAAATGGATAAAGAACTTGTGGTACTTACGTACAATGCAGTATCACTCAGCAATGAAATCTATGTCATCAGGCCCGTAGCAGCATAATGAGTGGATTCAGGTACGATGATTCTAACTGAAATAAGTCACACAGAAAAAGAAACATCATAAGATATCACTAATACACGGAATGTAAACTTGGCTACACAGGAACTGAATTCCAAAACAGAACAGGGTCTCAAATTTAGAAAACCAACTTATGCTTGCTTAAGGGGAAAGGTGAGTTGGGGTGCTGCATAAAACCAGAGATTGAAATGAGCACAGATAAAGTTCCTTAAGCCAAATATGGAATAGACAAGAGCTACTCCTTGCTCAACGAAATGGACTCAACACCCCATATTAAACGCCTAAGAATGTACCTGAGTAGTAAGTATCTTAAAACCTATGGATTGCTGTGTCTCCAAAAGAGAATCAAGCCTGTGTACAGGGGCATAAACGCAGCAGTGATAGGATTGGAGAGGTTTGGTGAGCAAATGAAGACCCTTTGAAGTGATATTGCATGGTACCCATTACACGGGTCTCAACTCTCCAGGTTTAAGGTATTCTTCCTTCAGCTAAAACATGCATGTGGAACCCAGAGTATGATCAACCGTGTGAACGGGAGACGTGTTCAAATATGTCTCAGTTTTCCTCCCCTGGTACTCGGGTGCAACATTCCAGACGCTTTACTAACATTCTCCCCACTTGGAGAGTCAGTCCCTTTAACCTCCTGTTTGGCCCAGTTTGCAATTTCTGCGGAAGATGAACAGGAATAGCGAGAACCAATGAGAGACTAGCTGGAGGTGTCTGGACGGGCAAAGTTAACTCTCATTTCCCACCAGGAAGAGGAAATAACCAAAGGCTCAGCGTGCCGTGCCGGAACCAGATTAGGGCCTGAAGCCATCCTGCGGTGTTGCGGCCAGCTCAAAAGAAAGCGAGTTGAAGAAAGGAGCTCAGGGGCACTGTAATTCACAAACCTGCAGAGTTATAAATGACAGCTATCGTCCAAAAATATACTGAAGTAAGGCTGCCAAGAGGACTTGAAACGGGGCAGAATTGCAGGAAACCGATTTCAGGAGGTAGACTGGAATTGCATTGAAAGCATAGGAAAAGAGGCAGAACGTCCACAATGATGCACTTGGCCAAAAAGGGCGTATGCGTTTTTTCCTGAATATATTCAGGAAAAAACGCATACGCCCTTTTTGGCCAACCAAGCAAGCTTGCAAACGAAATCTGCACTACAATGAAGTTTCACTTCCCCCCGGTCAAAAGGGCCATCTGAAAAAAGTGTAAAATCCAGAAAGGCAGGACAGGCCATGGAGAACTGGGAGCCTTGTTATGCTGATGGGCGGGATGTAAATTGCCAACAGCCACTCCAGAGAAGTGTATGGTGTTTCCTGAAACATCTAAGAAACAAAGCAACAGAGCCTAGGGCACTTCCACTTATGGTCCTATAGCTTAGGGAAATTAAAATCAAAAAGACACAGCCACCCCAAAGTTTGGGACGCCTCTGTTTACAAGAACCTCATTTACCGTACAAGTTCAATATCACAGAAAGTGAAAAATGGATAAAGAACTTGTGGTACTTACGTACAATGCAGTATCACTCAGCAATGAAATCTATGTCATCAGGCCCGTAGCAGCATAATGAGTGGATTCAGGTACGATGATTCTAACTGAAATAAGTCACACAGAAAAAGAAACATCATAAGATATCACTAATACACGGAATGTAAACTTGGCTACACAGGAACTGAATTCCAAAACAGAACAGGGTCTCAAATTTAGAAAAGCAACTTATGCTTGCTTAAGGGGAAAGGTGAGTTGGGGTGCTGCATAAAACCAGAGATTGAAATGAGCACAGATAAAGTTCCTTAAGCCAAATATGGAATAGACAAGAGCTACTCCTTGCTCAACGAAATGGACTCAACACCCCATATTAAACGCCTAAGAATGTACCTGACTAGTAAGTATCTTAAAACCTATGGATTGCTATGTCTCCAAAAGAGAATCAAGCATGTGTACAGGAGCATAAACGCAGCAGTGATAAGACTGGAGAGGTTCGGTGAGCAAATGAAGACCCTTTGAAGTCATATTGCATGGAACCCATTCCACGGGTTTCAACTACCCAGGTTTAAGGTATTCTTCCTTCAGCTAAAACATGCATGTGGAACCTAGAGTATGATCAACCATATGATCGGGAGACGTGTTCAAATATGTCTCAGTTTTCGTACCCTGGAACTCGGGTGCAACATTCCAGACGCTTTACTAACACTCTCCCCACTTGGAGAGTCAGCGCCTTTAACCTCCTGTTTGGTCCAGTTTGCAATTTCTGCGGAAGATGAACAGGAATAGGGAGAACCAATGAGAGACTAGCTGGAGGTGTCTGGACGGGCAAATTTAACTCTCATTTCCCACCAGGAAGAGGAAATAACCAAAGGCTCAGCGTGCCGTGCCGGAACAAGTTTAGGACCTGAAGCCATCCTGCGGGGTTGCGGCCAGCTCACAAGAAAGCGAGTTGAAGAAAGGAGCTCAGGGGCACTGTAATTCACAAACCTGCAGAGTTATAAATGACAGCTATCGTCCAAAAATATACTGAAGTAAGGCTGCCAAGAGGACTTGAAAGCGGGGCAGAATTGCAGGAAACCGATTTCAGGAGGTAGACTGGAATTGCATTGAAAGCATAGGAAAAGAGGCAGAACGTCCACAATGATGCACTTGGCCAAAAAGGGCGTATGCGTTTTTTCCTGAATATATTCAGGAAAAAACGCATACGCCCTTTTTGGCCAACCAAGCAAGCTTGCAAAGGAAATCTGCACTACAATGAAGTCTCACTTCCCCCCGGTCAAAAGGGCCATCTGAAAAAAGTGTAAACTCCAGAAAGGCAGGACAGGCCATGGAGAACTGGGAGCCTTGTTATGCTGATGGGCGGGATGTAAATTGCCAACAGCCACTCCAGAGAAGTGTATGGTGTTTCCTGAAACATCTAAGAAACAAAGCAACAGAGCCTAGGGCACTTCCACTTATGGTCCTATAGCTTAGGGAAATTAAAATCAAAAAGACACAGCCACCCCAAAGTTTGGGACGCCTCTGTTTACAAGAACCTCATTTACCGTACAAGTTCAATATCACAGAAAGTGAAAAATGGATAAAGAACTTGTGGTACTTACGTACAATGCAGTATCACTCAGCAATGAAATCTATGTCATCAGGCCCGTAGCAGCATAATGAGTGGATTCAGGTACGATGATTCTAACTGAAATAAGTCACACAGAAAAAGAAACATCATAAGATATCACTAATACACGGAATGTAAACTTGGCTACACAGGAACTGAATTCCAAAACAGAACAGGGTCTCAAATTTAGAAAACCAACTTATGCTTGCTTAAGGGGAAAGGTGAGTTGGGGTGCTGCATAAAACCAGAGATTGAAATGAGCACAGATAAAGTTCCTTAAGCCAAATATGGAATAGACAAGAGCTACTCCTTGCTCAACGAAATGGACTCAACACCCCATATTAAACGCCTAAGAATGTACCTGAGTAGTAAGTATCTTAAAACCTATGGATTGCTGTGTCTCCAAAAGAGAATCAAGCCTGTGTACAGGGGCATAAACGCAGCAGTGATAGGATTGGAGAGGTTTGGTGAGCAAATGAAGACCCTTTGAAGTCATATTGCATGGTACCCATTACACGGGTCTCAACTCTCCAGGTTTAAGGTATTCTTCCTTCAGCTAAAACATGCATGTGGAACCCAGAGTATGATCAACCGTGTGAACGGGAGACGTGTTCAAATATGTCTCAGTTTTCCTCCCCTGGTACTCGGGTGCAACATTCCAGACGCTTTACTAACATTCTCCCCACTTGGAGAGTCAGTCCCTTTAACCTCCTGTTTGGCCCAGTTTGCAATTTCTGCGGAAGATGAACAGGAATAGCGAGAACCAATGAGAGACTAGCTGGAGGTGTCTGGACGGGCAAAGTTAACTCTCATTTCCCACCAGGAAGAGGAAATAACCAAAGGCTCAGCGTGCCGTGCCGGAACCAGATTAGGGCCTGAAGCCATCCTGCGGTGTTGCGGCCAGCTCAAAAGAAAGCGAGTTGAAGAAAGGAGCTCAGGGGCACTGTAATTCACAAACCTGCAGAGTTATAAATGACAGCTATCGTCCAAAAATATACTGAAGTAAGGCTGCCAAGAGGACTTGAAACGGGGCAGAATTGCAGGAAACCGATTTCAGGAGGTAGACTGGAATTGCATTGAAAGCATAGGAAAAGAGGCAGAACGTCCACAATGATGCACTTGGCCAAAAAGGGCGTATGCGTTTTTTCCTGAATATATTCAGGAAAAAACGCATACGCCCTTTTTGGCCAACCAAGCAAGCTTGCAAAGGAAATCTGCACTACAATGAAGTCTCACTTCCACCCGGTCAAAAGGGCCATCTGAAAAAAGTGTAAAATCCAGAAAGGCAGGACAGGCCATGGAGAACTGGGAGCCTTGTTATGCTGATGGGCGGGATGTAAATTGCCAACAGCCACTCCAGAGAAGTGTATGGTGTTTCCTGAAACATCTAAGAAACAAAGCAACAGAGCCTAGGGCACTTCCACTTATGGTCCTATAGCTTAGGGAAATTAAAATCAAAAAGACACAGCCACCCCAAAGTTTGGGACGCCTCTGTTTACAAGAACCTCATTTACCGTACAAGTTCAATATCACAGAAAGTGAAAAATGGATAAAGAACTTGTGGTACTTACGTACAATGCAGTATCACTCAGCAATGAAATCTATGTCAACAGGCCCGTAGCAGCATAATGAGTGGATTCAGGTACGATGATTCTAACTGAAATAAGTCACACAGAAAAAGAAACATCATAAGATATCACTAATACACGGAATGTAAACTTGGCTACACAGGAACTGAATTCCAAAACAGAACAGGGTCTCAAATTTAGAAAAGCAACTTATGCTTGCTTAAGGGGAAAGGTGAGTTGGGGTGCTGCATAAAACCAGAGATTGAAATGAGCACAGATAAAGTTCCTTAAGCCAAATATGGAATAGACAAGAGCTACTCCTTGCTCAACGAAATGGACTCAACACCCCATATTAAACGCCTAAGAATGTACCTGACTAGTAAGTATCTTAAAACCTATGGATTGCTATGTCTCCAAAAGAGAATCAAGCATGTGTACAGGAGCATAAACGCAGCAGTGATAAGACTGGAGAGGTTCGGTGAGCAAATGAAGACCCTTTGAAGTCATATTGCATGGAACCCATTCCACGGGTTTCAACTACCCAGGTTTAAGGTATTCTTCCTTCAGCTAAAACATGCATGTGGAACCTAGAGTATGATCAACCATATGATCGGGAGACGTGTTCAAATATGTCTCAGTTTTCGTACCCTGGAACTCGGGTGCAACATTCCAGATGCTTTACTAACACTCTCCCCACTTGGAGAGTCAGCGCCTTTAACCTCCTGTTTGGTCCAGTTTGCAATTTCTGCGGAAGATGAACAGGAATAGGGAGAACCAATGAGAGACTAGCTGGAGGTGTCTGGACGGGCAAATTTAACTCTCATTTCCCACCAGGAAGAGGAAATAACCAAAGGCTCAGCGTGCCGTGCCGGAACAAGATTAGGACCTGAAGCCATCCTGCGGGGTTGCGGCCAGCTCACAAGAAAGCGAGTTGAAGAAAGGAGCTCAGGGGCACTGTAATTCACAAACCTGCAGAGTTATAAATGACAGCTATCGTCCAAAAATATACTGAAGTAAGGCTGCCAAGAGGACTTGAAAGCGGGGCAGAATTGCAGGAAACCGATTTCAGGAGGTAGACTGGAATTGCATTGAAAGCATAGGAAAAGAGGCAGAACGTCCACAATGATGCACTTGGCCAAAAAGGGCGTATGCGTTTTTTCCTGAATATATTCAGGAAAAAACGCATACGCCCTTTTTGGCCAACCAAGCAAGCTTGCAAACGAAATCTGCACTACAATGAAGTCTCACTTCCCCCCGGTCAAAAGGGCCATCTGAAAAAAGTGTAAAATCCAGAAAGGCAGGACAGGCCATGGAGAACTGGGAGCCTTGTTATGCTGATGGGTGGGATGTAAATTGCCAACAGACACTCGGGAGAAGTGTATGGTGTTTCCTGAAACATCTAAGAAACAAAGCAACAGAGCCTAGGGCACTTCCACTTATGGTCCTATAGCTTAGGGAAATTAAAATCAAAAAGACACAGCCACCCCAAAGTTTGGGACGCCTCTGTTTACAAGAACCTCATTTACCGTACAAGTTCAATATCACAGAAAGTGAAAAATGGATAAAGAACTTGTGGTACTTACGTACAATGCAGTATCACTCAGCAATGAAATCTATGTCATCAGGCCCGTAGCAGCATAATGAGTGGATTCAGGTACGATGATTCTAACTGAAATAAGTCACACAGAAAAAGAAACATCATAAGATATCACTAATACACGGAATGTAAACTTGGCTACACAGGAACTGAATTCCAAAACAGAACAGGGTCTCAAATTTAGAAAACCAACTTATGCTTGCTTAAGGGGAAAGGTGAGTTGGGGTGCTGCATAAAACCAGAGATTGAAATGAGCACAGATAAAGTTCCTTAAGCCAAATATGGAATAGACAAGAGCTACTCCTTGCTCAACGAAATGGACTCAACACCCCATATTAAACGCCTAAGAATGTACCTGAGTAGTAAGTATCTTAAAACCTATGGATTGCTGTGTCTCCAAAAGAGAATCAAGCCTGTGTACAGGGGCATAAACGCAGCAGTGATAGGATTGGAGAGGTTTGGTGAGCAAATGAAGACCCTTTGAAGTCATATTGCATGGTACCCATTACACGGGTCTCAACTCTCCAGGTTTAAGGTATTCTTCCTTCAGCTAAAACATGCATGTGGAACCCAGAGTATGATCAACCGTGTGAACGGGAGACGTGTTCAAATATGTCTCAGTTTTCCTCCCCTGGTACTCGGGTGCAACATTCCAGACGCTTTACTAACATTCTCCCCACTTGGAGAGTCAGTCCCTTTAACCTCCTGTTTGGCCCAGTTTGCAATTTCTGCGGAAGATGAACAGGAATAGCGAGAACCAATGAGAGACTAGCTGGAGGTGTCTGGACGGGCAAAGTTAACTCTCATTTCCCACCAGGAAGAGGAAATAACCAAAGGCTCAGCGTGCCGTGCCGGAACCAGATTAGGGCCTGAAGCCATCCTGCGGTGTTGCGGCCAGCTCAAAAGAAAGCGAGTTGAAGAAAGGAGCTCAGGGGCACTGTAATTCACAAACCTGCAGAGTTATAAATGACAGCTATCGTACAAAAATATACTGAAGTAAGGCTGCCAAGAGGACTTGAAACGGGGCAGAATTGCAGGAAACCGATTTCAGGAGGTAGACTGGAATTGCATTGAAAGCATAGGAAAAGAGGCAGAACGTCCACAATGATGCACTTGGCCAAAAAGGGCGTATGAGTTTTTTCCTGAATATATTCAGGAAAAAACGCATACGCCCTTTTTGGCCAACCAAGCAAGCTTGCAAAGGAAATCTGCACTACAATGAAGTCTCACTTCCCCCCGGTCAAAAGGGCCATCTGAAAAAAGTGTAAACTCCAGAAAGGCAGGACAGGCCATGGAGAACTGGGAGCCTTGTTATGCTGATGGGCGGGATGTAAATTGCCAACAGCCACTCCAGAGAAGTGTATGGTGTTTCCTGAAACATCTAAGAAACAAAGCAACAGAGCCTAGGGCACTTCCACTTATGGTCCTATAGCTTAGGGAAATTAAAATCAAAAAGACACAGCCACCCCAAAGTTTGGGACGCCTCTGTTTACAAGAACCTCATTTACCGTACAAGTTCAATATCACAGAAAGTGAAAAATGGATAAAGAACTTGTGGTACTTATGTACAATGCAGTATCACTCAGCAATGAAATCTATGTCATCAGGCCCGTAGCAGCATAATGAGTGGATTCAGGTACGATGATTCTAACTGAAATAAGTCACACAGAAAAAGAAACATCATAAGATATCACTAATACACGGAATGTAAACTTGGCTACACAGGAACTGAATTCCAAAACAGAACAGGGTCTCAAATTTAGAAAACCAACTTATGCTTGCTTAAGGGGAAAGGTGAGTTGGGGTGCTGCATAAAACCAGAGATTGAAATGAGCACAGATAAAGTTCCTTAAGCCAAATATGGAATAGACAAGAGCTACTCCTTGCTCAACGAAATGGACTCAACACCCCATATTAAACGCCTAAGAATGTACCTGAGTAGTAAGTATCTTAAAACCTATGGATTGCTGTGTCTCCAAAAGAGAATCAAGCCTCTGTACAGGGGCATAAACGCAGCAGTGATAGGATTGGAGAGGTTTGGTGAGCAAATGAAGACCCTTTGAAGTCATATTGCATGGTACCCATTACACGGGTCTCAACTCTCCAGGTTTAAGGTATTCTTCCTTCAGCTAAAACATGCATGTGGAACCCAGAGTATGATCAACCGTGTGAACGGGAGACGTGTTCAAATATGTCTCAGTTTTCCTCCCCTGGTACTCGGGTGCAACATTCCAGACGCTTTACTAACATTCTCCCCACTTGGAGAGTCAGTCCCTTTAACCTCCTGTTTGGCCCAGTTTGCAATTTCTGCGGAAGATGAACAGGAATAGCGAGAACCAATGAGAGACTAGCTGGAGGTGTCTGGACGGGCAAAGTTAACTCTCATTTCCCACCAGGAAGAGGAAATAACCAAAGGCTCAGCGTGCCGTGCCGGAAACATATTAGGGCCTGAAGCCATCCTGCGGTGTTGCGGCCAGCTCAAAAGAAAGCGAGTTGAAGAAAGGAGCTCAGGGGCACTGTAATTCACAAACCTGCAGAGTTATAAATGACAGCTATCGTCCAAAAATATACTGAAGTAAGGCTGCCAAGAGGACTTGAAACGGGGCAGAATTGCAGGAAACCGATTTCAGGAGGTAGACTGGAATTGCATTGAAAGCATAGGAAAAGAGGCAGAACGTCCACAATGATGCACTTGGCCAAAAAGGGCGTATGCGTTTTTTCCTGAATATATTCAGGAAAAAACGCATACGCCCTTTTTGGCCAACCAAGCAAGCTTGCAAAGGAAATCTGCACTACAATGAAGTCTCACTTCCCCCCGGTCAAAAGGGCCATCTGAAAAAAGTGTAAAATCCAGAAAGGCAGGACAGGCCATGGAGAACTGGGAGCCTTGTTATGCTGATGGGCGGGATGTAAATTGCCAACAGCCACTCCAGAGAAGTGTATGGTGTTTCCTGAAACATCTAAGAAACAAAGCAACAGAGCCTAGGGCACTTCCACTTATGGTCCTATAGCTTAGGGAAATTAAAATCAAAAAGACACAGCCACCCCAAAGTTTGGGACGCCTCTGTTTACAAGAACCTCATTTACCGTACAAGTTCAATATCACAGAAAGTGAAAAATGGATAAAGAACTTGTGGTACTTACGTACAATGCAGTATCACTCAGCAATGAAATCTATGTCATCAGGCCCGTAGCAGCATAATGAGTGGATTCAGGTACGATGATTCTAACTGAAATAAGTCACACAGAAAAAGAAACATCATAAGATATCACTAATACACGGAATGTAAACTTGGCTACACAGGAACTGAATTCCAAAACAGAACAGGGTCTCAAATTTAGAAAACCAACTTATGCTTGCTTAAGGGGAAAGGTGAGTTGGGGTGCTGCGTAAAACCAGAGATTGAAATGAGCACAGATAAAGTTCCTTAAGCCAAATATGGAATAGACAAGAGCTACTCCTTGCTCAACGAAATGGACTCAACACCCCATATTAAACGCCTAAGAATGTACCTGACTAGTAAGTATCTTAAAACCTATGGATTGCTATGTCTCCAAAAGAGAATCAAGCATGTGTACAGGAGCATAAACGCAGCAGTGATAAGACTGGAGAGGTTCGGTGAGCAAATGAAGACCCTTTGAAGTCATATTGCATGGAACCCATTCCACGGGTTTCAACTACCCAGGTTTAAGGTATTCTTCCTTCAGCTAAAACATGCATGTGGAACCTAGAGTATGATCAACCATATGATCGGGAGACGTGTTCAAATATGTCTCAGTTTTCGTACCCTGGAACTCGGGTGCAACATTCCAGATGCTTTACTAACACTCTCCCCACTTGGAGAGTCAGCGCCTTTAACCTCCTGTTTGGTCCAGTTTGCAATTTCTGCGGAAGATGAACAGGAATAGGGAGAACCAATGAGAGACTAGCTGGAGGTGTCTGGACGGGCAAATTTAACTCTCATTTCCCACCAGGAAGAGGAAATAACCAAAGGCTCAGCGTGCCGTGCCGGAACAAGATTAGGACCTGAAGCCATCCTGCGGGGTTGCGGCCAGCTCACAAGAAAGCGAGTTGAAAAAGGAGCTCAGGGGCACTGTAATTCACAAACCTGCAGAGTTATAAATGACAGCTATCGTCCAAAAATATACTGAAGTAAGGCTGCCAAGAGGACTTGAAAGCGGGGCAGAATTGCAGGAAACCGATTTCAGGAGGTAGACTGGAATTGCATTGAAAGCATAGGAAAAGAGGCAGAACGTCCACAATGATGCACTTGGCCAAAAAGGGCGTATGCGTTTTTTCCTGAATATATTCAGGAAAAAACGCATACGCCCTTTTTGGCCAACCAAGCAAGCTTGCAAACGAAATCTGCACTACAATGAAGTCTCACTTCCCCCCGGTCAAAAGGGCCATCTGAAAAAAGTGTAAAATCCAGAAAGGCAGGACAGGCCATGGAGAACTGGGAGCCTTGTTATGCTGATGGGTGGGATGTAAATTGCCAACAGACACTCGGGAGAAGTGTATGGTGTTTCCTGAAACATCTAAGAAACAAAGCAACAGAGCCTAGGGCACTTCCACTTATGGTCCTATAGCTTAGGGAAATTAAAATCAAAAAGACACAGCCACCCCAAAGTTTGGGACGCCTCTGTTTACAAGAACCTCATTTACCGTACAAGTTCAATATCACAGAAAGTGAAAAATGGATAAAGAACTTGTGGTACTTACGTACAATGCAGTATCACTCAGCAATGAAATCTATGTCATCAGGCCCGTAGCAGCATAATGAGTGGATTCAGGTACGATGATTCTAACTGAAATAAGTCACACAGAAAAAGAAACATCATAAGATATCACTAATACACGGAATGTAAACTTGGCTACACAGGAACTGAATTCCAAAACAGAACAGGGTCTCAAATTTAGAAAACCAACTTATGCTTGCTTAAGGGGAAAGGTGAGTTGGGGTGCTGCATAAAACCAGAGATTGAAATGAGCACAGATAAAGTTCCTTAAGCCAAATATGGAATAGACAAGAGCTACTCCTTGCTCAACGAAATGGACTCAACACCCCATATTAAACGCCTAAGAATGTACCTGAGTAGTAAGTATCTTAAAACCTATGGATTGCTGTGTCTCCAAAAGAGAATCAAGCCTGTGTACAGGGGCATAAACGCAGCAGTGATAGGATTGGAGAGGTTTGGTGAGCAAATGAAGACCCTTTGAAGTCATATTGCATGGTACCCATTACACGGGTCTCAACTCTCCAGGTTTAAGGTATTCTTCCTTCAGCTAAAACATGCATGTGGAACCCAGAGTATGATCAACCGTGTGAACGGGAGACGTGTTCAAATATGTCTCAGTTTTCCTCCCCTGGTACTCGGGTGCAACATTCCAGACGCTTTACTAACATTCTCCCCACTTGGAGAGTCAGTCCCTTTAACCTCCTGTTTGGCCCAGTTTGCAATTTCTGCGGAAGATGAACAGGAATAGCGAGAACCAATGAGAGACTAGCTGGAGGTGTCTGGACGGGCAAAGTTAACTCTCATTTCCCACCAGGAAGAGGAAATAACCAAAGGCTCAGCGTGCCGTGCCGGAACCAGATTAGGGCCTGAAGCCATCCTGCGGTGTTGCGGCCAGCTCAAAAGAAAGCGAGTTGAAGAAAGGAGCTCAGGGGCACTGTAATTCACAAACCTGCAGAGTTATAAATGACAGCTATCGTACAAAAATATACTGAAGTAAGGCTGCCAAGAGGACTTGAAACGGGGCAGAATTGCAGGAAACCGATTTCAGGAGGTAGACTGGAATTGCATTGAAAGCATAGGAAAAGAGGCAGAACGTCCACAATGATGCACTTGGCCAAAAAGGGCGTATGAGTTTTTTCCTGAATATATTCAGGAAAAAACGCATACGCCCTTTTTGGCCAACCAAGCAAGCTTGCAAAGGAAATCTGCACTACAATGAAGTCTCACTTCCCCCCGGTCAAAAGGGCCATCTGAAAAAAGTGTAAACTCCAGAAAGGCAGGACAGGCCATGGAGAACTGGGAGCCTTGTTATGCTGATGGGCGGGATGTAAATTGCCAACAGCCACTCCAGAGAAGTGTATGGTGTTTCCTGAAACATCTAAGAAACAAAGCAACAGAGCCTAGGGCACTTCCACTTATGGTCCTATAGCTTAGGGAAATTAAAATCAAAAAGACACAGCCACCCCAAAGTTTGGGACGCCTCTGTTTACAAGAACCTCATTTACCGTACAAGTTCAATATCACAGAAAGTGAAAAATGGATAAAGAACTTGTGGTACTTATGTACAATGCAGTATCACTCAGCAATGAAATCTATGTCATCAGGCCCGTAGCAGCATAATGAGTGGATTCAGGTACGATGATTCTAACTGAAATAAGTCACACAGAAAAAGAAACATCATAAGATATCACTAATACACGGAATGTAAACTTGGCTACACAGGAACTGAATTCCAAAACAGAACAGGGTCTCAAATTTAGAAAACCAACTTATGCTTGCTTAAGGGGAAAGGTGAGTTGGGGTGCTGCATAAAACCAGAGATTGAAATGAGCACAGATAAAGTTCCTTAAGCCAAATATGGAATAGACAAGAGCTACTCCTTGCTCAACGAAATGGACTCAACACCCCATATTAAACGCCTAAGAATGTACCTGAGTAGTAAGTATCTTAAAACCTATGGATTGCTGTGTCTCCAAAAGAGAATCAAGCCTCTGTACAGGGGCATAAACGCAGCAGTGATAGGATTGGAGAGGTTTGGTGAGCAAATGAAGACCCTTTGAAGTCATATTGCATGGTACCCATTACACGGGTCTCAACTCTCCAGGTTTAAGGTATTCTTCCTTCAGCTAAAACATGCATGTGGAACCCAGAGTATGATCAACCGTGTGAACGGGAGACGTGTTCAAATATGTCTCAGTTTTCCTCCCCTGGTACTCGGGTGCAACATTCCAGACGCTTTACTAACATTCTCCCCACTTGGAGAGTCAGTCCCTTTAACCTCCTGTTTGGCCCAGTTTGCAATTTCTGCGGAAGATGAACAGGAATAGCGAGAACCAATGAGAGACTAGCTGGAGGTGTCTGGACGGGCAAAGTTAACTCTCATTTCCCACCAGGAAGAGGAAATAACCAAAGGCTCAGCGTGCCGTGCCAGAACCATATTAGGGCCTGAAGCCATCCTGCGGTGTTGCGGCCAGCTCAAAAGAAAGCGAGTTGAAGAAAGGAGCTCAGGGGCACTGTAATTCACAAACCTGCAGAGTTATAAATGACAGCTATCGTCCAAAAATATACTGAAGTAAGGCTGCCAAGAGGACTTGAAACGGGGCAGAATTGCAGGAAACCGATTTCAGGAGGTAGACTGGAATTGCATTGAAAGCATAGGAAAAGAGGCAGAACGTCCACAATGATGCACTTGGCCAAAAAGGGCGTATGCGTTTTTTCCTGAATATATTCAGGAAAAAACGCATACGCCCTTTTTGGCCAACCAAGCAAGCTTGCAAAGGAAATCTGCACTACAATGAAGTCTCACTTCCCCCCGGTCAAAAGGGCCATCTGAAAAAAGTGTAAAATCCAGAAAGGCAGGACAGGCCATGGAGAACTGGGAGCCTTGTTATGCTGATGGGCGGGATGTAAATTGCCAACAGCCACTCCAGAGAAGTGTATGGTGTTTCCTGAAACATCTAAGAAACAAAGCAACAGAGCCTAGGGCACTTCCACTTATGGTCCTATAGCTTAGGGAAATTAAAATCAAAAAGACACAGCCACCCCAAAGTTTGGGACGCCTCTGTTTACAAGAACCTCATTTACCGTACAAGTTCAATATCACAGAAAGTGAAAAATGGATAAAGAACTTGTGGTACTTACGTACAATGCAGTATCACTCAGCAATGAAATCTATGTCATCAGGCCCGTAGCAGCATAATGAGTGGATTCAGGTACGATGATTCTAACTGAAATAAGTCACACAGAAAAAGAAACATCATAAGATATCACTAATACACGGAATGTAAACTTGGCTACACAGGAACTGAATTCCAAAACAGAACAGGGTCTCAAATTTAGAAAACCAACTTATGCTTGCTTAAGGGGAAAGGTGAGTTGGGGTGCTGCGTAAAACCAGAGATTGAAATGAGCACAGATAAAGTTCCTTAAGCCAAATATGGAATAGACAAGAGCTACTCCTTGCTCAACGAAATGGACTCAACACCCCATATTAAACGCCTAAGAATGTACCTGACTAGTAAGTATCTTAAAACCTATGGATTGCTATGTCTCCAAAAGAGAATCAAGCATGTGTACAGGAGCATAAACGCAGCAGTGATAAGACTGGAGAGGATCGGTGAGCAAATGAAGACCCTTTGAAGTCATATTGCATGGAACCCATTCCACGGGTTTCAACTACCCAGGTTTAAGGTATTCTTCCTTCAGCTAAAACATGCATGTGGAACCTAGAGTATGATCAACCATATGATCGGGAGACGTGTTCAAATATGTCTCAGTTTTCGTACCCTGGAACTCGGGTGCAACATTCCAGACGCTTTACTAACACTCTCTCGTCTTGGAGAGTAAGCGCCTTTAACCTCCTGTTTGGCCCAGTTTGCAATTTCTGCGGAAGATGAACAGGAATAGCGAGAACCAATGAGAGACTAGCTGGAGGTGTCTGGACGGGCAAATTTAACTCTCATTTCCCACCAGGAAGAGGAAATAACCAAAGGCTCAGCATGCCGTGCCGGAACCAGATTAGGACCTGAAGCCATCCTGCGGGGTTGCGGCCAGCTCACAAGAAAGCGAGTTGAAGAAAGGAGCTCAGGGGCACTGTAATTCACAAACCTGCAGAGTTATAAATGACAGCTATCGTCCAAAAATATACTGAAGTAAGGCTGCCAAGAGGACTTGAAAGCGGGGCAGAATTGCAGGAAACCGATTTCAGGAGGTAGACTGGAATTGCATTGAAAGCATAGGAAAAGAGGCAGAACGTCCACAATGATGCACTTGGCCAAAAAGGGCGTATGCGTTTTTTCCTGAATATATTCAGGAAAAAACGCATACGCCCTTTTTCGCCAACCAAGCAAGCTTGCAAACGAAATCTGCACTACAATGAAGTCTCACTTCCCCCCGGTCAAAAGGGCCATCTGAAAAAAGTGTAAAATCCAGAAAGGCAGGACAGGCCATGGAGAACTGGGAGCCTTGTTATGCTGATGGGTGGGATGTAAATTGCCAACAGACACTCGGGAGAAGTGTATGGTGTTTCCTGAAACATCTAAGAAACAAAGCAACAGAGCCTAGGGCACTTCCACTTATGGTCCTATAGCTTAGGGAAATTAAAATCAAAAAGACACAGCCACCCCAAAGTTTGGGACGCCTCTGTTTACAAGAACCTCATTTACCGTACAAGTTCAATATCACAGAAAGTGAAAAATGGATAAAGTACTTGTGGTACTTACGTACAATGCAGTATCACTCAGCAATGAAATCTATGTCATCAGGCCCATAGCAGCATAATGAGTGGATTCAGGTACGATGATTCTAACTGAAATAAGTCACACAGAAAAAGAAACATCATAAGATATCACTAATACACGGAATGTAAACTTGGCTACACAGGAACTGAATTCCAAAACAGAACAGGGTCTCAAATTTAGAAAACCAACTTATGCTTGCTTAAGGGGAAAGGTGAGTTGGGGTGCTGCATAAAACCAGAGATTGAAATGAGCACAGATAAAGTTCCTTAAGCCAAATATGGAATAGACAAGAGCTACTCCTTGCTCAACGAAATGGACTCAACACCCCATATTAAACGCCTAAGAATGTACCTGAGTAGTAAGTATCTTAAAATCTATGGATTGCTGTGTCTCCAAAAGAGAATCAAGCCTGTGTACAGGGGCATAAACGCAGCAGTGATAGGATTGGAGAGGTTTGGTGAGCAAATGAAGACCCTTTGAAGTGATATTGCATGGTACCCATTACACGGGTCTCAACTCTCCAGGTTTAAGGTATTCTTCCTTCAGCTAAAACATGCATGTGGAACCCAGAGTATGATTAACCGTGTGAACGGGAGACGTGTTCAAATATGTCTCAGTTTTCCTCCCCTGGTACTCGGGTGCAACATTCCAGACGCTTTACTAACATTCTCCCCACTTGGAGAGTCAGTCCCTTTAACCTCCTGTTTGGCCCAGTTTGCAATTTCTGCGGAAGATGAACAGGAATAGCGAGAACCAATGAGAGACTAGCTGGAGGTGTCTGGACGGGCAAAGTTAACTCTCATTTCCCACCAGGAAGAGGAAATAACCAAAGGCTCAGCGTGCCGTGCAGGAACCAGATTAGGGCCTGAAGCCATCCTGCGGTGTTGCGGCCAGCTCAAAAGAAAGCGAGTTGAAGAAAGGAGCTCAGGGGCACTGTAATTCACAAACCTGCAGAGTTATAAATGACAGCTATCGTCCAAAAATATACTGAAGTAAGGCTGCCAAGAGGACTTGAAACGGGGCAGAATTGCAGGAAACCGATTTCAGGAGGTAGACTGGAATTGCATTGAAAGCATAGGAAAAGAGGCAGAACGTCCACAATGATGCACTTGGCCAAAAAGGGCGTATGCGTTTTTTCCTGAATATATTCAGGAAAAAACGCATACGCCCTTTTTGGCCAACCAAGCAAGCTTGCAAAGGAAATCTGCACTACAATGAAGTCTCACTTCCCCCCGGTCAAAAGGGCCATCTGAAAAAAGTGTAAAATCCAGAAAGGCAGGACAGGCCATGGAGAACTGGGAGCCTTGTTATGCTGATGGGCGGGATGTAAATTGCCAACAGACACTCGGGAGAAGTGTATGGTGTTTCCTGAAACATCTAAGAAACAAAGCAACAGAGCCTAGGGCACTTCCACTTATGGTCCTATAGCTTAGGGAAATTAAAATCAAAAAGACACAGCCACCCCAAAGTTTGGGACGCCTCTGTTTACAAGAACCTCATTTACCGTACAAGTTCAATATCACAGAAAGTGAAAAATGGATAAAGAACTTGTGGTACTTACGTACAATGCAGTATCACTCAGCAATGAAATCTATGTCATCAGGCCCGTAGCAGCATAATGAGTGGATTCAGGTACGATGATTCTAACTGAAATAAGTCACACAGAAAAAGAAACATCATAAGATATCACTAATACACGGAATGTAAACTTGGCTACACAGGAACTGAATTCCAAAACAGAACAGGGTCTCAAATTTAGAAAACCAACTTATGCTTGCTTAAGGGGAAAGGTGAGTTGGGGTGCTGCATAAAACCAGAGATTGAAATGAGCACAGATAAAGTTCCTTAAGCCAAATATGGAATAGACAAGAGCTACTCCTTGCTCAACGAAATGGACTCAACACCCCATATTAAACGCCTAAGAATGTACCTGACTAGTAAGTATCTTAAAACCTATGGATTGCTATGTCTCCAAAAGAGAATCAAGCATGTGTACAGGAGCATAAACGCAGCAGTGATAAGACTGGAGAGGTTCGGTGAGCAAATGAAGACCCTTTGAAGTCATATTGCATGGAACCCATTCCACGGGTTTCAACTACCCAGGTTTAAGGTATTCTTCCTTCAGCTAAAACATGCATGTGGAACCTAGAGTATGATCAACCATATGATCGGGAGACGTGTTCAAATATGTCTCAGTTTTCGTACCCTGGAACTCGGGTGCAACATTCCAGACGCTTTACTAACACTCTCTCGTCTTGGAGAGTAAGCGCCTTTAACCTCCTGTTTGGCCCAGTTTGCAATTTCTGCGGAAGATGAACAGGAATAGCGAGAACCAATGAGAGACTAGCTGGAGGTGTCTGGACGGGCAAATTTAACTCTCATTTCCCACCAGGAAGAGGAATAAACCAAAGGCTCAGCGTGCCGTGCCGGAACCAGATTAGGGCCTGAAGCCATCCTGCGGTGTTGCGGCCAGCTCACAAGAAAGCGAGTTGAAGAAAGGAGCTCAGGGGCACTGTAATTCACAAACCTGCAGAGTTATAAATGACAGCTATTGTCCAAAAATATACTGAAGTAAGGCTGCCAAGGGGACTTGAAAGCGGGGCAGAATTGCAGGAAACCGATTTCAGGAGGTAGACTGGAATTGCATTGAAAGCATAGGAAAAGAGGCAGAACGTCCACAATGATGCACTTGGCCAAAAAGGGCGTATGCGTTTTTTCCTGAATATATTCAGGAAAAAACGCATACGCCCTTTTTGGCCAACCAAGCAAACTTGCAAAGAAAATCTGCACTACAATGAAGTCTCACTTCCCCCCGGTCAAAAGGGCCATCTGAAAAAAGTGTAAAATCCAGCAAGGCAGGACAGGCCATGGAGAACTGGGAGCCTCGTTATGCTGATGGGCGGGATGTAAATTGCCAACAGACACTCGGGAGAAGTGTATGGTGTTTCCTGAAACATCTAAAAAACAAAGCAACAGAGCCTAGGGCACTTCCACTTATGGTCCTATAGCTTAGGGAAATTAAAATCAAAAAGACACAGCCACCCCAAAGTTTGGGATGCCTGTGTTTACAAGAACCTCGTTTACAGTACAAGTTCAACATCGCAGAAAGTGAAAAATGGATAAAGAACTTGTGGTACTTACGTACAATGCAGTATCACTCAGCAATGAAATCTATGTCATCAGGCCCATAGCAGCATAATGAGTGGATTCAGGTACGATGATTCTAACTGAAATAAGTCACACAGAAAAAGAAACATCATAAGATATCACTAATACACGGAATGTAAACTTGGCTACACAGGAACTGAATTCCAAAACAGAACAGGGTCTCAAATTTAGAAAACCAACTTATGCTTGCTTAAGGGGAAAGGTGAGTTGGGGTGCTGCATAAAACCAGAGATTGAAATGAGCACAGATAAAGTTCCTTAAGCCAAATATGGAATAGACAAGAGCTACTCCTTGCTCAACGAAATGGACTCAACACCCCATATTAAACGCCTAAGAATGTACCTGACTAGTAAGTATCTTAAAACCTATGGATTGCTATGTCTCCAAAAGAGAATCAAGCGTGTGTACAGGGGCATAAACGCAGCAGTGATAGGATTGGAGAGGTTCGGTGAGCAAATGAAGACCCTTTGAAGTCATATTGCATGGTACCCATTCCACGGGTCTCAACTCTCCAGGTTTAAGGTATTCTTCCTTCAGCTAAAACATGCATGTGGAACCCAGAGTATGATCAACCGTGTGAACAGGAGACGTGTTCAAATATGTCTCAGTTTTCCTCCCCGGTACTCGGGTGCAACATTCCAGACGCTTTACTAACACTCTCCCCACTTGGAGAGTCAGCGCCTTTAACCTCCTCTTTGGCCCAGTTTGCAATTTCTGCAGAAGATGAACAGGAATAGCGAGAACCAATGAGAGACTAGCTGGAGGTGTCTGGACGGGCAAATTTAACTCTCATTTCCCACCAGGAAGAGGAATTAACCAAAGGCTCAGCGTGCCGTGCCCGAAACAGATTAGGGCCTGAAGCCATCTTGCGGTGTTGCGGCCAGCTCAAAAGAAAGCGAGTTGAAGAAAGGAGCTCAGGGGCACTGTAATTCACAAACCTGCAGAGTTATAAATGACAGCTATCGTCCTAAAATATACTGAAGTAAGGCTGCCAAGAGGACTTGAAAGCGGGGCAGAATTGCAGGAAACCGATTTCAGGAGGTAGACTGGAATTGCATTGAAAGCATAGGAAAAGAGGCAGAACGTCCACAATGATGCACTTGGCCAAAAAGGGCGTATGCGTTTTTTCCTGAATATATTCAGGAAAAAACGCATACGCCCTTTTTGGCCAACCAAGCAAGCTTGCAAAGGAAATCTGCACTACAATGAAGTCTCACTTCCCCCCGGTCAAAAGGGCCATCTGAAAAAAGTGTAAAATCCAGAAAGGCAGGACAGGCCATGGAGAACTGGGAGCCTTGTTATGCTGATGGGCGGGATGTAAATTGCCAACAGACACTCGGGAGAAGTGTATGGTGTTTCCTGAAACATCTAAAAAACAAAGCAACAGAGCCTAGGGCACTTCCACTTATGGTCCTATAGCTTAGGGAAATTAAAATCAAAAAGACACAGCCACCCCGAAGTTTGGAACGGCTCTGTTTACAGGAACCTCGTTTACAGTACAAGTTCTACATCACAGAAAGTGAAAAATGGATAAAGAAGTTGTGGTATTTACTTACAAAGCAATATCACTCAGCAATGAAATCTATGTCATCAGGCCCTTAGCAGCACAATGAGTGGATTCAGGTATGATGATTCTAACTGAAATAAGTCACACAGAAAAAGAAACATCATAAGATATCAGTAATACACGGAATGTAAACTTGGCTACACAGGAACTGAATTACAGAACAGAACAGGGTCTCAAATTTAGAAAACCAACTTATCCTTGCTTAAGGGGAAAGGTGAGTTGAGGTGCTGCATAAAACCAGAGATTGAAATGAGCACAGATAAAGTTCCTTAAGCCAAATATGGAATAGACAAGAGCTACTCCTTGCTCAACGAAATGGACTCAACACCGCATATTAAACGCCTAAGAATGTACCTGACTAGTAAGTATCTTAAAACCTATGGATTACTATGTCTGCGAAAGAGAATCAAGCATGTGTGCAGGGGCATAAACGCAGCAGTGATAGGATTGGAGAGGTTCGGTGAGCAAATGAAGACCCTTTGAGGTCGTATTGCATGGTACCCATTCCACGGGTTTCAAGTACCCAGGTTTAAGGTATTCTTCCTTCACCTAAAACATGCATGTGGAACCCAGAGTATGATCAACCGTGTGAACGGGAGACGTGTACAAATATGTCTCAGTTTTCCTCCCCTGGTACTCGGGTGCAACATTCCAGACGCTTTACTAACACTCTCCCCACTTGGAGAGTCAGCGCCTTTAACCTCCTGTTTGGCCCAGTTTGCAATTTCTGTGGAAGATGAACAGGAATAGCGAGAACCAATGAGAGACTAGCTGGAGGTGTCTGGACGGGCAAATTTCACTCTCATTTCCCACCAGGAAGAGGAATTAACCAAAGGCTCAGCGTGCTGTGCCGGAACAAGATTAGGGCCTGAAGCCATCCTGCGGTGTTGCGGCCAGGTCACAAGAAAGCGAGTTGAAGAAAGGAGCTCAGGGGCACTGTAATTCACAAACCTGCAGAGTTATAAATGACAGCTATCATCCAAAATTATACTGAAGTAAGGATGCCAAGAGGACTTGAAAGCGGGGCAGAATTGCAGGAAACCGATTTCAGGAGGTAGACTGGAATTGCATTGAAAGCATAGGAAAAGAGGCAGAACGTCCACAATGATGCACTTGGCCAAAAAGGCCGTATGCGTTTTTTCCTGAATATATTCAGGAAAAAACGCATACGCCCTTTTTGGCCAACCAAGCAAGCTTGCAAAGGAAATCTGCACTACAATGAAGTCTCACTTCCCCCCGGTCAAAAGGGCCATCTGAAAAAAGTGTAAAATCCAGAAAGGCAGGACAGGCCATGGAGAACTGGGAGCCTTGTTATGCTGATGGGCGGGATGTAAATTGCCAACAGACACTCGGGAGAAGTGTATGGTGTTTCCTGATGCATCTAAGAAACAAAGCAACAGAGCCTAGGGCACTTCCACTTATGGTCCTATAGCTTAGGGAAATTAAAATCAAAAAGACACAGCCACCCCGAAGTTTGGAACGGCTCTGTTTACAAGAACCTCGTTTACAGTACAAGTTCAACATCACAGAAAGTGAAAAATGGATAAAGAAGTTGTGGTATTTACTTACAAAGCAATATCACTCAGCAATGAAATCTATGTCATCAGGCCCTTAGCAGCACAATGAGTGGATTCAGGTATGATGATTCTAACTGAAATAAGTCACACAGAAAAAGAAACATCATAAGATATCAGTAATACACGGAATGTAAACTTGGCTACACAGGAACTGAATTCCAAAACAGAACAGGGTCTCAAATTTAGAAAACCAACTTATGCTTGCTTAAGGGGAAAGGTGAGTTGGGGTGCTGCATAAAACCAGAGAATGAAATGAGCACAGATAAAGTTCCTTAAGCCAAATATGGAATAGACAAGAGCTACTCCTAGCTCAACGAAATGGACTCAACACCGCATATTAAACGCCTAAGAATGTACCTGACTAGTAAGTATCTTAAAACCTATGGATTACTATGTCTGCGAAAGAGAATCAAGCATGTGTGCAAGGGCATAAACGCAGCAGTGATAGGATTGGAGAGGTTCGGTGAGCAAATGAAGACCCTTTGAAGTCATATTGCATGGTACCCATTCCACGGGTTTCAACTACCCAGCTTTAAGGTATTCTTCCTTCAGCTAAAACATGCATGTGGAACCCAGAGTATGATCAACCGTGTGAACGGGAGACGTGTTCAAATATGTCTCAGTTTTCCTCCCCTGGTACTCGGGTGCAACATTCCAGACGCTTTACTAACACTCTCCCCACTTGGAGAGTCAGCGCCTTTAACCTCCTGTTTGGCCCAGTTTGCAATTTCTGCGGAAGATGAACAGGAATAGTGAGAACCAATGAGAGACTAGCTGGAGGTGTCTGGACGGGCAAATTTAACTCTCATTTCCCACCAGGAAGAGGAATTAACCAAAGGCTCAGCGTGCCGTGCCGGAACCAGATTAGGGCCTGAAGCCATCCTGCGGTGTTGCGGCCAGCTCACAAGAAAGCGAGTTGAAGAAAGGAGCTCACGGGCACTGTAATTCTCAAACCTGCAGAGTTATAAATGACAGCTATCGTCCAAAAATATACTGAAGTAAGGCTGCCAAGAGGACTTGAAAGCGGGGCAGAATTGCAGGAAACCAATTTCAGGAGGTAGAGTGGAATTGCATTGAAAGCATAGGAAAAGAGGCAGAACGTCCACAATGATGCACTTGGCCAAAAAGGGCGTATGCGTTTTTTCCTGAATATATTCAGGAAAAAACGCATAAGCCCTTTTTGGCCAACCAAGCAAGCTTGCAAAGGAAATCTGCACTACAATGAAGTCTCACTTCCTCCCGGTCAAAAGGGCCATCTGAAAAAAGTGTAAAATCCAGAAAGGCAGGACAGGCCATGGAGAACTGGGAGCCTTGTTATGCTGATGGGCGGGATGTAAATTGCCAACAGACACTCGGGAGAAGTGTATGGTGTTTCCTGATGCATCTAAGAAACAAAGCAACAGAGCCTAGGGCACTTCCACTTATGGTCCTATAGCTTAGGGAAATTAAAATCAAAAAGACACAGCCACCCCGAAGTTTGGAACGGCTCTGTTTACAAGAACCTCGTTTACAGTACAAGTTCAACATCACAGAAAGTGAAAAATGGATAAAGAAGTTGTGGTATTTACTTACAAAGCAATATCACTCAGCAATGAAATCTATGTCATCAGGCCCTTAGCAGCACAATGAGTGGATTCAGGTATGATGATTCTAACTGAAATAAGTCACACAGAAAAAGAAACATCATAAGATATCAGTAATACACGGAATGTAAACTGGGCTACACAGGAACTGAATTACAGAACAGAACAGGGTCTCAAATTTAGAAAACCAACTTATGCTTGCTTAAGGGGAAAGGTGAGTTGGGGTGCTGCATAAAACCAGAGAATGAAATGAGCACAGATAAAGTTCCTTAAGCCAAATATGGAATAGACAAGAGCTACTCCTAGCTCAACGAAATGGACTCAACACCGCATATTAAACGCCTAAGAATGTACCTGACTAGTAAGTATCTTAAAACCTATGGATTACTATGTCTGCGAAAGAGAATCAAGCATGTGTGCAAGGGCATAAACGCAGCAGTGATAGGATTGGAGAGGTTCGGTGAGCAAATGAAGACCCTTTGAAGTCATATTGCATGGTACCCATTCCACGGGTTTCAAGTACCCAGGTTTAAGGTATTCTTCCTTCAGCTAAAACATGCATGTGGAACCCAGAGTATGATCAACCGTGTGAACGGGAGACGTGTTCAAATATGTCTCAGTTTTCCTCCCCTGGTACTCGGGTGCAACATTCCAGACGCTTTACTAACACTCTCCCCACTTGGAGAGTCAGCGCCTTTAACCTCCTGTTTGGCCCAGTTTGCAATTTCTGTGGAAGATGAACAGGAATAGCGAGAACCAATGAGAGACTAGCTGGAGGTGTCTGGACGGGCAAATTTCACTCTCATTTCCCACCAGGAAGAGGAATTAACCAAAGGCTCAGCGTGCCGTGCCGGAACCAGATTAGGGCCTGAAGCCATCCTGCGGTGTTGCGGCCAGGTCACAAGACAGCGAGTTGAAGAAAGGAACTCAGGGACACTGTAATTCACAAACCTGCAGAGTTATAAATGACAGCTATCGTCCAAAAATATACTGAAGTAAGGCTGCCAAGAGGACTTGAAAGCGGGGCAGAATTGCAGGAAACCGATTTCAGGAGGTAGACTGGAATTGCATTGAAAGCATAGGAAAAGAGGCAGAACGTCCACAATGATGCACTTGGCCAAAAAGGCCATATGCGTTTTTTCCTGAATATATTCAGGAAAAAACGCATACGCCCTTTTTGGCCAACCAAGCAAGCTTGCAAAGGAAATCGGCACTACAATGAAGTCTCACTTCCCCCCGGTCAAAAGGGCCATCTGAAAAAAGTGTAAAATCCAGAAAGGCAGGACAGGCCATGGAGAACTGGGAGCCTTGTTATGCTGATGGGCGGGATGTAAATTGCCAACAGACACTCGGGAGAAGTGTATGGTGTTTCCTGATGCATCTAAGAAACAAAGCAACAGAGCCTAGGGCACTTCCACTTATGGTCCTATAGCTTAGGGAAATTAAAATCAAAAAGACACAGCCACCCCAAAGTTTGGGACGCCTCTGTTTACAAGAACCTCATTTACCGTACAAGTTCAATATCACAGAAAGTGAAAAATGGATAAAGAACTTGTGGTACTTACGTACAATGCAGTATCACTCAGCAATGAAATCTATGTCATCAGGCCCGTAGCAGCATAATGAGTGGATTCAGGTACGATGATTCTAACTGAAATAAGTCACACAGAAAAAGAAACATCATAAGATATCACTAATACACGGAATGTAAACTTGGCTACACAGGAACAGAATTCCAAAACAGAACAGGGTCTCAAATTTAGAAAACCAACTTATGCTTGCTTAAGGGGAAAGGTGAGTTGGGGTGCTGCATAAAACCAGAGATTGAAATGAGCACAGATAAAGTTCCTTAAGCCAAATATGGAATAGACAAGAGCTACTCCTTGCTCAACGAAATGGACTCAACACCCCATATTAAACGCCTAAGAATGTACCTGACTAGTAAGTATCTTAAAACCTATGGATTGCTAAGTCTCCAAAAGAGAATCAAGCGTGTGTACAGGGGCATAAACGCAGCAGTGATAGGATTGGAGAGGTTCGGTGAGCAAATGAAGACCCTTTGAAGTCATATTGCATGGTACCCATTCCACGGGTCTCAACTCTCCAGGTTTAAGGTATTCTTCCTTCAGCTAAAACATGCACGTGGAACCTAGAGTATGATCAACCGTGTGAACGGGAGACGTGTTCAAATATGTCTCAATTTTCGTACCCTGGTACTCGGGTGCAACATTCCAGACGCTTTACTAACACTCTCCCGACATGGAGAGTCAGTCCCTTTAACCTCCTGTTTGGCCCAGTTTGCAATTTCTGCGGAAGATGAACAGGAATAGCGAGAACCAATGAGAGACTAGCTGGAGGTGTCTGGACGGGCAAATTTAACTCTCATTTCCCAGCAGGAAGAAGAATTAACCAAAGGCTCAGCGTGCCGTGCCGGAACCAGATTAGGGCCTGAAGCCATCCTGCGGTATTGCGGCCAGGTCACAAGAAAGCGAGTTGAAGAAAGGAGCTCAGGGGCACTGTAATTCAGAAACCTGCAGAGTTATAAATGACAGCTATCGTCCAAAAATATACTGAAGTAAGGCTGCCAAGAGGACTTGAATGCGGGGCAGAATTGCAGGAAACCGATTTCAGGAGGTAGACTGGAATTGCATTGAAAGCATAGGAAAAGAAGCAGAACGTCCACAATGATGCACTTGGCCAAAAAGGCCGTATGCGTTTTTTCCTGAATATATTCAGGAAAAAACGCATACGCCCTTTTTGGTCAACCAAGCAAGCTTGCAAAGGAAATCTGCACTACAATGAAGTCTCACTTCCCCCAGGTCAAAAGGGCCATCTGAAAAAAGTGTAAAATCCAGAAAGGCAGGACAGGCCATGGAGAACTGGGAGCCTTGTTATGCTGATGGGCGGGATGTAAATTGCCAACAGACACTCGGGAGAAGTGTATGGTGTTTCCTGATGCATCTAAGAAACAAAGCAACAGAGCCTAGGGCACTTCCACTTATGGTCCTATAGCTTAGGGAAATTAAAATCAAAAAGACACAGCCACCCCGAAGTTTGGAACGGCTCTGTTTACAAGAACCTCGTTTACAGTATAAGTTCAACATCACAGAAAGTGAAAAATGGATAAAGAAGTTGTGGTATTTACTTACAAAGCAATATCACTCAGCAATGAAATCTATGTCATCAGGCCCTTAGCAGCACAATGAGTGGATTCAGGTATGATGATTCTAACTGAAATAAGTCACACAGAAAAAGAAACATCATAAGATATCAGTAATACACGGAATGTAAACTTGGCTACACAGGAACTGAATTACAGAACAGAACAGGGTCTCAAATTTAGAAAAAAAACTTATGCTTGCTTAAGGGGAAAGGTGAGTTGGGGTGCTGCATAAAACCAGAGAATGAAATGAGCACAGATAAAGTTCCTTAAGCCAAATATGGAATAGACAAGAGCTACTCCTAGCTCAACGAAATGGACTCAACACCGCATATTAAACGCCTAAGAATGTACCTGACTAGTAAGTATCTTAAAACCTATGGATTGCTATGTCTCCGAAAGAGAATCAAGCATGTGTGCAAGGGCATAAACGCAGCAGTGATAGGATTGGAGAGGTTCGGTGAGCAAATGAAGACCCTTTGAACTCATATTGCATGGTACCCATTCCACGGGTTTCAAGTACCCAGGTTTAAGGTATTCTTCCTTCAGCTAAAACATGCATGTGGAACCCAGAGTATGATCAACCGTGTGAACGGGAGACGTGTTCAAATATGTCTCAGTTTTCCTCCCCTGGTACTCGGGTGCAACATTCCAGACGCTTTACTAACACTCTCCCCACTTGGAGAGTCAGCGCCTTTAACCTCCTGTTTGGCCCAGTTTGCAATTTCTGTGGAAGATGAACAGGAATAGCGAGAACCAATGAGAGACTAGCTGGAGGTGTCTGGACGGGCAAATTTAACTCTCATTTCCCACCAGGAAGAGGAATTAACCAAAGGCTCAGCGTGCCGTGCCGGAACCAGATTAGGGCCTGAAGCCATCCAGCGGTGTTGCGGCCAGCTCACAAGAAAGCGAGTTGAAGAAAGGAGCTCAGGGGCACTGTAATTCTCAAACCTGCAGAGTTATAAATGACAGCTATCGTCCAAAAATATACTGAAGTAAGGCTGCCAAGAGGACTTGAAAGCGGGGCAGAATTGCAGGAAACCGATTTCAGGAGGTAGAGTGGAATTGCATTGAAAGCATAGGAAAAGAGGCAGAACGTCCACAATGATGCACTTGGCCAAAAAGGGCGTATGCGTTTTTTCCTGAATATATTCAGGAAAAAACGCATACGCCCTTTTTGGCCAACCAAGCAAGCTTGCAAAGGAAATCTGCACTACAATGAAGTCTCACTTCCCCCCGGTCAAAAGGGCCATCTGAAAAAAGTGTAAAATCCAGAAAGGCAGGAGAGGCCATGAAGAACTGGGAGCCTTGTTATGCTGATGGGCGCGATGTAAATTGCCAACAGCCACTCAGGAGAAGTGTATGGTGTTTCCTGAAACATCTAAAAAACAAAGCAACAGAGCCTAGGGCACTTCCACTTATGGTCCTATAGCTTAGGGAAATTAAAATAAAAAAGACACAGCCACCCCGAAGTTTGGAACGGCTCTGTTTACAGGAACCTCGTTTACAGTACAAGTTCTACATCACAGAAAGTGAAAAATGGATAAAGAAGTTGTGGTATTTACTTACAAAGCAATATCACTCAGCAATGAAATCTATGTCATCAGGCCCTTAGTAGCACAATGAGTGGATTCAGGTATGATGATTCTAACTGAAATAAGTCACACAGAAAAAGAAACATCATAAGATATCAGTAATACACGGAATGTAAACTTGGCTACACAGGAAGTGAATTACAGAACAGAACAGGGTCTCAAATTTAGAAAACCAACTTATGCTTGCTTAAGGGGAAAGGTGAGTTGAGGTGCTGCATAAAACCAGAGATTGAAATGAGCACAGATAAAGTTCCTTAAGCCAAATATGGAATAGACAAGAGCTACTCCTTGCTCAACGAAATGGACTCAACACCGCATATTAAACGCCTAAGAATGTACCTGACTAGTAAGTATCTTAAAACCTATGGATTACTATGTCTGCGAAAGAGAATCAAGCATGTGTGCAGGGGCATAAACGCAGCAGTGATAGGATTGGAGAGGTTCGGTGAGCAAATGAAGACCCTTTGAAGTCATATTGCATGGTACCCATTACACGGGTCTCAACTCTCCAGGTTTAAGGTATTCTTCCTTCAGCTAAAACATGCATGTGGAACCCAGAGTATGATCAACCGTGTGAACGGGAGACGTGTTCAAATATGTCTCAGTTTTCCTCCCCTGGTACTCGGGTGCAACATTCCAGACGCTTTACTAACACTCTCCCCACTTGGAGAGTCAGCGCCTTTAACCTCCTGTTTGGCCCAGTTTGCAATTTCTGTGGAAGATGAACAGGAATAGCGAGAACCAATGAGAGACTAGCTGGAGGTGTCTGGACGGGCAAATTTCACTCTAATTTCCCACCAGGAAGAGGAATTAACCAAAGGCTCAGCGTGCCGTGCCGGAACAAGATTAGGGCCTGAAGCCATCCTGCGGTGTTGCGGCCAGGTCACAAGAAAGCGAGTTGAAGAAAGGAGCTCAGGGGCACTGTAATTCACAAACCTGCAGAGTTATAAATGACAGCTATCGTCCAAAAATATACTGAAGTAAGGCTGCCAAGAGGACTTGAAAGCGGGGCAGAATTGCAGGAAACCGATTTCAGGAGGTAGACTGGAATTGCATTGAAAGCATAGGAAAAGAGGCAGAACGTCCACAATGATGCACTTGGCCAAAAAGGGCGTATGCGTTTTTTCCTGAATATATTCAGGAAAAAACGCATACGCCCTTTTTCGCCAACCAAGCAAGCTTGCAAAGGAAATCTGCACTACAATGAAGTCTCACTTCCCCCCGGTCAAAAGGGCCATCTGAAAAAAGTGTAAAATCCAGAAAGGCAGGACAGGCCATGGAGAACTGGGAGCCTTGTTATGCTGATGGGCGGGATGTAAATTGCCAACAGACACTCGGGAGAAGTGTATGGTGTTTCCTGAAACATCTAAAAAACAAAGCAACAGAGCCTAGGCCACTTCCACTTATGGTCCTATAGCTTAGGGAAATTAAAATCAAAAAGACACAGCCACCCCAAAATTTGGAACGGCTCTGTTTACAAGAACCTCGTTTACAGTACAAGTTCAACATCGCAGAAAGTGAAAAATGGATAAAGAAGTTATGGTATTTACTTACAAAGCAATATCACTCAGCAATGAAATCTATGTCATCAGGCCCTTAGCAGCACAATGAGTGGATTTAGGTACGATGATTCTAACTGAAATAAGTCACACAGAAAAAGAAACATCATAAGATATCAGTAATACACGGAATGTAAACTTGGCTACACAGGAACTGAATTCCAAAACAGAACAGCGTCTCAAACTTAGAAAACCAACTTATGCTTGCTTAAGGGGAAAGGTGAATTGGGGTGCTGCATAAAACCAGAGATTGAAATGAGCACAGATAAAGTTCCTTAAGCCAAATATGGAATAGACAAGAGCTACTCCTTGCTCAACGAAAAGGACTCAACACCCCATATTAAACGCCTAAGAATGTACCTGACTAGTAAGTATCTTAAAACCTATGGATTGCTATGTCTCCAAAAGAGAATCAAGCGTGTGTACAGGGGCATAAACGCAGCAGTGGTAGGACTGGAGAGGTTCGGTGAGCAAATGAAGACCCTTTGAAGTCATATTGCATGGTACCCATTACACGGGTTTCAACTACCCAGCTTTAAGGTATTCTTCCTTCAGCTAAAACTTGCATGTGGAACCTAGAGTATGATCAACCGTGTGATCGGGAGACGTGTTCAAATATGTCTCAATTTTCGTACCCTGGTACTCGGGTGCAACATTCCAGACGCTTTAATAACACTCTCCCCACTTGGAGAGTCAGTCCCCTTAACCTCTTGTTTGGCCCACTTTGCAAATTCTGCGGAAGATGAACAGGAATAGGGAGAACCAATGAGAGACTAGCTGGGGGTGTCTGGACGGGCAAATTTAACTCTCATTTCCCACCAGGAAGAGGAATTAACCAAAGGCTCAGCGTGCCGTGCCGGAACCAGATTAGGGCCTGAAGCCATCCTGCGGTATTGCGGCCAGGTCACAAGAAAGCGAGTTGAAGAAAGGAGCTCAGGGGCACTGTAATTCAGAAACCTGCAGAGTTATAAATGACAGCTATCGTCCAAAAATATACTGAAGTAAGGCTGCCAAGAGGACTTGAATGCGGGGCAGAATTGCAGGAAACCAATTTCAGGAGGTAGACTGGAATTACATTGAAAGCATAGGAAAAGAGGCAGAACGTCCACAATGATGCACTTGGCCAAAAAGGGCGTATGCGTTTTTTCCTGAATATATTCAGGAAAAAACGCATACGCCCTTTTTGGCCAACCAAGCAAGCTTGCAAAGGAAATCTGCACTACAATGAAGTCTCACTTCCCCCCGGTCAAAAGGGCCATCTGAAAAAAGTGTAAAATCCAGAAAGGCAGGACAGGCCATGGAGAACTGGGAGCCTTGTTATGCTGATGGGCGGGATGTAAATTGCCAAAAGACACTCGGGAGAAGTGTATGGTGTTTCCTGAAACATCTAAAAAACAAAGCAACAGAGCCTAGGGCACTTCCACTTATGGTCCTATAGCTTAGGGAAATTAAAATCAAAAAGACACAGCCACCCCAAAATTTGGGATGACTCTTTTTACAGGAATCTCTTCTGTGGCACAAGTTAAATATCCCAGAGAGCAAATAATGGATGAAGAAGTTGCGGTACTTATGTACAACAGAATACCATCAGCAATGAAATCTATGTCACCAGGCCCGTACCAGCATAATGAGTGGATTGAGGCACGATGATTCTAAGTGAAAGAAGTCACACAGAAAAAGAAACATCATAAGGTATCACTAATACACGGAATGTGAACTTGGCTACACATGAACTGAATTACAAAACAGAACAGGGTCTCAAATTTAGAAAACCAACTTATGCTTGCTTAAGGGGGAAGGTGAGTTGGGGTGCTGCATAAAAGCAGAGTTTGAAATTAGCACAGATACCGTTCCATAAGCCAAATATGTAATAGACAAGACCTACCCTTTGCTCAACGAAATGGATTCAACAATGAGGTATCACCTCACACCTGGTAGAATAGGCATCATAGAAAATCTACAAACAAAAAATGCTGGAAAGGGTGTGGAGAAAAGGAACCCTCTTCCACTATTGTTGGGAATATAAATTGATACAGTCATTATGGAGAACAATATGGAATTTCTTAAGAAACTAACAATAGAATTACCATATGATACAGCAATCCCAGTACTGGACATATACCCAGACAAAACCATAAATCAAAAAGAGTCATTCACCGCAATGTTCATTGCATCACTATTTACAATATCGAGGTAATGGAAGCAACCTAAATGCCCACAGACAGACGAATGCATAAAGCTGTGGTACATATATAAAATGGAATATTACTAAGCCATGAAAAGGAATGAAATTGGGTCATTTGTAGAGATGTCGATGGATCTAGAGACTGTCATACAGAGTGAAGTAAGTCAGAAAGAGAAAAACAAATCTTGTATATTCATGCATATATGTGGAACCTAGAAAAACTGTACAGATTAACCATTTTGCAAGGCATAAATAGAGCAAACGTATGGACAACAAGGGGGGAAAGCTGTTGGGGGGGTGGTGGTGGGAGGAGTTGAGAGACTGGGATTGGCATGTATACATTTATATGTATAAAATAGATAACCAATAAGAACCTGCTGTATAAAAATATAAAATAAAATTCAAAATTAAAAAGAAATAAAATTTAAAAAATAAAACAGAAAAAACAATTATTCCCTGCACATACATGTATTTATATGAATAAATTATTTCCATGCTTATATCTGTAAATACAAAAAAGAGGAATAAAATCTACCTTGAACCAAAAACGAAAAAGAGAAAAAAACACAGAACCCACCAGTTACACAGAGGAAAACCGTATCAGGGCACTTGCTCCAGTTGTAAACAATTCTGAAGTTGGTCAGTGGTGGGGAATCGTCTCCCATTCAGCCAGCAGCCCCCACGCAACAAGCGTCCTCATTGCAAAGCTGGGGCACCGTGCCGAGGCATCTGTGAGTAAACGTGAGCTGAGCCCCAGGCCAGTTGCTGCTGAACTATTCCCACCCGTCCCAGGTAAAACACCTGAATATATACAAGGACTTGAAAGCCTAGAGGAAGGGCCATAGAGCCACACGAGTGACAGCATGCCGGCCGACTTGGTGCCTGCAGGCCAGCCAGGATGGTCCTGGCCCTGGGTGCTCTTCTGGAAGATTTCCATTTCCCTGCCTGAGATACCCGTCCTGTCCCTGCCCCCACTGCTTTTTTCCTTCCTCACCTCTGCCCAGGGAGAAATTCCAGCAGCAGGTATGGGTGACACATCCTCTTCTTTAGCAGGTGGCAGCCTGGCAACTGCTGCAGAAAGTCCAGCAGAGCCCCACTCACACTGGGCCACCCACAAAGCCGTGGCCTCTCACTCCCTCTCACCAGCCCAGCCCCGAGACTGCTGACAGGGCAGAGAAAATGGTGTCAGGCACGGCTGCAGGGGCTCTTGCTGCCTGGAGTGGTATTTATATTGATCTCAACCCAGGCACACCTGGGGAGGGCTGGCCGGCACGGTAAGGCTGCCCAGGTCAGCCAATCATCACCCCTCAGGGGCTCACAGTTGCAGAAAATGGAACTTGCTGAACCGGCCAGGTCCAAGGAACAGGTGTGGGCTCCTGAGAGTCAGGATAGACAAGGGGCTGCAGCTTTGGCTTGTTTTCTAATCATTTTATCTGGCCCATGAGTGGGAGACAACTTCAAGAAAACCCTCTCCTAATGAGAGGAACCCAGGAGTCAGGGAGAGGAGGGGTGGGTGGTGGTTGGAGACAGAGGCCTGGTGCCCCGGGTGCAGTGGAAGTCTCTGGAAGACCAGGTGGAGGGAGGCCTCACGGAGTGATGCCCAGGGTCACAGACCTGTCGCAGCTGCTGTTTGTTAGTTCAAGTCCTGCTCTGAGGTGCTCTGTGTCAGCTCTGAGCGACAGGTGAGCTGGGGGTGCTCTGCAATGAGGGCTATGTGCACGGTTCCTGTGTGCCCAGCCCTGCCACGGTACCTGCAAGGGTAGCTCTGTATCCTGGGAGGGGCCTGACCACGAGAGCCCCGTGGGCTGGGGTGGGGGTGGGGTACCTGCCCAGGTGAGCTCCATATTCTGGGATTGGTCTGACCACGAGAGCCCCATGGGCTGCTGGGGACCTGGTAAAGGATGTCAGGACAGTCAGTGAAGCCACCGAGGATATACCTCCAGTTGCTCCTAATTCCTACACCCTGCTGGTCATTCTACCAACCACCAGGACATGGTATTCTGTATTAGTCTTCAATGATGCCTTCTTTTGTATTCCATTAGTCCCAGAGTCACAAGAAATTTTGGCTTGTGAGTGGCAGGACTCAACATACAACTAAAACAATACTTCCGGGCCGTCTGGACCCAAGGGTGCAAAAATTCCCACACCGTCTTTGGGGAAAGCTTAGCTAAAGACCTAAAAGTTCTACCTCTGGAAAAGGAAACCCTCCTTCAATATGCAGACGACATTCTGATCGCCAGCCCTACTAAGGAGGCCTCTGAACTACCAAGCCAATAAAGGATAGAAGTTGTCCAAGAAAAAGCTCAAATATCACAGACTGCGGTGACCTGCCTGGGCTTCATTCTCACACAAGGTCAGAGAAGCCCATCCCAGGAAAGGGAAGAAACCATTTTCAGCCTTACCCCTTTCTAAAACTAGAAGACAGCTTAGGGGTTCCTGGGGAGGCCAGGGTTTGCTGCTTCTGGATCCCTAACTACAGTCTACTAGCTGGGCCTCTATATGAAACACTGAAAGGAAAAGATGATGATCCTTTTGAATAGAATCCAGAAGTGGCCTTTCAAGAATGGAAAGAGCAGTCAATTCAGACCCTTGCCCTGGAACTCCCTAATTTAGCTAAACCCTTTGACCTTTACATTCCCGGTGAAAGGTGAATCGCCATTGGAGAATTAGTGCAAAAACTGGGACCACTTGAAATGGAACAATGCAAGAATGCCATCCAGGTAGGATAAACTACGGTCACTAAGGGGCTTGGCCCACTGCCACATCTGGCCAAGATACTGGCGGTATCTAAAAACCTGGAAATCAGCAGCCCAAAAGGCCACCTCCCTCCTAAGGGAAAAGGAGCCCACGTGGTGATCCTAACCACCAACCATGCCCTGAAGTTGCAGGGTTCGCTCCGTGGGCACACCGACCTCGAGTGAGGAGGCCCTCCAACTCCAACATCCAGAGAGATAACCGGGGGCAACAGGGCACCATGACGACTCGTGTGAACATCACTTGACCTGGAGTTTCTCTCATAAAACAACAAGAGTGTGTCCCAAAAGAGTAGACTACTGCTTGCAGGACTTACTGCACCCAGCGGGGAGCTAATAATCTTGGCGGGGGAACAGTATACCACACTGTCACCATAGAAAAGCCTACAGACACCGTGATGATGGTGGCCAATAAGACCGGCTGAACTCCTGTTTACTTCAAAAGGCTGTTGACTCAGTAGCCATCATGGTCCTTATCACCACTGACCCTGGACTGTCTGGGAGTTGAGCGGGCAGGGCTCTGACACCTGGTGCTGTTTGTACGTTAATTCAGGGGCCTAATTGAAGAAAGCGCAGACTACTGGTCAGAGCATCTAGGCTGGCAGAAACGGTCAGCCTAAGGTGGCCGAACAAATGTGGGGCGGGGTGAAACCGGCCCCCACAGCGTCTCTGCACATCTCTTTCCTGGACCCTTAAAGGTCATTAGAATCTATAACACTTCCAATGCTGGTGCTCAGGTGGACGAGCAGGGAGGCAGGGGTCCTGGGGACAATCAACGTCACCGGGAGGCTGCTGGGGAGAAGCTCTGACCCTCGCCCCAGGGTATGAGGGCTCCCAACTCAGCACTCAGCAGTTACAGAAGAAAGGTCTGCACCCTCAGCACTCCAAGAATGAGGAACGGGACAAAAGGCAGAGGAGGGGTTTGTCCCCAGCAAAGCCCATTAAAAATCCCTGGGAGATAAAAATAGAATCTGGGCAATAAAGTCAAGTCTAGCCTTTTTTATCCTTTGTGCTTTGTCTAATTTCACGTGCTCCTAGGGTCCCGCATGCAGAGGTTCCACACCCGGCACTTCAGACCAGATTTCCTAGTGCAGAATGGCTGGGTCGACACCTCAGCTCCTGGGGCCCAGTGCAGACTCCACGATATAGAGCCTGAGCTACAGCCAACCCGGCCCTCGAGAGCTCCGCCGCCTCCCTCCCTCCCACTGATTCTGACAGGATCTCTACACAGCAGCCCAGCCCACAGCCCACGGGGTAGTGCATGCTCTCACCTCTCCATTCTCTGATCAAAATATAAAGTTTCCTTTGCTTGTGAACCAAACTCAGTCTCGATCTGTTGGCCCCAATGACACTGGGCAGGGGGACACTTGTTGGGGTCCACTCTGGAGGATCAGTAACAGAAATTGAGACTATTGTAACCTCAATGAACAGATGTGTGAGCCAAACTGTAGTTAACATAGAACAGTGTATAAGGCTCGGGTAAAATAAGATGTTTCTAACACTTCCATTTGATATTTCCATCACTTTTTATAAGCAAGTTCAGTGAAAAGGTTTGTCTTATTTGTCAGGTCAATATTAGAGAAACGAAGTGATTTCTTTCCAAGGATGTACATCTAATAATCTTGGTTAAACCTTCAATCTTGTTTTAAATGCTTTTCCATTGAAAATGATACCTCTCTTTCAGCTCCCCCATTTCTGAGAAGTATAAAATCTTATAATTTATTATTACCAAAGGGGAAAGGTGGGAGGAGGGATAAATTAACAGTTTGGAATTAACACATACACACTGCTATGTATAAAATAGATCATCAACAAGGAACTACTGTATAGCACAGGGAACTACACTCAACATTTTGCAATAACCTATAAGGGGAAATAATCTGAAAAAGAATAGATATTTTTATTGACATCATCTATCAATGATAGTTAAAGTGTAGCCTAAGGGAAGCTGGTGGTGAGTGCTTCTGACCCTGAAGACTTCAATCATCTAAAGTTTGGACTCTGCCTACTTCCCAAGGCCCTTAATGAACATATGTGTAGCCGTAGCTTAAAAAATTCCCCAGTTTGGGTTTCGGGGAGACACTGATTTTGAAAAAGCCCTGGTGTTCTCCTTACATGAATGGGACTCTTCCTACTGCTAAAACATGTCTGTCACACCCAGAGGATGGTATACCATCTGATCGGGAAGAGTTTGGAAAAGGCATCTCATCTCCTCATCTCCTGGTGCTCGGGTTCACCCCTCCAGCGTCTTTACTAACAGTCTCCCCACTTGGAGATGTCAGCACTGTCAACATCCTGTTGCGTACAGTTTGGAATTTGTCCAGAGGATGAAGCGGAAGGATGAGGAACAATGAGAGACAAGTCCTAGGTGTTCAGACAGGCACATGTCACTCTAATTTCCAATCAGGAAGACGAATTGACCAAAGGCTAGGGTTGCCCATGGAAACAGTATAGGGCTTGAGGAAATCCCGCTGCTTTGTGGCCAGTTCCCATAAACACAAGTTGAACAATGGAACTCAGGGGCAGTAAAATTCACAAAACTGCAGAGTTGAAAATATCCATCACTGAAAAATGTCTTGAGGAAAGTCAGAGAAAAGGACTTGTAAGCAAGGGAGAATGGCAGGAAAGGGATTTGAGGAGGTAGAAAGGACTCGCCATTAAGCACAAGAAAAGGAGCTGAACATTGCCAACATTGCAGTTGGCCAAAAAGGGTGTATGCGCTTTTTTCTGTATATATTCAAGAAAAGGGCATACACTTTTTTAGCCAACCAAACAGGTGGGCACTGGAAGTCAATACTACAAAAGATATCACTTCGCATCAGTCAGAAGAGCCATCCTCATAAAGCGTAAACAACAGAAATGCAGGACAGGGCAACGAGAAGAGGGAGCCCTGTGAGACTTATAGTGGAAATGTATATTGCCAACGGCCATTCTGGAAAAGTGTATTGTGTTTACTAAAGCATCTAAAAAATGAGCTACAGAGCATAGGGCACTTGCACTCATGGGCGTATATCTTGGGAAAAACAAAAATCGAGAGGACACAGGCACCCCAATGTTTACCCCCTCTCTGTTTAAAAGATCCTCGACTAGGATATAACTTAAATGTCTCTGGAGGGAAAAAATGGATAGAGATGTGGTACTTAGGTAGAGTGGAATATTATTCAGCCTGGAAATCAATGAAATATGGCCAGTTGTAACAACTCCGGAGGAGTTACGTATGATCATTCTAAGTGACAGAATTCAAAAAGAAAAAGACACATATCATAAGATATCACTTAAAGGTGGAATCCAAAATGGCTACACATGAAATAAATTACAAAACAAAAACATAGTCAAATATGTAGAAAACACGCATAAGGCTGCTAAACGGGAAAGGTGGGGAGGGGTGAGGCATCATCCAGGAGGTTGAAATTAGCAAAGATACCATTCCAAATACCAAACTGATAATCAACAAGGCCTACACGGTAGCTAAAAGAACTGCACTCAGCACACTCAAGTCACCGGAAAAGAATATATACGACTGGTAAGAATCTGAAAAAGAATTTATTGATGACTCTCTGTACGTGAATCAAGTGGATGTACAGCAGCAAGAAACAGAACTTTGAAAATCAGCTGTAACCAATATAGTAATAAATTGAAAAAAATAAACGACAGAGAGACAGAGAAAACCTCTTACAACTTTTCCTCAGGGACGGTGATGCAACATGGATTGAACACATCTAGACCCACAGCAGGATGAGACATAAGGCTGGAAACTGTTTGCGCTAAGAGAAATGTGAGGTTGGGTGAGGAAATGCACACCCTTTAAAGTAATACTACCTGGTACCCATTCAATGGGTCCCAAATCTGCAGGTTCAAGGGATCTTCCTACAGCTAAAACATGCATGGAAAACCCAGAGGACTGTACACCATGTGATCGGGAGATGTGTCTAAAATGCACCTCATTTATCGTCTCCTGGTGCTCCTGTTCACCATTCCAGCCACGTTACTTAGAATCTCCCCACTTGGAGAATCAGCACATTTAAACTTTTGTTTCACACATTTTGCAAATTGTGAGGAGGATGAACGGGAAGAGGGGGAACCAATGAGAGAATAGTTGTAGGGGTTTGGACGGGCACATATCACTCTAATTTCCCATTAAGAATAAGAATTAAAGAAAGGCTCAGCCTGCCTCGCCGGAGCCAAAATAGGGCCTGAAGCAATCCTGTGGGTTTGTGGCCAGCTCACAAAAGAGCAACTTAAAAAATGGAGCTCAGGGTCACTGCAATTCACAAACCTGCAGAGTTATAAATGAAAACTAACGTCCAAAAATATGTTGAGGTAAGGCAAAGAAGAGGATCTGAATGCAAGACAGAATTGCAAGAAACAGATTTCAAGAGATAGATTGGACTCGTCTTTAATGCACATGAAAAGCGGCAGAATTTCGACAATGATGCAGTTGGCCCAAAAGGGCGTATGCGTTTTTTCCTGATTATATCCAGGAAAAAACGCATACGCACTTTATGGGCAATGAAGCAAGCAAGCAATGCAAATGTGCACAACAAAGAAGTCTCACTTCCCACCGGTCAAAAGGGCCATCCTAAAAAATTGTAAAAACCAGAAATGCAGGACAGGCCATGGAGAACAGGGAGCCTTTATACGCTGATGGGCAGTGTGTGAACTGCCGAGAGCCACTCTGGAGAAGTGTATGGTGGTTCCTAAATCATCTAAAAAACAGAGCTACAGAGCATAGGACACTTCCAATCATGGGAGTATATCTAGGGAAGTCTAAAAATCAACAAGACACAAGCACACCACAGTTTAGGGCTACTCTGTTTACAAGAACCTCAACTTCAGTACACCTTAAATATCCCAGGAAAGAGAACAATGGATAAAGAAGATGTGGTACTTATGTACAATGGAATATCTCTTCACCATGAAATCAATGTAATAAGGCTAGTAGAAGGATAAAGAGTGGATTTAGGTCCGATAATACTACTTGAAATAAGTCAAACAGAAAAAGAAACATATCATAAGATATCACTTATAGAGGGAGGGTAAATATGGCTGCACAAGAAATGAATTACAGAACAGAACAGTGTCTCACATTTAGAAAACACACTTATGTCAGCTTAAGGGGAAAGGAGAGGTGGGGTGATGCATAAAACCAGAGTTTGAAATTAGCACAGATACCGTTCAATAAACCAAATAGGTATTAGACAAGATCTACACCTTGCTCAATGAACTGGCCTCAACACACCCTATACACCGCAGAGAAATATATCTGAGTAATAAGAATCTTAAAACCCATGTATTGATATATCTCCATAAGGGAATCAAGTGTGTGCAGAGCGGCACAAACACAGCAGTGAAAATGAGCTAAACCCCATTATAGAAATAAATTTTAAAAAGAAAACGCTGAAACAATGAAAGAAAAATTCTTACAAAATTCGCTCAGGGGCTGTGATGTAACCTGGATTGACCACATATAAACCCACAGCTGGATAAGACATAAGGCTGGACACTTGGGGCTGAGAGGATTGGTGAGCTTTGGTGAGCAACTGCCGAAAGTTTAATGCAATACTTCATGCTACTCAGTCCAAGGGTCCCAACACTCCAGGTTGAAGGGAATCTTCCTACAGCTAAACCATGCTTGGGAAACCCAGCGACTGGTATACCATATGATCGGGAAAGGTTTCTAAAACGCACCTCATTTTTCCTCTCCTGGGGCTCCGGATCGACATTCCAGCCGCTTTACTAACAACATCCCCACATGGAGTCAATGCCTTTAAGTTCTGGTATCGCACAGTCTGCAGTTAGTGCAGAGGATGAATGGGAATAGGGGGAACCAGTGAGAAACTAGCTGTAGCGGTTTCAATGGGCACATGTCACTCTAATGTCACATCAGTAAGAAGAATTAACCAAAGGCACAGCAAGGTGCCCCAGAAGAAAAATAGGGCTTCAAGGAATCCTGTGGTTATGGGGCAAGACCACAAAAATAAGAGCTGAAAAATGGAGCTAAGGGCCACTGCAATTCAAAAACCTGCAGAGTTATAAAGGCCAACTATATTCAAAAAATATATTGAGGTAAGGCTATGAAGAGGCAATGAAAGCAAGGCAGAATTGCAGGAAACCAATTTCAGGAGGTAGACTGGAATTGCATTGAAAACATATGAAGAGAGTCAGAACCTCGACAATGATGCACATGGACAAAAAGGGCGTATGCGTTTTTTCCTGAATATATTCAGGAAAAAACGCATACGCCCTTTTTGGCCAACCAAGCAAACCTGCAAAGGAAATCGGCACTACAATGAAGTCTCACTTCCCCCAGGTCAAAAGGGCCATCTGAAAAAAGTGTAAAATCCAGAAAGGCAGGACAGGCCATGGAGAACTGGGAGCCTTGTTATGCTGATGGGCGGGATGTAAATTGCCAACAGACACTCGGGAGAAGTGTATGGTGTTTCCGGAAACATCTAAAAAACAAAGCAACAGAGCCTAGCGCACTTCCACTTATGGTCCTATAGCTTAGGGAAATTAAAATCAAAAAGACACAGCCACCCCAAAGTTTGGGACGGCTCTGTTTACAACAACCTCGTTTACAGTACAAGTTCAATATCACAGAAAGTGAAAAATGGATAAAGAAGTTTGGGTACTCAAGTACAATGCAATATCACTCAGCAATGAAATCTATGTCACCAGGCCCTTAGCAGCACAATGAGTGGATTCGGGTATGGTGATTCTAACTGAAATAAGTCACACAGAAAAAGAAACATCAATAAATATCACTAATACATGGAATGTAAACTTGGCTACAGAGGAACTGAATTACAAAACAGAACAGGGTCTCAAATTGAGAAAACCAACTTATGCTTGCTTAAGGGGAAAGGTGAGTTGGGGTGCTGCATAAAACCAGAGATTGAAATGAGCACAGATAAAGTTCCTTAAGCCAAATATGGAATAGACAAGAACTACTCCTTGCTCAACGAAATGGACTCAACACCCCATATTAAACGCCTAAGAATGTACCTGACTAGTAAGTATCTTAAAACCTATGGATTGCTATGTCTCCGAAAGAGAATCAAGCGTGTGTACAGGGGCATAAACGCAGCAGTGATAGGATTGGAGAGGTTCGGTGAGCAAATGAAGACCCTTTGAAGTCATATTGCATGGTACCCATTCCAAGGGCCTCAACTCTCCAGGTTAAAGGTATTCTTCCTTCAGCTAAAACATGCATGTGGAACCTAGAGTATGATCAACCATGTGATCGGGAGACGTGTTCAAATATGTCTCAGTTTTCGTCCCCTGGTACTCGGGTACAACATTCCCGATGCTTTACTAACACTCTCCACACTTGGAGAGTCAGCGCCTTTAACCTCCTGTTTGGCCCAGTTTGCAATTTCTGCGGAAGATGAACAGGAATAGGGAGAACCAATGAGAGACTAGCTGGAGGTGTCTGGACGGGCAAATTTAACTCTCATTTCCCACCAGGAAGAGGAATTAACCAAAGGCTCAGCGTGCCGTGCCGGAACCAGATTAGGGCCTGAAGCCATCCACCGGTGTTGCGGCCAGCTCACAACACAGCGAGTTGAAGAAAGGAGCTCAGGGGCACTGTAATTCACAAACCTGCAGAGTTATAAATGACAGCTATCGTCCAAAACTATACTGAAGTAAGGCTGCCAAGAGGAGTTGAAAGTGGGGCAGAATTGCAGGAAACCGATTTCAGGAGGTAGACTGGAATTGCATTGAAAGCATAGGAAAAGAGGCAAAATGTCCACAATGATGCACTTGGCCAAAAAGGGCGTATGCGTTTTTTCCTGAATATATTCAGGAAAAAACGCATACGCCCTTTTTGGCCAACCAAGCAAGCTTGCAAAGGAAATCTGCACTACAATGAAGTCTCACTTCCCCCCGGTCAAAAGGGCCATCTGAAAAAAGTGTAAAATCCAGAAAGGCAGGACAGGCCATGGAGAACTGGGAGCCTTGTTATGTTGATGGGCGGGATGTAAATTGCCAACAGACACTCGGGAGAAGTGTATGGTGTTTCCTGAAACATCTAAAAAACAAAGCAACAGAGCCTAGGGCACTTCCACTTATGGTCCTATAGCTTAGGGAAATTAAAATCAAAAAGACACAGCCACCCCAAAGTTTGGGACGCCTCTGTTTACAAGAACCTCGTTTACAGTACAAGTTCAATATCACAGAAAGAGAAAAATGGATAAAGAACTTGTGGTACTTACGTACAATGCAGTATCACTCAGCAATGAAATCTATGTCATCAGGCCCGTAGCAGAATAATGAGTGGATTCAGGTATGATGATTCTAACTGAAATAAGTCACACAGAAAAAGAAACATCATAAGATATCAGTAATACACGGAATGTAAACTTGGCTACACAGGAACTGAATTCCAAAACAGAACAGGGTCTCAAATTTAGAAAACCAACTTATGCTTGCTTAAGGGGAAAGGTGAGTTGGGGTGCTGCATAAAACCAGAGATTGAAATGAGCACAGATAAAGTTCCTTAAGCCAAATATGGAATAGACAAGAGCTACTCCTTGCTCAACGAAATGGACTCAACACCCCATATTAAACGCCTAAGAATGTACCTGACTAGTGAGTATCTTAAAACCTATGGATTGCTATGTCTCCGAAAGAGAATCAAGCGTGTGTACAGGGGCATAAACGCAGCAGTGATAGGATTAGAGAGGTTCGGTGAGCAAATGAAGACCCTTTGAAGTCATATTGCATGGTACCCATTACACGGGTCTCAACTCTCCAGGTTTAAGGTATTCTTCCTTCAGCTAAAACATGCATGTGGAACCCAGAGTATGATCAACCGTGTGAAGGGCAGACGTGTTCAAATATGTCTCAGTTTTCGTACCCTGGTACTCGGGTGCAACATTCCAGACGCTTTACTAACACTCTCCCGACTTGGAGAGTCAGTCCCTTTAACCTCCTGTTTGGCCCAGTTTGCAATTTCTGCGGAAGATGAACAGGAATAGCGAGAACCAATGAGAGACTAGCTGGAGGTGTCTGGACGGGCAAATTTAACTCTCATTTCCCACCAGGAAGAGGAATTAACCAAAGGCTCAGCGTGCCGTGCCGGAACCAGATTAGGGCATGAAGCCATCCTGCGGTGTTGCGGCCAGCTCAAAAGAAAGCGAGTTGAAGAAAGGAGCTCAGGGGCACTGTAATTCACAAACCTGCAGAGTTATAAATGACAGCTATCGTCCAAAAATATACTGAAGTAAGGCTGCCAAGAGGACTTGAAAGCGGGGCAGAATTGCAGGAAACCGATTTCAGGAGGTAGACTGGAATTGCATTGAAAGCATAGGAAAAGAGGCAGAACGTCCACAATGATGCACTTGGCCAAAAAGGGCGTATGCATTTTTTCCTGAATATATTCAGGAAAAAACGCATACGCCCTTTTTGGCCAACCAAGCAAGCTTGAAAAGGAAATCTGCACTACAATGAAGTCTCACTTCCCCCCGGTCAAAAGGGCCATCTGAAAAAAGTGTAAAATCCAGAAAGGCAGGACAGGCCATGGAGAACTGGGAGCCTTGTTATGCTGATGGGCGGGATGTAAATTGCCAACAGACACTCGGGAGAAGTGTATGGTGTTTCCTGAAACATCTAAAAAACAAAGCAACAGAGCCTAGGGCACTTCCACTTATGGTCCTATAGCTTAGGGAAATTAAAATCAAAAAGACACAGCCACCCCAAAGTTTGGAACGCCTCTGTTTACAAGAACTTCGTTTACAGTACAAGTTCAACATCGCAGAAAGTGAAAAATGGATAAAGAAGTTGTGGTATTTACTTACAAAGCAATATCACTCAGCAATGAAATCTATGTCATCAGGCCCGTAGCAGCACAATGAGTGGATTCAGGCATGATGATTCTAACTGAAATAAGTCACACAGAAAAAGAAACACCATAAAATATCACTAATACACGGAATGTAAACTTGGCTACACAGGAACTGAATTACAGAACAGAACAGGGTCTCAAATTTAGAAAACCAACTTATGCTTGCTTAAGGGGAAAGGTGAGTTGGGGTGCTGCATAAAACCAGAGATTGAAATGAGCACAGATAAAGTTCCTTAAGCCAAATATGGAATAGACAAGAGCTACTCCTTGCTCAACGAAATGGACTCAACACCGCATATTAAACGCCTAAGAATGTACCTGACTAGTAAGTATCTTAAAACCTATGGATTGCTATGTCTCCAAAAGAGAATCAAGCGTGTGTACAGGGGCATAAACGCAGCAGTGATAGGATTGGAGAGGTTTGGTGGGCAGATGAAGACCCTTTGAAGTCATATTGCATGGTACCCATTACACGGGTCTCAACTCTCCAGGTTTAAGGTATTCTTCCTTCAGCTAAAACATGCATGTGGAACCCAGAGTATGATCAACCGTGTGAACGGGAGACGTGTTCAAATATGTCTCAGTTTTCTTCCCCTGGTACTTGGGTGCAACATTCCAGACGCTTTACCAACACTCTCCCCACTTGGAGAGTCAGCGCCTTTAACCTCCTGTTTGGCCCAGTTTGCAATTTCTGCGGAAGATGAACAGGAATAGGGAGAACCAATGAGAGACTAGCTGGAGGTGTCTGGACGGGCAAATTTAACTCTCATTTCCCACCAGGAAGAGGAAATAACCAAAGGCTCAGCGTGCCGTGCGGAACCAGATTAGGGCCTGAAGCCATCCTGCGGTGTTGCGGCCAACTCAAAAGAAAGCGAGTTGAAGAAAGGAGCTCAGGGGCACTGTAATTCACAAACCTGCAGAGTTATAAATGACAGCTATCATCCAAAAATATACTGAAGTAAGGCTGCCAAGAGGACTTGAAAGCGGGGCAGAATTGCAGGAAACCGATTTCAGGAGGTAGACTGGAATTGCATTGAAAGCATAGGAAAAGAGGCAGAACGTCCACAATGATGCACTTGGCCAAAAAGGGCGTATGCGTTTTTTCCTGAATATATTCAGGAAAAAACGCATACGCCCTTTTTGGCCAACGAAGCAAGCTTGCAAAGGAAATCTGCACTACAGTGAAGTCTCACTTCCCCCCGGTCAAAAGGGCCATCTGAAAAAAGTGGAAAATCCAGAAAGGCAGGACAGGCCATGGAGAACTGGGAGCCTTGTTATGCTGATGGGCGGGATGTAAATTGCCAACAGACACTCCGGAGAAGTGTATCGTGTTTCCTGAAACATCTAAAAAACAAAGCAACAGAGCCTAGGGCACTTCCACTTATGGTCCTATAGCTTAGGGAAATTAAAATCAAAAAGACACAGCCACCCCAAAGTTTGGGACGCCTGTGTTTACAAGAACCTCGTTTACAGTACAAGTTCAACATCGCAGAAAGTGAAAAATTGATAAAGAAGTTTTGGTATATACTTACAAAGCAATATCACTCAGCAATGAAATCTATGTCATCAGGCCCTTAGCAGGACAATGAGTGGATTCAGGTATGATGATTCTAACTGAAATAATTCACACAGAAAAAGAAACATCATAAGATATCACTAATACACGGAATGTAAACTTGGCTACACAGGAACTGAATTACAGAACAGAACAGGGTCTCAAATTTAGAAAACCAACTTATGCTTGCTTAAGGGGAAAGGTGAGTTGGGGTGCTGCATAAAACCAGAGATTGAAATGAGCACAGATAAATTTCCTTAAGCCAAATATGGAATAGACAAGAGCTACTCCTTGCTAAACGAAATGGACTCAACACCGCATATTAAACACCTAAGAATGTACCTGACTAGTAAGTATCTTAAAACCTATGGATTGCTATGTCTCCAAAAAAGAATCAAGCGTGTGTACAGGGGTATAAACGCAGCAGTGATAGGATTGGAGAGGTTCGGTGAGCAAATGTAGACCCTTTGAAGTCATATTGCATGGTACCCATTCCACGGGTTTCAACTACCCAGGTTTAAGGTATTCTTCCTTCAGCTAAAACATGCATGTGGAACCTAGAGTATGATCAACCATGTGATTGGGAGACGTGTTCAAATATGTCTCAGATTTCGTACCCTGGTACTCGGGTGCAACATTCCAGATGCTTTACTAACACTCTCCCGACTTGGAGAGTCAGTCCCTTTAACCTCCTGTTTGGCCCAGTTTGCAATTTCTGCGGAAGATGAACAGGAATAGCGAGAACCAATGAGAGACTAGCTGGAGGTGTCTGGACGGGCAAAGTTAACTCTCATTTCCCACCAGGAAGAGGAATTAACCAAAGGCTCAGCGTGCCATGCCGGAACCAGATTAGGGCCTGAAGCCATCCTGCGGTGTTGCGGCCAGCTCACAAGAAAGCGAGTTGAAGAAAGGAGCTCAGGGGCACTGTAGTTCACAAACCTGCAGAGTTATAAATGACAGCTATCGTCCAAAAATATACTGAAGTAAGGCTGCCAAGAGGACTTGAAAGCGGGGCAGAATTGCAGGAAACCGATTTCAGGAGGTAGACTGGAATTGCATTGAAAGCATAGGAAAAGAGGCAGAACGTCCACAATGATGCACTTGGCCAAAAAGGGCGTATGCGTTTTTTCCTGAATATATTCAGGAAAAAACGCATACGCCCTTTTTGGCCAACCAAGCAAACTTGCAAAGGAAATCTGCACTACAATGAAGTCTCACTTCCCCCCGGTCAAAAGGGCCATCTGAAAAAAGTGTAAAATCCAGCAAGGCAGGACAGGCCATGGAGAACTGGGAGCCTCGTTATGCTGATGGGCGGGATGTAAATTGCCAACAGACACTCGGGAGAAGTGTATGGTGTTTCCTGAAACATCTAAAAAACAAAGCAACAGAGCCTAGGGCACTTCCACTTATGGTCCTATAGCTTAGGGAAATTAAAATCAAAAAGACACAGCCACCCCAAAGTTTGGGACGCCTGTGTTTACAAGAACCTCGTTTACAGTACAAGTTCAACATCGCAGAAAGTGAAAAATGGATAAAGAACTTGTGGTACTTACGTAAAATGCAGTATCACTCAGCAATGAAATCTATGTCATCAGGCCGTAGCAGCATAATGAGTGGATTCAGGTACGATGATTCTAACTGAAATAAGTCACACAGAAAAAGAAACATCATAAGATATCACTAATACACGGAATGTAAACTTGGCTACACAGGAACTGAATTCCAAAACAGAACAGGGTCTCAAATTTAGAAAACCAACTTATGCTTGCTTAAGGGGAAAGGTGAGTTGGGGTGCTGCATAAAACCAGAGATTGAAATTAGCACAGATAAAGTTCCTTAAGCCAAATATGGAATAGACAAGAGCTACTCCTTGCTCAACGAAATGGACTCAACACCGCATATTAAACGCCTAAGAATGTACCTGACTAGTAAGTATCTTAAAACCTATGGATTGCTATGTCTCCAAAAGAGAATCAAGCGTGTGTACAGGGGCATAAATGCAGCAGTGATAGGATTGGAGAGGTTCGGTGAGCAAATGAAGACCCTTTGAAGTCATATTGCATTGTACCCATTCCACGGATTTCAACTACCCAGGTTTAAGGTATTCTTCCTTCAGCTAAAACATGCATGTGGAACCTAGAGTATGATCAACCATGTGATCGGGAGACGTGTTCAAATATGTCTCAGTTTTCGTACCCTGGTACTCGGGTGCAACATTCCAGACGCTTTACTAACACTCTCCCGACTCGGAGAGTCAGTCCCTTTAACCTCCTGTTTGGCCCAGTTTGCAATTTCTGCGGAAGATGAACAGGAATAGCGAGAACCAATGAGAGACTAGCTGGAGGTGTCTGGACGGGCAAATTTAACTCTCATTTCCCACCAGGAAGAGGAATTAACCAAAGGCTCAGCGTGCCGTGCCGGAACCAGATTAGGGCATGAAGCCATCCTGCGGTGTTGCGGCCAGCTCAAAAGAAAGCAAGTTGAAGAAAGGAGCTCAGGGGCACTGTAATTCAGAAACCTGCAGAGTTATAAATGACAGCTATCGTCCAAAAATATACTGAAGTAAGGCTGCCAAGAGGACTTGAAAGTGGGGCAGAATTGCAGGAAACCGATTTCAGGAGGTAGACTGGAATTGCATTGAAAGCATAGGAAAAGAGGCAGAACGTCCACAATGATGCACTTGGCCAAAAAGGGCGTATGCGTTTTTTCCTGAATATATTCAGGAAAAAACGCATACGCCCTTTTTGGCCAACCAAGCAAGCTTGCAAAGGAAATCTGCACTACAATGAAGTCTCACTTCCCCCAGGTCAAAAGGGCCATCTGAAAAAAGTGTAAAATCCAGAAAGGCAGGACAGGCCATGGAGAACTGGGAGCCTCGTTATGCTGATGGGCGGGATGTAAATTGCCAACAGACACTCGGGAGAAGTGTATGGTGTTTCCTGAAACATCTAAAAAACAAAGCAACAGAGCCTAGGGCACTTCCACTTATGGTCCTATAGCTTAGGGAAATTAAAATCAAAAAGACACAGCCACCCCAAAGTTTGGGACGCCTGTGTTTACAAGAACCTCGTTTACAGTACAAGTTCAACATCGCAGAAAGTGAAAAATGGATAAAAAAGTTGTGGTATTTACTTACAAAGCAATATCACTTAGCAATGAAATCTATGTCATCAGGCCCTTAGCAGCACAATGAGTGGATTCAGGTATGATGATTCTAACTGAAATAAGTCACACAGAAAAAGAAACATCATAAGATATCAGTAATACACGGAATGTAAACTTGGCTACACAGGAACTGAATTACAGAACAGAACAGGGTCTCAAATTTAGAAAACCAACTTATGCTTGCTTAAGGGGAAAGGTGAGTTGGGGTGCTGCATAAAACCAGAGATTGAAATGAGCACAGATAAAGTTCCTTAAGCCAAATATGGAATAGACAAGAGCTACTCCTTGCTCAATGAAATGGACTCAAAACCGCATATTAAACGCCTAAGAATGTACCTGACTACTAAGTATCTTAAAACCTATGGATTGCTATGTCTCCAAAAGAGAATCAAGCATGTGTACAGTGGCATAAACACAGCAGTGATAGGATTGGAGAGGTTCGGTGAGCAAATGAAGACCCTTTGAAGTCATATTACATGGTACCCATTCCACGGGTTTCAACTACCCAGGTTTAAGGTATTCTTCCTTCAGCTAAAACATGCATGTGGAACCCAGAGTATGATCAACCATGTGATCGGGAGACGTGTTCAAATATGTCTCAGTTTTCCTCCCCTGGTACTCGGGTGCAACATTCGAGACGCTTTACTAACACTCTCCCGACTTGGAGAGTCAGTCCCTTTAACCTCCTGTTTGGCCCAGTTTGCAATTTCTGCGGAAGATGAACAGGAATAGGGAGAACCAATGAGAGACTAGCTGGAGGTGTCTGGACGGGCAAATTTAACTCTCATTTCCCACCAGGAAGAGGAAATAACCAAAGGTTCAGCGTGCCGTGCCGGAACAAGATTAGGGCCTGAAGCCATCCTGCGGTGTTGCGGCCAGCTCACAAGAAAGCGAGTTGAAGAAAGGAGCTCAGGGGCACTGTAATTCACAAACCTGCAGAGTTATAAATGACAGCTATCGTCCAAAAATATACTGAAGTATGGCTGCCAAGAGGACTTAAAACGGGGCAGAATTGCAGGAAACCGATTTCAGGAGGTAGACTGGAATTGCATTGAAAGCATAGGAAAAGAGGCAGAACATCCACAATGATGCACTTGGCCAAAAAGGGCGTATGCGTTTTTTCCTGAATATATTCAGGAAAAAACGCATACGCCCTTTTTGGCCAACCAAGCAAGCTTGCAAAGGAAATCTGCACTACAATGAAGTCTCACTTCCCCCAGGTCAAAAGGGCCATCTGAAAAAAGTGTAAAATCCAGAAAGGCAGGACAGGCCATGGAGAACTGGGAGCCTTGTTATGCTGATGGGCGGGATGTAAATTGCCAACAGCCACTCGGGAGAAGTGTATGGTGTTTCCTGAAACATCTAAAAAACAAAGCAACAGAGCCTAGGGCACTTCCACTTATGGTCCTATAGCTTAGGGAAATTAAAATCAAAAAGACACAGCCACCCCAAAGTTTGGGACGCCTCTGTTTACAAGAACCTCGTTTACAGTACAAGTTCAACATCGCAGAAAGTGAAAAATGGATAAAGAAGTTTTGGTATTTACTTACAAAGCAATATCACTCAGCAATGAAATCTATGTCATCAGGCCCTTAGCAGGACAATGAGTGGATTCAGGTATGATGATTCTAACTGAAATAAGTCACACAGAAAAAGAAACATCATAAGATATCAGTAATACACGGAATGTAACCTTGGCTACAGAGGAACTGAATTACAGAACAGAACAGGGTCTCAAATTTAGAAAACCAACTTATGCTTGCTTAAGGGGAAAGGTGAGTTGGGGTGCTGCATAAAACCAGAGATTGAAATGAGCACAGATAAAGTTCCTTAAGCCAAATATGGAATAGACAAGAGCTACTCCTTGCTCAACGAAATGGACTCAACACCCCATATTAAACGCCTAAGAATGTACCTGACTAGTAAGTATCTTAAAACCTATGGATTGCTATGTCTCCGAAAGAGAATCAAGCGTGTGTACAGGGGCATAAACGCAGCAGTGATAGGATTGGAGAGGTTCGGTAAGCAAACGAAGACCCTTTGAAGTCATATTGCATGGTACCCATTACACGGGTCTCAACTCTCCAGGTTTAAGGTATTCTTCCTTCAGCTAAAACATGCATGTGGAACCCAGAGTATGATCAACCGTGTGAACGGGAGACGTGTTCAAATATGTCTCAGTTTTCCTACCCTGGTACTCGGGTGCAACATTCCAGACGCTTTACTAACACTCTCCCCACTTGGAGAGTCAGCGCCTTTAACCTCCTGTTTGGTCCAGTTTGCAATTTCTGCGGAAGATGAACAGGAATAGGGAGAACCAATGAGAGACTAGCTGGAGGTGTCTGGACGGGCAAATTTAACTCTCATTTCCCACCAGGAAGAGGAAATAACCAAAGGCTCAGCGTGCCGTGCCGGAACAAGATTAGGACCTGAAGCCATCCTGCGGGGTTGCGGCCAGCTCACAAGAAAGCGAGTTGAAGAAAGGAGCTCAGGGGCACTGTAATTCACAAACCTGCAGAGTTATAAATGACAGCTATCGTCCAAAAATATACTGAAGTAAGGCTGCCAAGAGGACTTGAAAGCGGGGCAGAATTGCAGGAAACCGATTTCAGGAGGTAGACTGGAATTGCATTGAAAGCATAGGAAAAGAGGCAGAACGTCCACAATGATGCACTTGGCCAAAAAGGGCGTATGCGTTTTTTCCTGAATATATTCAGGAAAAAACGCATACGCCCTTTTTGGCCAACCAAGCAAGCTTGCAAACGAAATCTGCACTACAATGAAGTCTCACTTCCCCCCGGTCAAAAGGGCCATCTGAAAAAAGTGTAAAATCCAGAAAGGCAGGACAGGCCATGGAGAACTGGGAGCCTTGTTATGCTGATGGGTGGGATGTAAATTGCCAACAGACACTCGGGAGAAGTGTATGGTGTTTCCTGAAACATCTAAGAAACAAAGCAACAGAGCCTAGGGCACTTCCACTTATGGTCCTATAGCTTAGGGAAATTAAAATCAAAAAGACACAGCCACCCCAAAGTTTGGGACGCCTCTGTTTACAAGAACCTCATTTACCGTACAAGTTCAATATCACAGAAAGTGAAAAATGGATAAAGAACTTGTGGTACTTACGTACAATGCAGTATCACTCAGCAATGAAATCTATGTCATCAGGCCCGTAGCAGCATAATGAGTGGATTCAGGTACGATGATTCTAACTGAAATAAGTCACACAGAAAAAGAAACATCATAAGATATCACTAATACACGGAATGTAAACTTGGCTACACAGGAACTGAATTCCAAAACAGAACAGGGTCTCAAATTTAGAAAACCAACTTATGCTTGCTTAAGGGGAAAGGTGAGTTGGGGTGCTGCATAAAACCAGAGATTGAAATGAGCACAGATAAAGTTCCTTAAGCCAAATATGGAATAGACAAGAGCTACTCCTTGCTCAACGAAATGGACTCAACACCCCATATTAAACGCCTAAGAATGTACCTGAGTAGTAAGTATCTTAAAACCTATGGATTGCTGTGTCTCCAAAAGAGAATCAAGCCTGTGTACAGGGGCATAAATGCAGCAGTGATAGGATTGGAGAGGTTTGGTGAGCAAATGAAGACCCTTTGAAGTCATATTGCATGGTACCCATTACACGGGTCTCAACTCTCCAGGTTTAAGGTATTCTTCCTTCAGCTAAAACATGCATGTGGAACCCAGAGTATGATCAACCGTGTGAACGGGAGACGTGTTCAAATATGTCTCAGTTTTCCTCCCCTGGTACTCGGGTGCAACATTCCAGACGCTTTACTAACATTCTCCCCACTTGGAGAGTCAGTCCCTTTAACCTCCTGTTTGGCCCAGTTTGCAATTTCTGCGGAAGATGAACAGGAATAGCGAGAACCAATGAGAGACTAGCTGGAGGTGTCTGGACGGGCAAAGTTAACTCTCATTTCCCACCAGGAAGAGGAAATAACCAAAGGCTCAGCGTGCCGTGCCGGAACCAGATTAGGGCCTGAAGCCATCCTGCGGTGTTGCGGCCAGCTCAAAAGAAAGCGAGTTGAAGAAAGGAGCTCAGGGTCACTGTAATTCACAAACCTGCAGAGTTATAAATGACAGCTATCGTCCAAAAATATACTGAAGTAAGGCTGCCAAGAGGACTTGAAACGGGGCAGAATTGCAGGAAACCGATTTCAGGAGGTAGACTGGAATTGCATTGAAAGCATAGGAAAAGAGGCAGAACGTCCACAATGATGCACTTGGCCAAAAAGGGCGTATGCGTTTTTTCCTGAATATATTCAGGAAAAAACGCATACGCCCTTTTTGGCCAACCAAGCAAGCTTGCAAACGAAATCTGCACTACAATGAAGTTTCACTTCCCCCCGGTCAAAAGGGCCATCTGAAAAAAGTGTAAAATCCAGAAAGGCAGGACAGGCCATGGAGAACTGGGAGCCTTGTTATGCTGATGGGCGGGATGTAAATTGCCAACAGCCACTCCAGAGAAGTGTATGGTGTTTCCTGAAACATCTAAGAAACAAAGCAACAGAGCCTAGGGCACTTCCACTTATGGTCCTATAGCTTAGGGAAATTAAAATCAAAAAGACACAGCCACCCCAAAGTTTGGGACGCCTCTGTTTACAAGAACCTCATTTACCGTACAAGTTCAATATCACAGAAAGTGAAAAATGGATAAAGAACTTGTGGTACTTACGTACAATGCAGTATCACTCAGCAATGAAATCTATGTCATCAGGCCCGTAGCAGCATAATGAGTGGATTCAGGTACGATGATTCTAACTGAAATAAGTCACACAGAAAAAGAAACATCATAAGATATCACTAATACACGGAATGTAAACTTGGCTACACAGGAACTGAATTCCAAAACAGAACAGGGTCTCCAATTTAGAAAACCAACTTATGCTTGCTTAAGGGGAAAGGTGAGTTGGGGTGCTGCATAAAACCAGAGATTGAAATGAGCACAGATAAAGTTCCTTAAGCCAAATATGGAATAGACAAGAGCTACTCCTTGCTCAACGAAATGGACTCAACACCCCATATTAAACGCCTAAGAATGTACCTGAGTAGTAAGTATCTTAAAACCTATGGATTGCTGTGTCTCCAAAAGAGAATCAAGCCTCTGTACAGGGGCATAAACGCAGCAGTGATAGGATTGGAGAGGTTTGGTGAGCAAATGAAGACCCTTTGAAGTCATATTGCATGGTACCCATTACACGGGTCTCAACTCTCCAGGTTTAAGGTATTCTTCCTTCAGCTAAAACATGCATGTGGAACCCAGAGTATGATCAACCGTGTGAACGGGAGACGTGTTCAAATATGTCTCAGTTTTCCTCCCCTGGTACTCGGGTGCAACATTCCAGACGCTTTACTAACATTCTCCCCACTTGGAGAGTCAGTCCCTTTAACCTCCTGTTTGGCCCAGTTTGCAATTTCTGCGGAAGATGAACAGGAATAGCAAGAACCAATGAGAGACTAGCTGGAGGTGTCTGGACGGGCAAAGTTAACTCTCATTTCCCACCAGGAAGAGGAAATAACCAAAGGCTCAGCGTGCCGTGCCAGAACCAGATTAGGGCCTGAAGCCATCTTGCGGTGTTGCGGCCAGCTCAAAAGAAAGCGAGTTGAAGAAAGGAGCTCAGGGGCACTGTAATTCACAAACCTGCAGAGTTATAAATGACAGCTATCGTCCAAAAATATACTGAAGTAAGGCTGCCAAGAGGACTTGAAACGGGGCAGAATTGCAGGAAACCGATTTCAGGAGGTAGACTGGAATTGCATTGAAAGCATAGGAAAAGAGGCAGAACGTCCACAATGATGCACTTGGCCAAAAAGGGCGTATGCGTTTTTTCCTGAATATATTCAGGAAAAAACGCATACGCCCTTTTTGGCCAACCAAGCAAGCTTGCAAAGGAAATCTGCACTACAATGAAGTCTCACTTCCCCCCGGTCAAAAGGGCCATCTGAAAAAAGTGTAAAATCCAGAAAGGCAGGACAGGCCATGGAGAACTGGGAGCCTTGTTATGCTGATGGGCGGGATGTAAATTGCCAACAGCCACTCCAGAGAAGTGTATGGTGTTTCCTGAAACATCTAAGAAACAAAGCAACAGAGCCTAGGGCACTTCCACTTATGGTCCTATAGCTTAGGGAAATTAAAATCAAAAAGACACAGCCACCCCAAAGTTTGGGACGCCTCTGTTTACAAGAACCTCATTTACCGTACAAGTTCAATATCACAGAAAGTGAAAAATGGATAAAGAACTTGTGGTACTTACGTACAATGCAGTATCACTCAGCAATGAAATCTATGTCATCAGGCCCGTAGCAGCATAATGAGTGGATTCAGGTACGATGATTCTAACTGAAATAAGTCACACAGAAAAAGAAACATCATAAGATATCACTAATACACGGAATGTAAACTTGGCTACACAGGAACTGAATTCCAAAACAGAACAGGGTCTCAAATTTAGAAAACCAACTTATGCTTGCTTAAGGGGAAAGGTGAGTTGGGGTGCTGCGTAAAACCAGAGATTGAAATGAGCACAGATAAAGTTCCTTAAGCCAAATATGGAATAGACAAGAGCTACTCCTTGCTCAACGAAATGGACTCAACACCCCATATTAAACGCCTAAGAATGTACCTGACTAGTAAGTATCTTAAAACCTATGGATTGCTATGTCTCCAAAAGAGAATCAAGCATGTGTACAGGAGCATAAACGCAGCAGTGATAAGACTGGAGAGGATCGGTGAGCAAATGAAGACCCTTTGAAGTCATATTGCATGGAACCCATTCCACGGGTTTCAACTACCCAGGTTTAAGGTATTCTTCCTTCAGCTAAAACATGCATGTGGAACCTAGAGTATGATCAACCATATGATCGGGAGACGTGTTCAAATATGTCTCAGTTTTCGTACCCTGGAACTCGGGTGCAACATTCCAGACGCTTTACTAACACTCTCTCGTCTTGGAGAGTAAGCGCCTTTAACCTCCTGTTTGGCCCAGTTTGCAATTTCTGCGGAAGATGAACAGGAATAGCGAGAACCAATGAGAGACTAGCTGGAGGTGTCTGGACGGGCAAATTTAACTCTCATTTCCCACCAGGAAGAGGAAATAACCAAAGGCTCAGCATGCCGTGCCGGAACCAGATTAGGACCTGAAGCCATCCTGCGGGGTTGCGGCCAGCTCACAAGAAAGCGAGTTGAAGAAAGGAGCTCAGGGGCACTGTAATTCACAAACCTGCAGAGTTATAAATGACAGCTATCGTCCAAAAATATACTGAAGTAAGGCTGCCAAGAGGACTTGAAAGCGGGGCAGAATTGCAGGAAACCGATTTCAGGAGGTAGACTGGAATTGCATTGAAAGCATAGGAAAAGAGGCAGAACGTCCACAATGATGCACTTGGCCAAAAAGGGCGTATGCGTTTTTTCCTGAATATATTCAGGAAAAAACGCATACGCCCTTTTTCGCCAACCAAGCAAGCTTGCAAACGAAATCTGCACTACAATGAAGTCTCACTTCCCCCCGGTCAAAAGGGCCATCTGAAAAAAGTGTAAAATCCAGAAAGGCAGGACAGGCCATGGAGAACTGGGAGCCTTGTTATGCTGATGGGTGGGATGTAAATTGCCAACAGACACTCGGGAGAAGTGTATGGTGTTTCCTGAAACATCTAAGAAACAAAGCAACAGAGCCTAGGGCACTTCCACTTATGGTCCTATAGCTTAGGGAAATTAAAATCAAAAAGACACAGCCACCCCAAAGTTTGGGACGCCTCTGTTTACAAGAACCTCATTTACCGTACAAGTTCAATATCACAGAAAGTGAAAAATGGATAAAGTACTTGTGGTACTTACGTACAATGCAGTATCACTCAGCAATGAAATCTATGTCATCAGGCCCATAGCAGCATAATGAGTGGATTCAGGTACGATGATTCTAACTGAAATAAGTCACACAGAAAAAGAAACATCATAAGATATCACTAATACACGGAATGTAAACTTGGCTACACAGGAACTGAATTCCAAAACAGAACAGGGTCTCAAATTTAGAAAACCAACTTATGCTTGCTTAAGGGGAAAGGTGAGTTGGGGTGCTGCATAAAACCAGAGATTGAAATGAGCACAGATAAAGTTCCTTAAGCCAAATATGGAATAGACAAGAGCTACTCCTTGCTCAACGAAATGGACTCAACACCCCATATTAAACGCCTAAGAATGTACCTGAGTAGTAAGTATCTTAAAATCTATGGATTGCTGTGTCTCCAAAACAGAATCAAGCCTGTGTACAGGGGCATAAACGCAGCAGTGATAGGATTGGAGAGGTTTGGTGAGCAAATGAAGACCCTTTGAAGTCATATTGCATGGTACCCATTACACGGGTCTCAACTCTCCAGGTTTAAGGTATTCTTCCTTCAGCTAAAACATGCATGTTGAACCCAGAGTATGATCAACCGTGTGAACGGGAGACGTGTTCAAATATGTCTCAGTTTTCCTCCCCTGGTACTCGGGTGCAACATTCCAGACGCTTTACTAACATTCTCCCCACTTGGAGAGTCAGTCCCTTTAACCTCCTGTTTGGCCCAGTTTGCAATTTCTGCGGAAGATGAACAGGAATAGCGAGAACCAATGAGAGACTAGCTGGAGGTGTCTGGACGGGCAAAGTTAACTCTCATTTCCCACCAGGAAGAGGAAATAACCAAAGGCTCAGCGTGCCGTGCCGGAACCAGATTAGGGCCTGAAGCCATCCTGCGGTGTTGCGGCCAGCTCAAAAGAAAGCGAGTTGAAGAAAGGAGCTCAGGGGCACTGTAATTCACAAACCTGCAGAGTTATAAATGACAGCTATCGTCCAAAAATATACTGAAGTAAGGCTGCCAAGAGGACTTGAAACGGGGCAGAATTGCAGGAAACCGATTTCAGGAGGTAGACTGGAATTGCATTGAAAGCATAGGAAAAGAGGCAGAACGTCCACAATGATGCACTTGGCCAAAAAGGGCGTATGCGTTTTTTCCTGAATATATTCAGGAAAAAACGCATACGCCCTTTTTGGCCAACCAAGCAAGCTTGCAAAGGAAATCTGCACTACAATGAAGTCTCACTTCCCCCCGGTCAAAAGGGCCATCTGAAAAAAGTGTAAAATCCAGAAAGGCAGGACAGGCCATGGAGAACTGGGAGCCTTGTTATGCTGATGGGCGGGATGTAAATTGCCAACAGCCACTCCAGAGAAGTGTATGGTGTTTCCTGAAACATCTAAGAAACAAAGCAACAGAGCCTAGGGCACTTCCACTTATGGTCCTATAGCTTAGGGAAATTAAAATCAAAAAGACACAGCCACCCCAAAGTTTGGGACGCCTCTGTTTACAAGAACCTCATTTACCGTACAAGTTCAATATCACAGAAAGTGAAAAATGGATAAAGAACTTGTGGTACTTACGTACAATGCAGTATCACTCAGCAATGAAATCTATGTCATCAGGCCCGTAGCAGCATAATGAGTGGATTCAGGTACGATGATTCTAACTGAAATAAGTCACACAGAAAAAGAAACATCATAAGATATCACTAATACACGGAATGTAAACTTGGCTACACAGGAACTGAATTCCAAAACAGAACAGGGTCTCAAATTTAGAAAACCAACTTATGCTTGCTTAAGGGGAAAGGTGAGTTGGGGTGCTGCATAAAACCAGAGATTGAAATGAGCACAGATAAAGTTCCTTAAGCCAAATATGGAATAGACAAGAGCTACTCCTTGCTCAACGAAATGGACTCAACACCCCATATTAAACGCCTAAGAATGTACCTGACTAGTAAGTATCTTAAAACCTATGGATTGCTATGTCTCCAAAAGAGAATCAAGCATGTGTACAGGAGCATAAACGCAGCAGTGATAAGACTGGAGAGGTTCGGTGAGCAAATGAAGACCCTTTGAAGTCATATTGCATGGTACCCATTCCACGGGTTTCAACTACCCAGGTTTAAGGTATTCTTCCTTCAGCTAAAACATGCATGTGGAACCTAGAGTATGATCAACCATATGATCGGGAGACGTGTTCAAATATGTCTCAGTTTTCGTACCCTGGAACTCGGGTGCAACATTCCAGACGCTTTACTAACACTCTCTCGTCTTGGAGAGTAAGCGCCTTTAACCTCCTGTTTGGCCCAGTTTGCAATTTCTGCGGAAGATGAACAGGAATAGCGAGAACCAATGAGAGACTAGCTGGAGGTGTCTGGACGGGCAAATTTAACTCTCATTTCCCACCAGGAAGAGGAATAAACCAAAGGCTCAGCGTGCCGTGCCGGAACCAGATTAGGGCCTGAAGCCATCCTGCGGTGTTGCGGCCAGCTCACAAGAAAGCGAGTTGAAGAAAGGAGCTCAGGGGCACTGTAATTCACAAACCTGCAGAGTTATAAATGACAGCTATCGTCCAAAAATATACTGAAGTAAGGCTGCCAAGAGGACTTGAAAGCGGGGCAGAATTGCAGGAAACCGATTTCAGGAGGTAGACTGGAATTGCATTGAAAGCATAGGAAAAGAGGCAGAACGTCCACAATGATGCACTTGGCCAAAAAGGGCGTATGCGTTTTTTCCTGAATATATTCAGGAAAAAACGCATACGCCCTTTTTGGCCAACCAAGCAAACTTGCAAAGAAAATCTGCACTACAATGAAGTCTCACTTCCCCCCGGTCAAAAGGGCCATCTGAAAAAAGTGTAAAATCCAGCAAGGCAGGACAGGCCATGGAGAACTGGGAACCTCGTTATGCTGATGGGCGGGATGTAAATTGCCAACAGACACTCGGGAGAAGTGTATGGTGTTTCCTGAAACATCTAAAAAACAAAGCAACAGAGCCTAGGGCACTTCCACTTATGGTCCTATAGCTTAGGGAAATTAAAATCAAAAAGACACAGCCACCCCAAAGTTTGGGACGCCTGTGTTTACAAGAACCTCGTTTACAGTACAAGTTCAACATCGCAGAAAGTGAAAAATGGATAAAGAACTTGTGGTACTTACGTACAAAGCAGTATCACTCAGCAATGAAATCTATGTCATCAGGCCCATAGCAGCATAATGAGTGGATTCAGGTACGATGATTCTAACTGAAATAAGTCACACAGAAAAAGAAACATCATAAGATATCACTAATACACGGAATGTAAACTTGGCTACACAGGAACTGAATTCCAAAACAGAACAGGGTCTCAAATTTAGAAAACCAACTTATGCTTGCTTAAGGGGAAAGGTGAGTTGAGGTGCTGCATAAAACCAGAGATTGAAATGAGCACAGATAAAGTTCCTTAAGCCAAATATGGAATAGACAAGAGCTACTCCTTGCTCAACGAAATGGACTCAACACCGCATATTAAACGCCTAAGAATGTACCTGACTAGTAAGTATCTTAAAACCTATGGATTACTATGTCTGCGAAAGAGAATCAAGCATGTGTGCAGGGGCATAAACGCAGCAGTGATAGGATTGGAGAGGTTCGGTGAGCAAATGAAGACCCTTTGAGGTCGTATTGCATGGTACCCATTCCACGGGTTTCAAGTACCCAGGTTTAAGGTATTCTTCCTTCACCTAAAACATGCATGTGGAACCCAGAGTATGATCAACCGTGTGAACGGGAGACGTGTACAAATATGTCTCAGTTTTCCTCCCCTGGTACTCGGGTGCAACATTCCAGACGCTTTACTAACACTCTCCCCACTTGGAGAGTCAGCGCCTTTAACCTCCTGTTTGGCCCAGTTTGCAATTTCTGTGGAAGATGAACAGGAATAGCGAGAACCAATGAGAGACTAGCTGGAGGTGTCTGGACGGGCAAATTTCACTCTCATTTCCCACCAGGAAGAGGAATTAACCAAAGGCTCAGCGTGCTGTGCCGGAACAAGATTAGGGCCTGAAGCCATCCTGCGGTGTTGCGGCCAGGTCACAAGAAAGCGAGTTGAAGAAAGGAGCTCAGGGGCACTGTAATTCACAAACCTGCAGAGTTATAAATGACAGCTATCATCCAAAATTATACTGAAGTAAGGATGCCAAGAGGACTTGAAAGCGGGGCAGAATTGCAGGAAACCGATTTCAGGAGGTAGACTGGAATTGCATTGAAAGCATAGGAAAAGAGGCAGAACGTCCACAATGATGCACTTGGCCAAAAAGGCCGTATGCGTTTTTTCCTGAATATATTCAGGAAAAAACGCATACGCCCTTTTTGGCCAACCAAGCAAGCTTGCAAAGGAAATCTGCACTACAATGAAGTCTCACTTCCCCCTCGGTCAAAAGGGCCATCTGAAAAAAGTGTAAAATCCAGAAAGGCAGGACAGGCCATGGAGAAATGGGAGCCTTGTTATGCTGATGGGCGGGATGTAAATTGCCAACAGACACTCGGGAGTAGTGTATGGTGTTTCCTGATGCATCTAAGAAACAAAGCAACAGAGCCTAGGGCACTGCCACTTATGGTCCTATAGCTTAGGGAAATTAAAATCAAAAAGACACAGCCACCCCGAAGTTTGGAACGGCTCTGTTTACAAGAACCTCGTTTACAGTACAAGTTCAACATCACAGAAAGTGAAAAATGGATAAAGAAGTTGTGGTATTTACTTACAAAGCAATATCACTCACCAATGAAATCTATGTCATCAGGCCCTTAGCAGCACAATGAGTGGATTCAGGTATGATGATTCTAACTGAAATAAGTCACACAGAAAAAGAAACATCATAAGATATCAGTAATACACGGAATGTAAACTTGGCTACACAGGAACTGAATTACAGAACAGAACAGGGTCTCAAATTTAGAAAACCAACTTATGCTTGCTTAAGGGGAAAGGTGAGTTGGGGTGCTGCATAAAACCAGAGAATGAAATGAGCACAGATAAAGTTCCTTAAGCCAAATATGGAATAGACAAGAGCTACTCCTTGCTCAACGAAATGGACTCAACACCGCATATTAAACGCCTAAGAATGTACCTGACTAGTAAGTATCTTAAAACCTATGGATTACTATGTCTGCAAAAGAGAATCAAGCATGTGTGCAAGGGCATAAACGCAGCAGTGATAGGATTGGAGAGGTTCGGTGAGCAAATGAAGACCCTTTGAAGTCATATTGCATGGTACCCATTCCACGGGTTTCAAGTACCCAGGTTTAAGGTATTCTTCCTTCAGCTAAAACATGCATGTGGAACCCAGAGTATGATCAACCGTGTGAACGGGAGACGTGTTCAAATATGTCTCAGTTTTCCTCCCCTGGTACTCGGGTGCAACATTCCAGACGCTTTACTAACACTCTCCCCACTTGGAGAGTCAGCGCCTTTAACCTCCTGTTTGGCCCAGTTTGCAATTTCTGTGGAAGATGAACAGGAATAGCGAGAACCAATGAGAGACTAGCTGGAGGTGTCTGGACGGGCAAATTTAACTCTCATTTCCCACCAGGAAGAGGAATTAACCAAAGGCTCAGCGTGCCGTGCCGGAACCAGATTAGGGCCTGAAGCCATCCTGCGGTGTTGCGGCCAGCTCACAAGAAAGCGAGTTGAAGAAAGGAGCTCAGGGGCACTCTAATTCTCAAACCTGCAGAGTTATAAATGACAGCTATCGTCCAAAAATATACTGAAGTAAGGCTGCCAAGAGGACTTGAAAGCGGGGCAGAATTGCAGGAAACCGATTTCAGGAGGTAGAGGGGAATTGCATTGAAAGCATAGGAAAAGAGGCAGAACGTCCACAATGATGCACTTGGCCAAAAAGGGCGTATGCGTTTTTTCCTGAATATATTCAGGAAAAAACGCATACGCCCTTTTTGGCCAACCAAGCAAGCTTGCAAAGGAAATCTGCACTACAATGAAGTCTCACTTCCCCCCGGTCAAAAGGGCCATCTGAAAAAAGTGTAAAATCCAGCAAGGCAGGACAGGCCATGGAGAACTGGGAGCCTTGTTATGCTGATGGGCGGGATGTAAATTGCCAACAGACACTCGGGAGAAGTGTATGGTGTTTCCTGAAACATCTAAAAAACAAAGCAACAGAGCCTAGGGCACTTCCACTTATGGTCCTATAGCTTAGGGAAATTAAAATCAAAAAGACACAGCCACCCCAAAGTTTGGGACGCCTCTGTTTACAAGAACCTCGTTTACCATACAAGTTCAATATCACAGAAAGTGAAAAATGGATAAAGAACTTGTGGTACTTACGTACAATGCAGTATCACTCAGCAATGAAATCTATGTCATCAGGCCCGTAGCAGCATAATGAGCGGATTCAGGTACGATTATTCTAACTGAAACAAGTCACACAGAAAAAGAAACATCATAAGATATCACTAATACACGGAATGTAAACTTGGCTACACAGGAACTGAATTCCAAAACAGAACAGGGTCTCAAATTTAGAAAACCAACTTATGCTTGCTTAAGGAGAAAGGTGAGTTGGGGTGCTGCATAAAACCAGAGATTGAAATGAGCACAGATAAAGTTCCTTAAGCCAAATATGGAATAGACAAGAGCTACTCCTTGCTCAACGAAATGGACTCAACACCCCATATTAAACGCCTAAGAATGTACCTGACTAGTAAGTATCTTAAAACCTATGGATTGCTATGTCTCCGAAAGAGAATCAAGCGTGTGTACAGGGGCATAAACGCACCAGTGATAGGATTTGAGAGGTTCGGTGAGCAAATGAAGACCCTTTGAAGTCATATTGCATGGTACCCATTCCACGGGTTTCAACTACCCAGCTTTAAGGTATTCTTCCTTCAGCTAAAACATGCATGTGGAACCTAGAGTATGATCAACCGTGTGATCGGGAGACGTGTTCAAATATGTCTCAATTTTCGTACCCTGGTACTCGGGTGCAACATTCCAGACGCTTTACTAACACTCTCCCGACTTGGCAGTCAGTCCCCTTAACCTCTTGTTTGGCCCACTTTGCAATTTCTGCGGATGATGAACAGGAATAGGGAGAACCAATGAGAGACTAGCTGGGGGTGTCTGGACGGGCAAATTTAACTCTCATTTCCCACCAGGAAGAGGAACTAACCAAAGGCTCAGCGTGCCGTGCCAGAACCAGATTAGGGCCTGAAGCCATCCTGCGGTGTTGTGACCAGCTCAAAAGAAAGCGAGTTGAAGAAAGGAGCTCAGGGGCACTGTAATTCACAAACCTGCAGAGTTATAAATGACAGCTATCGTCCAAAAATATACTGAAGTAAGGCTGCCAAGAGGACTTGAAAGCGGGGCAGAATTGCAGGAAACCGATTTCATGAGGTAGACTGGAATTGCATTGAAAGCATAGGAAAAGAGGCAGAACGTCCACAATGATGCACTTGGCCAAAAAGGGCGTATGCGTTTTTTCCTGAATATATTCAGGAAAAAACGCATACGCCCTTTTTGGCCAACCAAGCAAGCTTGCAAAGGAAATCTGCACTACAATGAAGTCTCACTTCCCCCCGGTCAAAAGGGCCATCTGAAAAAAGTGTAAAATCCAGAAAGGCAGGACAGGCCATGGAGAACTGGGAGCCTCGTTATGCTGATGGGCGGGATGTAAATTGCCAACAGACACTCGGGAGAAGTGTATGGTGTTTCCTGAAACATCTAAAAACCAAAGCAACAGAGCCTAGGACACTTCCACTTATGGTCCTATAGCTTAGGGAAATTAAAATCAAAAAGACACAGCCACCCCAAAGTTTGGGACGCCTCTGTTTACAAGAACCTCGTTTACTGTACAAGTTCAATATCACAGAAAATGAAAAATGGATAAAGAACTTGTGGTACTTACGTACAATGCAGTATCACTCAGCAATGAAATCTATGTCATCAGGCCCGTAGCAGCATAATGAGTGGATTCAGGTACGATGATTCTAACTGAAATAAGTCACACAGAAAAAGAAACATCATAAGATATCACTAATACACGGAATGTAAACTTGGCTACACAGGAACTGAATTCCAAAACAGAACAGGGTCTCAAATTTAGAAAACCAACTTATGCTTGCTTAAGGGGAAAGGTGAGTTGGGGTGCTGCATAAAACCGGAGATTGAAATGAGCACAGATAACGTTCTATAAGGCAAATATGGAATAGACAAGAGCTACTCCTTGCTCAACGAAATGGACTCAACACCCCATATTAAACGCCTAAGAATGTACCTGACTAGTAAGAATCATAAAAGCAATGGATTTACATATCTCTGTAAGAGAATCAAGAGTGTGTACAGAGGCATTAAAGCAGTGAAAATCAGCTAAATCCCATATTAAAAATAAATTTCTTAAACAAAACACAATGACAGTGAAATAGAGAGCAATACTTAAGTAATTCATTGAAGGCTTCTGATGCAACCTGCATTTACCATATCTACACCCAGAGCTGGGTGACACATAAGGCTGGACACTTGGGGCTCATAAGATTGGTGAGGTTCGGTGAGCAAATGCAAACCCTTTGAAGTCATATTGCATGGTACCCATTCCATGGGTCTCAACTCTCCAGGTTTAAGGGATTCTTCCTTCAGCTAAAACATGCATGTGGAACCCAGAGTATGATCCACCGGTGATCGAGAAACGTGTTCAAATGTGTCTCACTTTTCGTTCCCTGGTACTCGGGTGCAACATTCCAGACGCTTTACTAACACTCTCCCGACTCGGAGAGTCAGTCCCTTTAACCTCCTGTTTGGCCCAGTTTGCAATTTCTGCGGAAGATGAACAGGAATAGGGAGAACCAATGAGAGACTAGCTGGAGGTGTCTGGACGGGCAAATTTAACTCTCATTTCCCACAGGGAAGAGGAATAAACCAAAGGCTCAGCATGCCGTGCCGGAACCAGATTAGGGCCTGAATCAATCCTGCGGTGTTGTGGCCAGCTCAAAAGAAAGCGAGTTGAAGAAAGGAGCTCAGGGGCATTGTAATTCACAAACCTGCAGATTTATAAATGACAGCTATTGTCCGAAAATATACTGAAGTAGGGCTGCCAAGAGGACTTGAATGCGGGGCAGAATTGCAGGAAACCGATTTCAGGAGGAATCGGAATTGGATTGCATTTAAAACAAAGGAAAAGAGGAAGAACGTCGACAATGATGCACTTGGCCAAAAAGGGCGTATGTGTTTTTTCCTGAATATATTCAGGAAAAAACTCATACGCCCTTTTTGGCCAACCAAGCAAGCTTGCAAAGGAAATCTGCACTACAATGAAGTCTCACTTCCCCCGGTCTAAAGGGCCATCTGAAAAAAGTGTAAAATCCAGAAAGGCAGAACAGGCCATGGAGAACTGGGAGCCTTGTTATGCTGATGGGCGGGATGTAAATTACCAACAGCCGCTCTGTAGAAGTGTATGGTGTTTCCTGAAACATCTAAAAAACAAAGCAACAGAGCCTAGGGCACATCCACTTATGGTCCTATAGTTTAGGGAAATTAAAATCAAAAAGACACAGCCACCCCAAAATTTGGGATGACTCTTTTTACAGGAATCTCTTCTGTGGCACAAGTTAAATATCCCAGAGAGCAAATAATGGATGAAGAAGTTGCGGTACTTATGTACAACAGAATACCATCAGCAATGAAATCTATGTCACCAGGCCCGTACCAGCATAATGAGTGGATTGAGGCACGATGATTCTAAGTGAAAGAAGTCACACAGAAAAAGAAACATCATAAGGTATCACTAATACACGGAATGTGAACTTGGCTACACATGAACTGAATTACAAAACAGAACAGGGTCTCAAATTTAGAAAACCAACTTATGCTTGCTTAAGGGGGAAGGTGAGTTGGGGTGCTGCATAAAAGCAGAGTTTGAAATTAGCACAGATACCGTTCCATAAGCCAAATATGTAATAGACAAGACCTACCCCTTGCTCAACGAAATGGATTCAACAATGAGGTATCACCTCACACCTGGTAGAATAGGCATCATAGAAAATCTACAAACAAAAAATGCTGGAAAGGGTGTGGAGAAAAGGAACCCTCTTCCACTATTGTTGGGAATATAAATTGATACAGTCATTATGGAGAACAATATGGAATTTCTTAAGAAACTAACAATAGAATTACCATATGATACAGCAATCCCAGTACTGGACATATACCCAGACAAAACCATAAATCAAAAAGAGTCATTCACCGCAATGTTCATTGCATCACTATTTACAATATCGAGGTAATGGAAGCAACCTAAATGCCCACAGACAGACGAATGCATAAAGCTGTGGTACATATATAAAATGGAATATTACTAAGCCATGAAAAGGAATGAAATTGGGTCATTTGTAGAGATGTCGATGGATCTAGAGACTGTCATACAGAGTGAAGTAAGTCAGAAAGAGAAAAACAAATCTTGTATATTCATGCATATATGTGGAACCTAGAAAAACTGTACAGATTAACCATTTTGCAAGGCATAAATAGAGCAAACGTATGGACAACAAGGGGGGAAAGCTGTTGGGGGGGTGGTGGTGGGAGGAGTTGAGAGACTGGGATTGGCATGTATACATTTATATGTATAAAATAGATAACCAATAAGAACCTGCTGTATAAAAATATAAAATAAAATTCAAAATTAAAAAGAAATAAAATTTAAAAAATAAAACAGAAAAAACAATTATTCCCTGCACATACATGTATTTATATGAATAAATTATTTCCATGCTTATATCTGTAAATACAAAAAAGAGGAATAAAATCTACCTTGAACCAAAAACGAAAAAGAGAAAAAAACACAGAACCCACCAGTTACACAGAGGAAAACCGTATCAGGGCACTTGCTCCAGTTGTAAACAATTCTGAAGTTGGTCAGTGGTGGGGAATCGTCTCCCATTCAGCCAGCAGCCCCCACGCAACAAGCGTCCTCATTGCAAAGCTGGGGCACCGTGCCGAGGCATCTGTGAGTAAACGTGAGCTGAGCCCCAGGCCAGTTGCTGCCGAACTATTCCCACCCGTCCCAGGTAAAACACCTGAATATATACAAGGACTTGAAAGCCTAGAGGAAGGGCCATAGAGCCACACGAGTGACAGCATGCCGGCCGACTTGGTGCCTGCAGGCCAGCCAGGATGGTCCTGGCCCTGGGTGCTCTTCTGGAAGATTTCCATTTCCCTGCCTGAGATACCCGTCCTGTCCCTGCCCCCACTGCTTTTTTCCTTCCTCACCTCTGCCCAGGGAGAAATTCCAGCAGCAGGTATGGGTGACACATCCTCTTCTTTAGCAGGTGGCAGCCTGGCAACTGCTGCAGAAAGTCCAGCAGAGCCCCACTCACACTGGGCCACCCACAAAGCCGTGGCCTCTCACTCCCTCTCACCAGCCCAGCCCCGAGACTGCTGACAGGGCAGAGAAAATGGTGTCAGGCACGGCTGCAGGGGCTCTTGCTGCCTGGAGTGGTATTTATATTGATCTCAACCCAGGCACACCTGGGGAGGGCTGGCCGGCACGGTAAGGCTGCCCAGGTCAGCCAATCATCACCCCTCAGGGGCTCACAGTTGCAGAAAATGGAACTTGCTGAACCGGCCAGGTCCAAGGAATAGGTGTGGGCTCCTGAGAGTCAGGATAGACAAGGGGCTGCAGCTTTGGCTTGTTTTCTAATCATTTTATCTGGCCCATGAGTGGGAGACAACTTCAAGAAAACCCTCTCCTAATGAGAGGAACCCAGGAGTCAGGGAGAGGAGGGGTGGGTGGTGGTTGGAGACAGAGGCCTGGTGCCCCGGGTGCAGTGGAAGTCTCTGGAAGACCAGGTGGAGGGAGGCCTCACGGAGTGATGCCCAGGGTCACAGACCTGTCGCAGCTGCTGTTTGTTAGTTCAAGTCCTGCTCTGAGGTGCTCTGTGTCAGCTCTGAGCGACAGGTGAGCTGGGGGTGCTCTGCAATGAGGGCTATGTGCACGGTTCCTGTGTGCCCAGCCCTGCCACGGTACCTGCAAGGGTAGCTCTGTATCCTGGGAGGGGCCTGACCACGAGAGCCCCGTGGGCTGGGGTGGGGGTGGGGTACCTGCCCAGGTGAGCTCCATATTCTGGGATTGGTCTGACCACGAGAGCCCCATGGGCTGCTGGGGACCTGGTAAAGGATGTCAGGACAGTCAGTGAAGCCACCGAGGATATACCTCCAGTTGCTCCTAATTCCTACACCCTGCTGGTCATTCTACCAACCACCAGGACATGGTATTCTGTATTAGTCTTCAATGATGCCTTCTTTTGTATTCCATTAGTCCCAGAGTCACAAGAAATTTTGGCTTGTGAGTGGCAGGACTCAACATACAACTAAAACAATACTTCCGGGCCGTCTGGACCCAAGGGTGCAAAAATTCCCACACCATCTTTGGGGAAAGCTTAGCTAAAGACCTAAAAGTTCTACCTCTGGAAAAGGAAACCCTCCTTCAATATGCAGACGACATTCTGATCGCCAGCCCTACTAAGGAGGCCTCTGAACTACCAAGCCAATAAAGGATAGAAGTTGTCCAAGAAAAAGCTCAAATATCACAGACTGCGGTGACCTGCCTGGGCTTCATTCTCACACAAGGTCAGAGAAGCCCATCCCAGGAAAGGGAAGAAACCATTTTCAGCCTTACCCCTTTCTAAAACTAGAAGACAGCTTAGGGGTTCCTGGGGAGGCCAGGGTTTGCTGCTTCTGGATCCCTAACTACAGTCTACTAGCTGGGCCTCTATATGAAACACTGAAAGGAAAAGATGATGATCCTTTTGAATAGAATCCAGAAGTGGCCTTTCAAGAATGGAAAGAGCAGTCAATTCAGACCCTTGCCCTGGAACTCCCTAATTTAGCTAAACCCTTTGACCTTTACATTCCCGGTGAAAGGTGAATCGCCATTGGAGAATTAGTGCAAAAACTGGGACCACTTGAAATGGAACAATGCAAGAATGCCATCCAGGTAGGATAAACTACGGTCACTAAGGGGCTTGGCCCACTGCCACATCTGGCCAAGATACTGGCGGTATCTAAAAACCTGGAAATCAGCAGCCCAAAAGGCCACCTCCCTCCTAAGGGAAAAGGACCCCACGTGGTGATCCTAACCACCAACCATGCCCTGAAGTTGCAGGGTTCGCTCCGTGGGCACACCGACCTCGAGTGAGGAGGCCCTCCAACTCCAACATCCAGAGAGATAACCGGGGGCAACAGGGCACCATGACGACTCGTGTGAACATCACTTGACCTGGAGTTTCTCTCATAAAACAACAAGAGTGTGTCCCAAAAGAGTAGACTACTGCTTGCAGGACTTACTGCACCCAGCGGGGAGCTAATAATCTTGGCGGGGGAACAGTATACCACACTGTCACCATAGAAAAGCCTACAGACACCGTGATGATGGTGGCCAATAAGACCGGCTGAACTCCTGTTTACTTCAAAAGGCTGTTGACTCAGTAGCCATCATGGTCCTTATCACCACTGACCCTGGACTGTCTGGGAGTTGAGCGGGCAGGGCTCTGACACCTGGTGCTGTTTGTACGTTAATTCAGGGGCCTAATTGAAGAAAGCGCAGACTACTGGTCAGAGCATCTAGGCTGGCAGAAACGGTCAGCCTAAGGTGGCCGAACAAATGTGGGGCGGGGTGAAACCGGCCCCCACAGCGTCTCTGCACATCTCTTTCCTGGACCCTTAAAGGTCATTAGAATCTATAACACTTCCAATGCTGGTGCTCAGGTGGACGAGCAGGGAGGCAGGGGTCCTGGGGACAATCAACGTCACCGGGAGGCTGCTGGGGAGAAGCTCTGACCCTCGCCCCAGGGTATGAGGGCTCCCAACTCAGCACTCAGCAGTTACAGAAGAAAGGTCTGCACCCTCAGCACTCCAAGAATGAGGAACGGGACAAAAGGCAGAGGAGGGGTTTGTCCCCAGCAAAGCCCATTAAAAATCCCTGGGAGATAAAAATAGAATCTGGGCAATAAAGTCAAGTCTAGCCTTTTTTATCCTTTGTGCTTTGTCTAATTTCACGTGCTCCTAGGGTCCCGCATGCAGAGGTTCCACACCCGGCACTTCAGACCAGATTTCCTAGTGCAGAATGGCTGGGTCGACACCTCAGCTCCTGGGGCCCAGTGCAGACTCCACGATATAGAGCCTGAGCTACAGCCAACCCGGCCCTCGAGAGCTCCGCCGCCTCCCTCCCTCCCACTGACTCTGACAGGATCTCTACACAGCAGCCCAGCCCACAGCCCACGGGGTAGTGCATGCTCTCACCTCTCCATTCTCTGATCAAAATATAAAGTTTCCTTTGCTTGTGAACCAAACTCAGTCTCGATCTGTTGGCCCCAATGACACTGGGCAGGGGGACACTTGTTGGGGTCCACTCTGGAGGATCAGTAACAGAAATTGAGACTATTGTAACCTCAATGAACAGATGTGTGAGCCAAACTGTAGTTAACATAGAACAGTGTATAAGGCTCGGGTAAAATAAGATGTTTCTAACACTTCCATTTGATATTTCCATCACTTTTTATAAGCAAGTTCAGTGAAAAGGTTTGTCTTATTTGTCAGGTCAATATTAGAGAAACGAAGTGATTTCTTTCCAAGGATGTACATCTAATAATCTTGGTTAAACCTTCAATCTTGTTTTAAATGCTTTTCCATTGAAAATGATACCTCTCTTTCAGCTCCCCCATTTCTGAGAAGTATAAAATCTTATAATTTATTATTACCAAAGGGGAAAGGTGGGAGGAGGGATAAATTAACAGTTTGGAATTAACACATACACACTGCTATGTATAAAATAGATCATCAACAAGGAACTACTGTATAGCACAGGGAACTACACTCAACATTTTGCAATAACCTATAAGGGGAAATAATCTGAAAAAGAATAGATATTTTTATTGACATCATCTATCAATGATAGTTAAAGTGTAGCCTAAGGGAAGCTGGTGGTGAGTGCTTCTGACCCTGAAGACTTCAATCATCTAAAGTTTGGACTCTGCCTACTTCCCAAGGCCCTTAATGAACATATGTGTAGCCGTAGCTTAAAAACTTCCCCAGTTTGGGTTTCGGGGAGACACTGATTTTGAAAAAGCCCTGGTGTTCTCCTTACATGAATGGGACTCTTCCTACTGCTAAAACATGTCTGTCACACCCAGAGGATGGTATACCATCTGATCGGGAAGAGTTTGGAAAAGGCATCTCATCTCCTCATCTCCTGGTGCTCGGGTTCACCCCTCCAGCGTCTTTACTAACAGTCTCCCCACTTGGAGATGTCAGCACTGTCAACATCCTGTTGCGTACAGTTTGGAATTTGTCCAGAGGATGAAGCGGAAGGATGAGGAACAATGAGAGACAAGTCCTAGGTGTTCAGACAGGCACATGTCACTCTAATTTCCAATCAGGAAGACGAATTGACCAAAGGCTAGGGTTGCCCATAGAAACAGTATAGGGCTTGAGGAAATCCCGCTGCTTTGTGGCCAGTTCCCATAAACACAAGTTGAACAATGGAACTCAGGGGCAGTAAAATTCACAAAACTGCAGAGTTGAAAATATCCATCACTGAAAAATGTCTTGAGGAAAGTCAGAGAAAAGGACTTGTAAGCAAGGGAGAATGGCAGGAAAGGGATTTGAGGAGGTAGAAAGGACTCGCCATTAAGCACAAGAAAAGGAGCTGAACATTGCCAACATTGCAGTTGGCCAAAAAGGGTGTATGCGCTTTTTTCTGTATATATTCAAGAAAAGGGCATACACTTTTTTAGCCAACCAAACAGGTGGGCACTGGAAGTCAATACTACAAAAGATATCACTTCGCATCAGTCAGAAGAGCCATCCTCATAAAGCGTAAACAACAGAAATGCAGGACAGGGCAACGAGAAGAGGGAGCCCTGTGAGACTTATAGTGGAAATGTATATTGCCAACGGCCATTCTGGAAAAGTGTATTGTGTTTACTAAAGCATCTAAAAAATGAGCTACAGAGCATAGGGCACTTGCACTCATGGGCGTATATCTTGGGAAAAACAAAAATCGAGAGGACACAGGCACCCCAATGTTTACCCCCTCTCTGTTTAAAAGATCCTCGACTAGGATATAACTTAAATGTCTCTGGAGGGAAAAAATGGATAGAGATGTGGTACTTAGGTAGAGTGGAATATTATTCAGCCTGGAAATCAATGAAATATGGCCAGTTGTAACAACTCCGGAGGAGTTACGTATGATCATTCTAAGTGACAGAATTCAAAAAGAAAAAGACACATATCATAAGATATCACTTAAAGGTGGAATCCAAAATGGCTACACATGAAATAAATTACAAAACAAAAACATAGTCAAATATGTAGAAAACACGCATAAGGCTGCTAAACGGGAAAGGTGGGGAGGGGTGAGGCATCATCCAGGAGGTTGAAATTAGCAAAGATACCATTCCAAATACCAAACTGATAATCAACAAGGCCTACACGGTAGCTAAAAGAACTGCACTCAGCACACTCAAGTCACCGGAAAAGAATATATACGACTGGTAAGAATCTGAAAAAGAATTTATTGATGACTCTCTGTACGTGAATCAAGTGGATGTACAGCAGCAAGAAACAGAACTTTGAAAATCAGCTGTAACCAATATAGTAATAAATTGAAAAAAATAAACGACAGAGAGACAGAGAAAACCTCTTACAACTTTTCCTCAGGGACGGTGATGCAACATGGATTGAACACATCTAGACCCACAGCAGGATGAGACATAAGGCTGGAAACTGTTTGCGCTAAGAGAAATGTGAGGTTGGGTGAGGAAATGCACACCCTTTAAAGTAATACTACCTGGTACCCATTCAATGGGTCCCAAATCTGCAGGTTCAAGGGATCTTCCTACAGCTAAAACATGCATGGAAAACCCAGAGGACTGTACACCATGTGATCGGGAGATGTGTCTAAAATGCACCTCATTTATCGTCTCCTGGTGCTCCTGTTCACCATTCCAGCCACGTTACTTAGAATCTCCCCACTTGGAGAATCAGCACATTTAAACTTTTGTTTCACACATTTTGCAAATTGTGAGGAGGATGAACGGGAAGAGGGGGAACCAATGAGAGAATAGTTGTAGGGGTTTGGACGGGCACATATCACTCTAATTTCCCATTAAGAATAAGAATTAAAGAAAGGCTCAGCCTGCCTCGCCGGAGCCAAAATAGGGCCTGAAGCAATCCTGTGGGTTTGTGGCCAGCTCACAAAAGAGCAACTTAAAAAATGGAGCTCAGGGTCACTGCAATTCACAAACCTGCAGAGTTATAAATGAAAACTAACGTCCAAAAATATGTTGAGGTAAGGCAAAGAAGAGGATCTGAATGCAAGACAGAATTGCAAGAAACAGATTTCAAGAGATAGATTGGACTCGTCTTTAATGCACATGAAAAGCGGCAGAATTTCGACAATGATGCAGTTGGCCCAAAAGGGCGTATGCGTTTTTTCCTGATTATATCCAGGAAAAAACGCATACGCACTTTATGGGCAATGAAGCAAGCAAGCAATGCAAATGTGCACAACAAAGAAGTCTCACTTCCCACCGGTCAAAAGGGCCATCCTAAAAAATTGTAAAAACCAGAAATGCAGGACAGGCCATGGAGAACAGGGAGCCTTTATACGCTGATGGGCAGTGTGTGAACTGCCGAGAGCCACTCTGGAGAAGTGTATGGTGGTTCCTAAATCATCTAAAAAACAGAGCTACAGAGCATAGGACACTTCCAATCATGGGAGTATATCTAGGGAAGTCTAAAAATCAACAAGACACAAGCACACCACAGTTTAGGGCTACTCTGTTTACAAGAACCTCAACTTCAGTACACCTTAAATATCCCAGGAAAGAGAACAATGGATAAAGAAGATGTGGTACTTATGTACAATGGAATATCTCTTCACCATGAAATCAATGTAATAAGGCTAGTAGAAGGATAAAGAGTGGATTTAGGTCCGATAATACTACTTGAAATAAGTCAAACAGAAAAAGAAACATATCATAAGATATCACTTATAGAGGGAGGGTAAATATGGCTGCACAAGAAATGAATTACAGAACAGAACAGTGTCTCACATTTAGAAAACACACTTATGTCAGCTTAAGGGGAAAGGAGAGGTGGGGTGATGCATAAAACCAGAGTTTGAAATTAGCACAGATACCGTTCAATAAACCAAATAGGTATTAGACAAGATCTACACCTTGCTCAATGAACTGGCCTCAACACACCCTATACACCGCAGAGAAATATATCTGAGTAATAAGAATCTTAAAACCCATGTACTGATATATCTCCATAAGGGAATCAAGTGTGTGCAGAGCGGCACAAACACAGCAGTGAAAATGAGCTAAACCCCATTATAGAAATAAATTTTAAAAAGAAAACGCTGAAACAATGAAAGAGAAAAATTCTTACAAAATTCGCTCAGGGGCTGTGATGTAACCTGGATTGACCACATATAAACCCACAGCTGGATAAGACATAAGGCTGGACACTTGGGGCTGAGAGGATTGGTGAGCTTTGGTGAGCAACTGCCGAAAGTTTAATGCAATACTTCATGCTACTCAGTCCAAGGGTCCCAACACTCCAGGTTGAAGGGAATCTTCCTACAGCTAAACCATGCTTGGGAAACCCAGCGACTGGTATACCATATGATCGGGAAAGGTTTCTAAAACGCACCTCATTTTTCCTCTCCTGGGGCTCCGGATCGACATTCCAGCCGCTTTACTAACAACATCCCCACATGGAGTCAATGCCTTTAAGTTCTGGTATCGCACAGTCTGCAGTTAGTGCAGAGGATGAATGGGAATAGGGGGAACCAGTGAGAAACTAGCTGTAGCGGTTTCAATGGGCACATGTCACTCTAATGTCACATCAGTAAGAAGAATTAACCAAAGGCACAGCAAGGTGCCCCAGAAGAAAAATAGGGCTTCAAGGAATCCTGTGGTTATGGGGCAAGACCACAAAAATAAGAGCTGAAAAATGGAGCTAAGGGCCACTGCAATTCAAAAACCTGCAGAGTTATAAAGGCTAACTATATTCAAAAAATATATTGAGGTAAGGCTATGAAGAGGCAATGAAAGCAAGGCAGAATTGCAGGAAACCAATTTCAGGAGGTAGACTGGAATTGCATTGAAAACATATGAAGAGAGTCAGAAACTCGACAATGATGCACTTGGACAAAAAGGGCGTATGCGTTTTTTCCTGAATATATTCAGGAAAAAACGCATACGCCCTTTTTGGCCAACCAAGCAAACCTGCAAAGGAAATCGGCACTACAATGAAGTCTCACTTCCCCCAGGTCAAAAGGGCCATCTGAAAAAAGTGTAAAATCCAGAAAGGCAGGACAGGCCATGGAGAACTGGGAGCCTTGTTATGCTGATGGGCGGGATGTAAATTGCCAACAGACACTCGGGAGAAGTGTATGGTGTTTCCGGAAACATCTAAAAAACAAAGCAACAGAGCCTAGCGCACTTCCACTTATGGTCCTATAGCTTAGGGAAATTAAAATCAAAAAGACACAGCCACCCCAAAGTTTGGGACGGCTCTGTTTACAACAACCTCGTTTACAGTACAAGTTCAATATCACAGAAAGTGAAAAATGGATAAAGAAATTTGGGTACTCAAGTACAATGCAATATCACTCAGCAATGAAATCTATGTCACCAGGCCCTTAGCAGCACAATGAGTGGATTCGGGTATGGTGATTCTAACTGAAATAAGTCACACAGAAAAAGAAACATCAATAAATATCACTAATACATGGAATGTAAACTTGGCTACAGAGGAACTGAATTACAAAACAGAACAGGGTCTCAAATTGAGAAAACCAACTTATGCTTGCTTAAGGGGAAAGGTGAGTTGGGGTGCTGCATAAAACCAGAGATTGAAATGAGCACAGATAAAGTTCCTTAAGCCAAATATGGAATAGACAAGAGTTACTCCTTGCTCAACGAAATGGACTCAACACCCCATATTAAACGCCTAAGAATGTACCTGACTAGTAAGTATCTTAAAACCTATGGATTGCTATGTCTCCAAAAGAGAATCAAGCATGTGTACAGGGGCATAAACGCAGCAGTGATAGGATTGCAGAGGTTCGGTGAGCAAATGAAGACCCTTTGAAGTCATATTGCATGGTACCCATTCCAAGGGCCTCAACTCTCCAGGTTTAAGGTATTCTTCCTTCAGCTAAAACATGCATGTGGAACCTAGAGTATGATCAACCATGTGATCGGGAGACGTGTTCAAATATGTCTCAGTTTTCGTCCCCTGGTACTCGGGTGCAACATTCCCGATGCTTTACTAACCCTCTCCACACTTGGAGAGTCAGCGCCTTTAACCTCCTGTTTGGCCCAGTTTGCAATTTCTGCGGAAGATGAACAGGAATAGGGAGAACCAATGAGAGACTAGCTGGAGGTGTCTGGACGGGCAAATTTAACTCTCATTTCCCACCAGGAAGAGGAATTAACCAAAGGCTCAGCGTGCCGTGCCGGAACCAGATTAGGGCCTGAAGCCATCCTGCGGTGTTGCGGCCAGCTCACAAGAAAGCGAGTTGAAGAAAGGAGCTCAGGGGCACTGTAATTCACAAACCTGCAGAGTTATAAATGACAGCTATCGTCCAAAAATATACTGAAGTAAGGCTGCCAAGAGGACTTGAAAGCGGGGCAGAATTGCAGGAAACCGATTTCAGGAGGTAGACTGGAATTGCATTGAAAGCATAGGAAAAGAGGCAGAACGTCCACAATGATGCACTTGGCCAAAAAGGGCGTATGCGTTTTTTCCTGAATATATTCAGGAAAAAACGCATACGCCCTTTTTGGCCAACCAGGCAAGCTTGCAAAGGAAATCTGCACTACAATGAAGTCTCACTTCCCCCCTGTCAAAAGGGCCATCTGAAAAAAGTGTAAAATCCAGAAAGGCAGGACAGCCCATGGAGAACAGGGAGCCTTGTTATGCTGATGGGCGGGATGTAAATTGCCAACAGACACTCGGGAGAAGTGTATGCTGTTTCCTGAAACATCTAAAAAACAAAGCAACAGAGCCTAGGGCACTTCCACTTATGGTCCTATACCTTAGAGAAATTAAAATCAAAAAGACACAGCCACCCCAAAGTTTGGGACGCCTGTGTTTACAAGAACTTCGTTTACAGTACAAGTTCAACATCGCAGAAAGTGAAAAATGGATAAAGAACTTGTGGTACTTACGTACAATGCAGTATCACTCAGCAATGAAATCTATGTCATCAGGCCCGTAGCAGCATAATGAGTGGATTCAGGTACGATGATTCTAACTGAAATAAGTCACACAGAAAAAGAAACATCATAAGATATCACTAATACACGGAATGTAAACTTGGCTACACAGGAACTGAATTCCAAAACAGAACAGGGTCTCAAATTTAGAAAACCAACTTATGCTTGCTTAAGGGGAAAGGTGAGTTGGGGTGCTGCATAAAACCAGAGATTGAAATGAGCACAGATAAAGTTCCTTAAGCCAAATATGGAATAGACAAGAGCTACTCCTTGCTCAACGAAATGGACTCAACACCCCATATTAAACGCCTAAGAATGTACCTGACTAGTAAGTATCTTAAAACCTATGGATTGCTATGTCTCCAAAAGAGAATCAAGCGTGTGTACAGGGGCATAAACGCAGCAGTGTTAGGATTGGAGAGGTTCGGTGAGCAAATGAAGACCCTTTGAAGTCATATTGCATGGTACCCATTCCACGGGTCTCAACTCTCCAGGTTTAAGGTATTCTTCCTTCAGCTAAAACATGCATGTGGAACCCAGAGTATGATCAACCGTGTGAACAGGAGACGTGTTCAAATATGTCTCAGTTTTCCTCCCCGGTACTCGGGTGCAACATTCCAGACGCTTTACTAACACTCTCCCAACTTGGAGAGTCTGTCCCTTTAACCTCCTGTTTGGCCCAGTTTGCAATTTCTGCGGAAGATGAACAGGAATAGGGAGAACCAATGAGAGACTAGCTGGAGGTGTCTGGACGGGCAAATTTAACTCTCATTTCCCACCAGGAAGAGGAATTAACCAAAGGCTCAGCGTGCCGTGCCCGAAACAGATTAGGGCCTGAAGCCATCTTGCGGTGTTGCGGCCAGCTCAAAAGAAAGCGAGTTGAAGAAAGGAGCTCAGGGGCACTGTAATGCACAAACCTGCAGAGTTATAAATGACAGCTATCGTCCAAAAATACACTGAAGTAAGGCTGCCAAGAGGACTTGAAAGCGGGGCAGAATTGCAGGAAACCGATTTCAGGAGGTAGACTGGAATTGCACTGAAAGCATAGGAAAAGAGGCAGAACGTCCACAATGATGCACTTGGCCAAAAAGGGCGTATGCGTTTTTTCCTGAATATATTCAGGAAAAAACGCATACGCCCTTTTTGGCCAACCAAGCAAGCTTGCAAAGGAAATCTGCACTACAATGAAGTCTCACTTCCCCCCGGTCAAAAGGGCCATCTGAAAAAAGTGTAAAATCCAGAAAGGCAGGACAGGCCATGGAGAACTGGGAGCCTTGTTATGCTGATGGGCGGGATGTAAATTGCCAACAGCCACTGGGGAGAAGTGTATGGTGTTTCCTGAAACATCTAAAAAACAAAGCAACAGAGCCTAGGGCACTTCCACTTATGGTCCTATAGCATAAGGAAATTAAAATCAAAAAGACACAGCCACCCCAAAGTTTGGAACGGCTCTGTTTACAAGAACCTCGTTTACAGTACAAGTTCAACATCGCAGAAATTGAAAAATGGATAAAGAAGTTGTGGTATATACTTAAAAAGCAATATCACTCATCACTGACATCTATGTCATCAGGCCCTTAGCAGCACAATGAGTGGATTCAGATATGATGATTCTAACTGAAATAAGTCACACAGAAAAAGAAACATCATAAGATATCAGTAATACACGGAATGTAAACTTGGCTACACAGGAACTGAATTACAGAACAGAACAGGGTCTCAAATTTAGAAAACCAACTTATGCTTGCTTAAGGGGAAAGGTGAGTTGGGGTGCTGCATAAAACCAGAGATTGAAAGGAGCACAGATAAAGTTCCTTAAGCCAAATATGGAATAGACAAGAGCTACTCCTTGCTCAACGAAATGGACTCAACACCCCATATTCAACGCCTAAGAATGTACCTGACTAGTAAGTATCTTAAAACCTATGGATTGCTATGTCTCCGAAAGAGAATCAAGCATGTGTACAGGGGCATAAACGCAGCAGTGATAGGATTGGAGAGGTTCGGTGGGCAAATGAAGACCCTTTGAAGTCATATTGCATGGTACCCATTCCACGGGTCTCAACTTTCCAGGTTTAAGGTATTCTTCCTTCAGCTAAAACATGCATGTGGAACCTAGAGTATGATCAACCATGTGATCGGGAGACGTGTTTAAATATGTCTCAGTTTTGGTACCCTGGTACTCGGGTGCAACATTCCAGATGCTTTACTAACACTCTCCCGACTTGGAGAGTCAGTCCCTTTAACCTCCTGTTTGGCCCAGTTTGCAATTTCTGCGGAAGATGAACAGGAATAGCGAGAACCAATGAGAGACTAGCTGGAGGTGTCTGGACGGGCAAATTTAACTCTCATTTCTCACCAGGAAGAGGAAATAACCAAAGGCTCAGCGTGCCGTGCCGGAACAAGATTAGGGCCTGAAGCCATCCTGCGGGGTTGCGGCCAGCTCACAAGAAAGCGAGTTGAAGAAAGGAGCTCAGGGGCACTGTAATTCACAAACCTGCAGAGTTATCAATGACAGCTATCGTCCAAAAATATACTGAAGTAAGGCTGCCAAGAGGACTTGAAAGCAGGGCAGAATTGCAGGAAACCGATTTCAGGAGGTAGACTGGAATTGCATTGAAAGCATAGGAAAAGAGGCAGAACGTCCACAATGATGCACTTGGCCAAAAAGGGCGTATGCGTTTTTTCCTGAATATATTCAGGAAAAAACGCATACGCCATTTTTGTCCAAGCAAGCAAGCTTGCAAACGAAATCTGCACTACAATGAAGTCTCACTTCCCCCCGGTCAAAAGGGCGTTCTGAAAAAAGTGTAAAATCCAGAAAGGCAGGACAGGCCATGGAGAACTGGGATCCTTGTTATGCTGATGGGTGGGATGTAAATTGCCAACAGACACTCGGGAGAAGTGTATGGTGTTTCCTGAAACATCTAAAAAACAAAGCAACAGAGCCTAGGGCACTTCCACTTATGGTCCTATAGCTTAGGGAAATTAAAATCAAAAAGACACAGCCACCCCAAAGTTTGGGACACCTCTGTTTACAAGAACCTCATTTACCGTACAAGTTCAATATCACAGAAAGTGAAAAATGGATAAAGAACTTGTGGTACTTACGTACAATGCAGTATCACTCAGCAATGAAATCTATGTCATCAGGCCCGTAGCAGCATAATGAGTGGATTCAGGTACGATGATTCTAACTGAAATAAGTCACACAGAAAAAGAAACATCATAAGATATCACTAATACACGGAATGTAAACTTGGCTACACAGGAACTGAATTACAGAACAGAACAGGGTCTCAAATTTAGAAAACCAACATATGCTTGCTTAAGGAGAAAGGTGAGTTGGGGTGCTGCATAAAACCAGAGATTGAAATGAGCACAGATAAAGTTCCTTAAGCCAAATATGGAATAGACAAGAGCTACTCCTTGCTCAACGAAATGGACTCAACACCCCATATTAAACGCCTAAGAATGTACCTGACTAGTAAGCATCTTAAAACCTATGGATTGCTATGTCTCCAAAAGAGAATCAAGCGTGTGTACAGGGGCATAAACGCAGCAGTGATAGGATTGGAGAGGTTCGGTGAGCAAATGAAGACCCTTTGAAGTCATATTGCATGGTACCCATTCCACGGGTCTCAACTCTCCAGGTTTAAGGTATTCTTCCTTCAGCTAAAACATGCATGTGGAACCCAGAGTATGATCAACCGTGTGAACGGGAGACGTGTTCAAATATGTCTCAGTTTTCGTACCCTGGTACTCGGGTGCAACATTCCAGACGCTTTACTAACACTCTCCCGACATGGAGAGTCAGTCCATTTAACCTCCTGTTTGGCCCAGTTTGCAATATCTGCGGAAGATGAACAGGAATAGCGAGAACCAATGAGAGACTAGCTGGAGGTGTCTGGACGGGCAAATTTAACTCTCATTTCCCACCAGGAAGAGGAAATAACCAAAGGCTCAGCGTGCCATGCCGGAAACAGATTAGGGCCTGAAGCCTTCCTGCGGTGTTGCGGCCAGGTCACAAGAAAGCGAGTTGAAGAAAGGAGCTCAGGGGCACTGTAATTCACAAACCTGCAGAGTTATAAATGACAGCTATCGTCCAAAAAAATACTGAAGTAAGGCTGCCAAGAGGACTTGAAAGCGGGGCAGAATTGCAGGAAACCGATTTCAGGAGGTAGACTGGAATTGCATTGAAAGCATAGGAAAAGAGGCAGAACGTCCACAATGATGCACTTGGCCAAAAAGGGCGTATGCGTTTTTTCCTGAATATATTCAGGAAAAAACGCATACGCCCTTTTTGGCCAACCAAGCAAGCTTGCAAAGGAAATCTGCACTACAATGAAGTCTCACTTCCCCCCGGTCAAAAGGGCCATCTGAAAAAAGTGTAAAATCCAGAAAGGCAGGATAGGCCATGGAGAACTGGGAGCCTAGTTATGCTGATGGGCGGGATGTAAATTGCCAACAGAAACTCGGGAGAAGTGTATGGTGTTTCCTGAAACATCTAAAAAACAAAGCAACAGAGCCTAGGGCACTTCCACTTATGGTCCTATACCTTAGAGAAATTAAAATCAAAAAGACACAGCCACCCCAAAGTTTGGGACGCCTGTGTTTACAAGAACTTCGTTTACAGTACAAGTTCAACATCGCAGAAAGTGAAAAATGGATAAAGAACTTGTGGTACTTACGTACAATGCAGTATCACTCAGCAATGAAATCTATGTCATCAGGCCCGTAGCAGCATAATGAGTGGATTCAGGTACGATGATTCTAACTGAAATAAGTCACACAGAAAAAGAAACATCATAAGATATCACTAATACACGGAATGTAAACTTGGCTACACAGGAACTGAATTCCAAAACAGAACAGGGTCTCAAATTTAGAAAACCAACTTATGCTTGCTTAAGGGGAAAGGTGAGTTGGGGTGCTGCATAAAACCAGAGATTGAAATGAGCACAGATAAAGTTCCTTAAGCCAAATATGGAATAGACAAGAGCTACTCCTTGCTCAACGAAATGGACTCAACACCCCATATTAAACGCCTAAGAATGTACCTGACTAGTAAGTATCTTAAAACCTATGGATTGCTATGTCTCCAAAAGAGAATCAAGCGTGTGTACAGGGGCATAAACGCAGCAGTGTTAGGATTGGAGAGGTTCGGTGAGCAAATGAAGACCCTTTGAAGTCATATTGCATGGTACCCATTCCACGGGTCTCAACTCTCCAGGTTTAAGGTATTCTTCCTTCAGCTAAAACATGCATGTGGAACCCAGAGTATGATCAACCGTGTGAACAGGAGACGTGTTCAAATATGTCTCAGTTTTCCTCCCCGGTACTCGGGTGCAACATTCCAGACGCTTTACTAACACTCTCCCAACTTGGAGAGTCTGTCCCTTTAACCTCCTGTTTGGCCCAGTTTGCAATTTCTGCGGAAGATGAACAGGAATAGGGAGAACCAATGAGAGACTAGCTGGAGGTGTCTGCACGGGCAAATTTAACTCTCATTTCCCACCAGGAAGAGGAATTAACCAAAGGCTCAGCGTGCCGTGCCCGAAACAGATTAGGGCCTGAAGCCATCTTGCGGTGTTGCGGCCAGCTCAAAAGAAAGCGAGTTGAAGAAAGGAGCTCAGGGGCACTGTAATGCACAAACCTGCAGAGTTATAAATGACAGCTATCGTCCAAAAATACACTGAAGTAAGGCTGCCAAGAGGACTTGAAAGCGGGGCAGAATTGCAGGAAACCGATTTCAGGAGGTAGACTGGAATTGCACTGAAAGCATAGGAAAAGAGGCAGAACGTCCACAATGATGCACTTGGCCAAAAAGGGCGTATGCGTTTTTTCCTGAATATATTCAGGAAAAAACGCATACGCCCTTTTTGGCCAACCAAGCAAGCTTGCAAAGGAAATCTGCACTACAATGAAGTCTCACTTCCCCCCGGTCAAAAGGGCCATCTGAAAAAAGTGTAAAATCCAGAAAGGCAGGACAGGCCATGGAGAACTGGGAGCCTTGTTATGCTGATGGGCGGGATGTAAATTGCCAACAGCCACTGGGGAGAAGTGTATGGTTTTTCCTGAAACATCTAAAAAACAAAGCAACAGAGCCTAGGGCACTTCCACTTATGGTCCTATAGCATAAGGAAATTAAAATCAAAAAGACACAGCCACCCCAAAGTTTGGAACGGCTCTGTTTACAAGAACCTCGTTTACAGTACAAGTTCAACATCGCAGAAATTGAAAAATGGATAAAGAAGTTGTGGTATATACTTTCAAAGCAATATCACTCATCACTGACATCTATGTCATCAGGCCCTTAGCAGCACAATGAGTGGATTCAGATATGATGATTCTAACTGAAATAAGTCACACAGAAAAAGAAACATCATAAGATATCAGTAATACACGGAATGTAAACTTGGCTACACAGGAACTGAATTACAGAACAGAACAGGGTCTCAAATTTAGAAAACCAACTTATGCTTGCTTAAGGGGAAAGGTGAGTTGGGGTGCTGCATAAAACCAGAGATTGAAAGGAGCACAGATAAAGTTCCTTAAGCCAAATATGGAATAGACAAGAGCTACTCCTTGCTCAACGAAATGGACTCAACACCCCATATTCAACGCCTAAGAATGTACCTGACTAGTAAGTATCTTAAAACCTATGGATTGCTATGTCTCCGAAAGAGAATCAAGCATGTGTACAGGGGCATAAACGCAGCAGTGATAGGATTGGAGAGGTTCGGTGGGCAAATGAAGACCCTTTGAAGTCATATTGCATGGTACCCATTCCACGGGTCTCAACTTTCCAGGTTTAAGGTATTCTTCCTTCAGCTAAAACATGCATGTGGAACCTAGAGTATGATCAACCATGTGATCGGGAGACGTGTTCAAATATGTCTCAGTTTTCCTCCCCTGGTACTCGGGTGCAACATTCCAGATGCTTTACTAACACTCTCCCGACTTGGAGAGTCAGTCCCTTTAACCTCCTGTTTGGCCCAGTTTGCAATTTCTGCGGAAGATGAACAGAAATAGCGAGAACCAATGAGAGACTAGCTGGAGGTGTCTGGACGGGCAAATTTAACTCTCATTTCTCACCAGGAAGAGGAAATAACCAAAGGCTCAGCGTGCCGTGCCGGAACAAGATTAGGGCCTGAAGCCATCCTGCGGGGTTGCGGCCAGCTCACAAGAAAGCGAGTTGAAGAAAGGAGCTCAGGGGCACTGTAATTCACAAACCTGCAGAGTTATCAATGACAGCTATCGTCCAAAAATATACTGAAGTAAGGCTGCCAAGAGGACTTGAAAGCAGGGCAGAATTGCAGGAAACCGATTTCAGGAGGTAGACTGGAATTGCATTGAAAGCATAGGAAAAGAGGCAGAACGTCCACAATGATGCACTTGGCCAAAAAGGGCGTATGCGTTTTTTCCTGAATATATTCAGGAAAAAACGCATACGCCATTTTTGTCCAAGCAAGCAAGCTTGCAAACGAAATCTGCACTACAATGAAGTCTCACTTCCCCCCGGTCAAAAGGGCCTTCTGAAAAAAGTGTAAAATCCAGAAAGGCAGGACAGGCCATGGAGAACTGGGATCCTTGTTATGCTGATGGGTGGGATGTAAATTGCCAACAGACACTCGGGAGAAGTGTATGGTGTTTCCTGAAACATCTAAAAAACAAAGCAACAGAGCCTAGGGCACTTCCACTTATGGTCCTATAGCTTAGGGAAATTAAAATCAAAAAGACACAGCCACCCCAAAGTTTGGGACACCTCTGTTTACAAGAACCTCATTTACCGTACAAGTTCAATATCACAGAAAGTGAAAAATGGATAAAGAACTTGTGGTACTTACGTACAATGCAGTATCACTCAGCAATGAAATCTATGTCATCAGGCCCGTAGCAGCATAATGAGTGGATTCAGGTACGATGATTCTAACTGAAATAAGTCACACAGAAAAAGAAACATCATAAGATATCACTAATACACGGAATGTAAACTTGGCTACACAGGAACTGAATTACAGAACAGAACAGGGTCTCAAATTTAGAAAACCAACATATGCTTGCTTAAGGAGAAAGGTGAGTTGGGGTGCTGCATAAAACCAGAGATTGAAATGAGCACAGATAAAGTTCCTTAAGCCAAATATGGAATAGACAAGAGCTACTCCTTGCTCAACGAAATGGACTCAACACCCCATATTAAACGCCTAAGAATGTACCTGACTAGTAAGCATCTTAAAACCTATGGATTGCTATGTCTCCAAAAGAGAATCAAGCGTGTGTACAGGGGCATAAACGCAGCAGTGATAGGATTGGAGAGGTTCGGTGAGCAAATGAAGACCCTTTGAAGTCATATTGCATGGTACCCATTCCACGGGTCTCAACTCTCCAGGTTTAAGGTATTCTTCCTTCAGCTAAAACATGCATGTGGAACCCAGAGTATGATCAACCGTGTGAACGGGAGACGTGTTCAAATATGTCTCAGTTTTCGTACCCTGGTACTCGGGTGCAACATTCCAGACGCTTTACTAACACTCTCCCGACATGGAGAGTCAGTCCATTTAACCTCCTGTTTGGCCCAGTTTGCAATATCTGCGGAAGATGAACAGGAATAGCGAGAACCAATGAGAGACTAGCTGGAGGTGTCTGGACGGGCAAATTTAACTCTCATTTCCCACCAGGAAGAGGAAATAACCAAAGGCTCAGCGTGCCATGCCGGAAACAGATTAGGGCCTGAAGCCTTCCTGCGGTGTTGCGGCCAGGTCACAAGAAAGCGAGTTGAAGAAAGGAGCTCAGGGGCACTGTAATTCACAAACCTGCAGAGTTATAAATGACAGCTATCGTCCAAAAAAATACTGAAGTAAGGCTGCCAAGAGGACTTGAAAGCGGGGCAGAATTGCAGGAAACCGATTTCAGGAGGTAGAGTGGAATTGCATTGAAAGCATAGGAAAAGAGGCAGAACGTCCACAATGATGCACTTGGCCAAAAAGGGCGTATGCGTTTTTTCCTGAATATATTCAGGAAAAAACGCATACGCCCTTTTTGGCCAACCAAGCAAGCTTGCAAAGGAAATCTGCACTACAATGAAGTCTCACTTCCCCCCGGTCAAAAGGGCCATCTGAAAAAAGTGTAAAATCCAGAAAGGCAGGATAGGCCATGGAGAACTGGGAGCCTAGTTATGCTGATGGGCGGGATGTAAATTGCCAACAGAAACTCGGGAGAAGTGTATGGTGTTTCCTGAAACATCTAAAAAACAAAGCAACAGAGCCTAGGGCACTTCCACTTATGGTCCTATACCTTAGAGAAATTAAAATCAAAAAGACACAGCCACCCCAAAGTTTGGGACGCCTGTGTTTACAAGAACTTCGTTTACAGTACAAGTTCAACATCGCAGAAAGTGAAAAATGGATAAAGAACTTGTGGTACTTACGTACAATGCAGTATCACTCAGCAATGAAATCTATGTCATCAGGCCCGTAGCAGCATAATGAGTGGATTCAGGTACGATGATTCTAACTGAAATAAGTCACACAGAAAAAGAAACATCATAAGATATCACTAATACACGGAATGTAAACTTGGCTACACAGGAACTGAATTCCAAAACAGAACAGGGTCTCAAATTTAGAAAACCAACTTATGCTTGCTTAAGGGGAAAGGTGAGTTGGGGTGCTGCATAAAACCAGAGATTGAAATGAGCACAGATAAAGTTCCTTAAGCCAAATATGGAATAGACAAGAGCTACTCCTTGCTCAACGAAATGGACTCAACACCCCATATTAAACGCCTAAGAATGTACCTGACTAGTAAGTATCTTAAAACCTATGGATTGCTATGTCTCCAAAAGAGAATCAAGCGTGTGTACAGGGGCATAAACGCAGCAGTGATAGGATTGGAGAGGTTCGGTGAGCAAATGAAGACCCTTTGAAGTCATATTGCATGGTACCCATTCCACGGGTCTCAACTCTCCAGGTTTAAGGTATTCTTCCTTCAGCTAAAACATGCATGTGGAACCCAGAGTATGATCAACCGTGTGAACAGGAGACGTGTTCAAATATGTCTCAGTTTTCCTCCCCGGTACTCGGGTGCAACATTCCAGACGCTTTACTAACACTCTCCCAACTTGGAGAGTCTGTCCCTTTAACCTCCTGTTTGGCCCAGTTTGCAATTTCTGCGGAAGATGAACAGGAATAGGGAGAACCAATGAGAGACTAGCTGGAGGTGTCTGGACGGGCAAATTTAACTCTCATTTCCCACCAGGAAGAGGAATTAACCAAAGGCTCAGCGTGCCGTGCCCGAAACAGATTAGGGCCTGAAGCCATCTTGCGGTGTTGCGGCCAGCTCAAAAGAAAGCGAGTTGAAGAAAGGAGCTCAGGGGCACTGTAATGCACAAACCTGCAGAGTTATAAATGACAGCTATCGTCCAAAAATACACTGAAGTAAGGCTGCCAAGAGGACTTGAAAGCGGGGCAGAATTGCAGGAAACCGATTTCAGGAGGTAGACTGGAATTGCATTGAAAGCATAGGAAAAGAGGCAGAACGTCCACAATGATGCACTTGGCCAAAAAGGGCGTATGCGTTTTTTCCTGAATATATTCAGGAAAAAACGCATACGCCCTTTTTGGCCAACCAAGCAAGCTTGCAAAGGAAATCTGCACTACAATGAAGTCTCACTTCCCCCCGGTCAAAAGGGCCATCTGAAAAAAGTGTAAAATCCAGAAAGGCAGGACAGGCCATGGAGAACTGGGAGCCTTGTTATGCTGATGGGCGGGATGTAAATTGCCAACAGACACTCGGGAGAAGTGTATGGTGTTTCCTGAAACATCTAAAAAACAAAGCAACAGAGCCTAGGGCACTTCCACATATGGTCCTATAGCTTAGGGAAATTAAAATCAAAAAGACACAGCCACCCCAAAGTTTGGGACGCCTGTGTTTACAAGAACCTCGTTTACAGAACAAGTTCAACATCGCAGAAAGTGAAAAATTGATAAAGAATATTTGGTATATACTTACAAAGCAATATCACTCAGCAATGAAATCTATGTCATCAGGCCCTTAGCAGCACAATGAGTGGATTCAGGTATGATGATTCTAACTGAAATCAGTCACACAGAAAAAGAAACATCATAAGATATCAGTAATACACGGAATGTAAACTTGGCTACACAGGAACTGAATTACAGAACAGAACAGGGTCTCAAATTTAGAAAACCAACTTATGCTTGCTTAAGGGGAAAGGTGAGTTGGGGTGCTGCATAAAACCAGAGATTGAAATGAGCACAGATAAAGTTCCTTAAGCCAAATATGGAATAGACAAGAGCTACTCCTTGCTCAACGAAATGGACTCAACACCGCATATTAAACGCCTAAGAATGTACCTGACTAGTAAGTATCTTAAAACCTATGGATTGCTATGTCTCCAAAAGAGAATCAAGCATGTGTGCAGGGGCATAAACGCAGCAGTGATAGGATTGGAGTGGTTCGGTGAGCAAATGAAGACCCTTTGAAGTCATATTGCATGGTACCCATTCCACGGGTTTCAAGTACCCAGGTTTAAGGTATTCTTCCTTCAGCTAAAACATGCATGTGGAACCCAGAGTATGATCAACCGTGTGAACGGGAGACGTGTTCAAATATGTCTCAGTTTCCCTCCCCTGGTACTCGGGTGCAACATTCCAGACACTTTACTAACACTCTCCCCACTTGGAGAGTCAGCGCCTTTAACACCCTGTTTGGCCCAGTTTGCAATTTCTGCGGAAGATGAACAGGAATAGCGAGAACCAATGAGAGACTAGCTGGAGGTGTCTGGACGGGCAAATTTAACTCTCATTTCCCACCAGGAAGAGGAAATAACCAAAGGCTCAGCGTGCTGTGCTGGAACCAGATTAGGGCCTGAAGCCATCCTGCGGTGTTGCGGCCAGCTCACAAGAAAGCGAGTTGAAGAAAGGAGCTCAGGGGCACTGTAATTCACAAACCTGCAGAGTTATAAATGACAGCTATCGTCCAAAAATATACTGAAGTAAGGCTGCCAAGAGGACTTGAAAGCGGGGCAGAATTTCAGGAAACCGATTTCAGGAGGTAGACTGGAATTGCATTGAAAGCATAGGAAAAGAGGCAGAACGTCCACAATGATGCACTTGGCCAAAAAGGGCGTATGCGTTTTTTCCTGAATATATTCAGGAAAAAACGCATACGCCCTTTTTGGCCAACCAAGCAAGCTTGCAAAGGAAATCTGCACTACAATGAAGTCTCACTTCCCCCCGGTCAAAAGGGCCATCTGAAAAAAGTGTAAAATCCAGAAAGGCAGGACAGGCCATGGAGAACTGGGAGCCTTGTTATGCTGATGGGCGGGATGTAAATTGCCAACAGACACTCGGGAGAAGTGTATGGTGTTTCCTGAAACATCTAAAAAACAAAGCAACAGAGCCTAGGGCACTTCCACTTATGGTCCTATAGCTTAGGGAAATTAAAATCAAAAAGACACAGCCACCCCAAAGTTTGGGACGCCTCTGTTTACAAGAACCTCGTTTACAGTACAAGTTCAACATCGCAGAAAGTGAAAAATGGATAAAGAAGTTGTGGTATTTACTTACAAAGCAATATCACTCAGCAATGAAATCTATGTCATCAGGCCCGTAGAAGCATAATAAGTGGATTTAGGTACGATGATTCTACCTGAAATAAGTCACACAGAAAAAGAAACATCATAAGATATCACTAATACACGGAATGTAAACTTGGCTACACAGGAACTGAATTACAGAACAGAACAGGGTCTCAAATTTAGAAAACCAACATATGCTTGCTTAAGGGGAAAGGTGAGTTGGGGTGCTGCATAAAACCAGAGATTGAAATGAGCACAGATAAAGTTCCTTAAGCCAAATATGGAATAGACAAGAGCTACTCCTTGCTCAACGAAATGGACTCAACACCCCATATTAAACGCCTAAGAATGTACCTGACTAGTAAGCATCTTAAAACCTATGGATTGCTATGTCTCCAAAAGAGAATCAAGCGTGTGTACAGGGGCATAAAGGCAGCAGTGATAGGATTGGAGAGGTTCGGTGAGCAAATGAAGACCCTTTGAAGTCATATTGCATGGTACCCATTCCACGGGTCTCAACTCTCCAGGTTTAAGGTATTCTTCCTTCAGCTAAAACATGCATGTGGAACCTAGAGTATGATCAACCATGTGATCGGGAGACGTGTTCAAATATGTCTCAGTTTTCCTCCCCTGGTACTCGGGTGCAACATTCCAGACGCTTTACTAACACTCTCCCCACTTGGAGAGTCAGTCCCTTTAACCTCCTGTTTGGCCCAGTTTGCAATTTCTGCGGAAGATGAACAGGAATAGGGAGAACCAATGAGAGACTAGCTGGAGGTGTCTGGACGGGCAAATTTAACTCTCATTTCCCACCAGGAAGAGGAAATAACCAAAGGCTCAGCGTGCAAGGCCGGAACCAGATTAGGGCCTGAAGCCATCCTGCGGTGTTGCGGCCAGCTCAAAAGAAAGCGAGTTGAAGAAAGGAGCTCAGGGGCACTGTAATTCACAAACCTGCAGAGTTATAAATGACAGCTATCGTCCAAAAATATATTGAAGTAAGGCTGCCAAGAGGACTTGAAAGCGGGGCAGAATTGCAGGAAACCGATTTCAGGAGGTAGACTGGAATTGCATTGAAAGCATAGGAAAAGAGGCAGAACGTCCACAATGATGCACTTGGCCAAAAAGTGCGTATGCGTTTTTTCCTGAATATATTCAGGAAAAAACGCATACGCCCTTTTTGGCCAACCAAGCAAGCTTGCAAAGGAAATCTGCACTACAATGAAGTCTCACTTCCCCCCGGTCAAAAGGGCCATCTGAAAAAAGTGTAAAATCCAGAAAGGCAGGACAGGCCATGGAGAACTGGGAGCCTTGTTATGCTGATGGGCGGGATGTAAATTGCCAACAGACACTCGGGAGAAGTGTATGGTGTTTCCTGAAACATCTAAAAAACAAAGCAACAGAGCCTAGGGCACTTCCACTTATGGTCCTATAGCTTAGGGAAATTAAAATCAAAAAGACACAGCCACCCCAAAATTTGGGACGCCTCTGTTTACAAGATCCTTGTTTACAATACAAGTTCAACATCGAAGAAAGTGAAAAATGGATAAAGAAGTTGTATTTACTTACAAAGCCATATCACTCAGCAATGAAATCTATGTCATCAGGCACTTAGCAGCATAATGAGTGGATTCAGGTATGATGATTCTAACTGAAATAAGTCACACAGAAAAAGAAACATCATAAGATATCAGTAATACACGGAATGTAAACTTGACTACACAGGAACTGAATTACAGAACAGAACAGGGTCTCAAATTTAGAAAACCATCTTATGCTTGCTTAAGGGGAAAGGTGAGTTGGGGTCCTGCATAAAACCAGAGATTGAAATGAGCACAGATAAAGTTCCTTAAGCCAAATACGGAATAGACAAGAGCTACTCCTTGCTCAACGAAATGGACTCAACACCGCCTATTAAACGCCTAAGAATGTACCTGACTAGTAAGTATCTTAAAACCTATGGATGGCTATGTCTCCGAAAGAGAATCAAGCATGTGTACAGGGGCATAAACGCAGCAGTGATAGGATTGGAGAGGTTCGGTGAGCAAATGAAGACCCTTTGAAGTCATATTGCATGGTACCCATTCCACGGGTTTCAACTACCCAGGTTTATGTTATTCTTCATTCAGCTAAAACATGCATGTGGAACCTAGAGTATGATCAACCATGTGATCGGGAGACGTGTTAAAATATGTCTCAGTTTTCGTACCCTGCTACTCGGGTGCAACATTCCAGATGCTTTACTAACACTCTCCCGACTTGGAGAGTCAGTCCCTTTAACCTCCTGTGTGGCCCAGTTTGCAATTTCTGCGGAAGATGAACAGGAATAGGGAGAACCAATGAGAGACTAGCTGGAGGTGTCTGGATGGGCAAATTTAACTCTCATTTCCCACCAGGAAGAGGAATTAACCAAAGGCTCAGCGTGCCTTGCCAGAACCAGATTAGGGCCTGAAGCCATCCTGCGGTGTTGCGGCCAGCTCACAAGAAAGCGAGTTGAAGAAAGGAGCTCAGGGGCACTGTAATTCACAAACCTGCAGAGTTATAAATGACAGCTATCGTCCAAAAATATACTGAAGTAAGGCTGCCAAGAGGACTTGAAAGCGGGGCAGAATTTCAGGAAACCGATTTCAGGAGGTAGACTGGAATTGCATTGAAAGCATAGGAAAAGAGGCAGAACGTCCACAATGATGCACTTGGCCAAAAAGGGCGTATGCGTTTTTTCCTGAATATATTCAGGAAAAAACGCATACGCCCTTTTTGGCCAACCAAGCAAGCTTGCAAAGGAAATCTGCACTACAATGAAGTCTCACATCCCCCCGGTCAAAAGGGCCATCTGAAAAAAGTGTAAAATCCAGAAAGGCAGGACAGGCCATGGAGAACTGGGAGCCTTGTTATGCTGATGGGCGGGATGTAAATTGCCAACAGACACTCGGGAGAAGTGTATGGTGTTTCCTGAAACATCTAAAAAACAAAGCAACAGAGCCTAGGGCACTTCCACTTATGGTCCTATAGCTTAGGGAAATTAAAATCAAAAAGACACAGCCACCCCAAAGTTTGGGACGGCTCTGTTTACAAGAACCTCGTTTACAGTACAAGTTCAACATCGCAGAAAGTGAAAAATGGATAAAGAAGTTGTGGTATTTACTTACAAAGCAATATCACTCAGCAATGAAATCTATGTCATCAGGCCCTTAGCAGCACAATGAGTGGATTCAGGTATGATGATTCTAACTGAAATCAGTCACACAGAAAAAGAAACATCATAAGATATCAGTAATACACGGAATGTAAACTTGGCTACACAGGAACTGAATTACAGAACAGAACAGGGTCTCAAATTTAGAAAACCAACTTATGCTTGCTTAAGGGGAAAGGTGAGTTGGGGTGCTGCATAAAACCAGAGATTGAAATGAGCACAGATAAAGTTCCTTAAGCCAAATATGGAATAGACAAGAGCTACTCCTTGCTCAACGAAATGGACTCAACACCGCATATTAAACGCCTAAGAATGTACCTGACTAGTAAGTATCTTAGAACCTATGGATTGCTATGTCTCAAAAAGAGAATCAAGCGTGTGTACAGGGGCATAAAGGCAGCAGTGATAGGATTGGAGAGGTTCGGTGAGCAAATGAAGACCCTTTGAAGTCATATTGCATGGTACCCATTCCACGGGTTTCAAGTACCCAGGTTTAAGGTATTCTTCCTTCAGCTAAAACATGCATGTGGAACCCAGAGTATGATCAACCGTGTGAACGGGAGACGTGTTCAAATATGTCTCAGTTTCCCTCCCCTGGTACTCGGGTGCAACATTCCAGACGCTTTACTAACACTCTCCCCACTTGGAGAGTCAGTCCCTTTAACCTCCTGTTTGGCCCAGTTTGCAATTTCTGCAGAAGATGAACAGGAATAGGGAGAACCAATGAGAGACTAGCTGGAGGTGTCTGGACGGGCAAATTTAACTCTCATTTCCCACCAGGAAGAGGAAATAACCAAAGGCTCAGCGTGCCGTGCCGGAACCAGATTAGGGCCTGAAGCCATCCTGCGGGGTTGCGGCCAGCTCACAAGAAAGCGAGTTGAAGAAAGGAGCTCAGGGGCACTGTAATTCACAAACCTGCAGAGTTATAAATGACAGCTATCGTCCAAAAATATACTGAAGTAAGGCTGCCAAGAGGACTTGAAAGTGGGGCAGAATTGCAGGAAACCGATTTCAGGAGGTAGACTGGAATTGCATTGAAAGCATAGGAAAAGAGGCAGAACGTCCACAATGATGCACTTGGCCAAAAAGGGCGTATGCGTTTTTCCTGAATATATTCAGGAAAAAACGCATACGCCCTTTTTGGCCAAGCAAGCAAGCTTGCAAACGAAATCTGCACTACAATGAAGTCTCACTTCCCCCAGGTCAAAAGGGCCATCTGAAAAAAGTGTAAAATCCAGAAAGGCAGGACAGGCCATGGAGAACTGGGATCCTTGTTATGCTGATGGGTGGGATGTAAATTGCCAACAGACACTCGGGAGAAGTGTATGGTGTTTCCTGAAACATCTAAGAAACAAAGCAACAGAGCCCAGGGAACTTCCACTTATGGTCCTATAGCTTAGGGAAATTAAAATCAAAAAGACACAGCCACCCCAAAGTTTGGGACGCCTCTGTTTACAAGAACCTCATTTACCGTACAAGTTCAATATCACAGAAAGTGAAAAATGGATAAAGAACTTCTGGTACTTACGTACAATGCAGTATCACTCAGCAATGAAATCTATGTCATCAGGCCCGTAGCAGCATAATGAGTGGATTCAGGTACGATGATTCTAACTGAAATAAGTCACACAGAAAAAGAAACATCATAAGATATCAGTAATACACGGAATGTAAACTTGGCTACACAGGAACTGAATTCCAAAACAGAACAGGGTCTCAAATTTAGAAAACCAACTTATGCTTGCTTAAGGGGAAAGGTGAGTTGGGGTGCTGCATAAAACCAGAGATTGAAATGAGCACAGATAAAGTTCCTTAAGCCAAATATGGAATAGACAAGAGCTACTCCTTGCTCAACGAAATGGACTCAACACCCCATATTAAACGCCTAAGAATGTACCTGACTAGTAAGTATCTTAAAACCTATGGATTGCTATGTCTCCAAAAGAGAATCAAGCATGTGTACAGGAGCATAAACGCAGCAGTGATAGGATTGGAGAGGTTCGGTGAGCAAATGAAGACCCTTTGAAGTCATATTGCATGGAACCCATTCCACGGGTTTCAACTACCCAGGTTTAAGGTATTCTTCCTTCAGCTAAAACATGCATGTGGAACCTAGAGTATGATCAACCATATGATCGGGAGACGTGTTCAAAAATGTCTCAGTTTTCGTACCCTGGAACTCGGGTGCAACATTCCAGACGCTTTACTAACACTCTCCCGTCTTGGAGAGTCAGCGTCTTTAACCTCCTGTTTGGCCCAGTTTGCAATTTCTGCGGAAGATGAACAGGAATAGCGAGAATCAATGAGAGACTAGCTGGAGGTGTCTGGACGGGCAAATTTAACTCTCATTTCCCACCAGGAAGAGGAAATAACCAAAGGCTCAGCGTGCCGTGCCGGAACCAGATTAGGGCCTGAAGCCATCCTGCGGTGTTGCGGCCAGCTCACAAGAAAGCGAGTTGAAGAAAGGAGCTCAGGGGCACTGTAATTCACAAACCTGCAGAGTTATAAATGACAGCTATCGTCCAAAAATATACTGAAGTAAGGCTGCCAAGAGGACATGAAAGCGGGGCAGAATTGCAGGAAACTGATTTCAGGAGGTAGACTGGAATTGCATTGAAAGCATAGGAAAAGAAGCAGAACGGCCACAATGATGCACTTGGCCAAAAAGGGCGTATGCGTTTTTTCCTGAATATATTCAGGAAAAAACGCATACGCCCTTTTTGGCCAACCAAGCAAGCTTGCAAAGGAAATCTGCACTACAATGAAGTCTCACTTCCCCCGGGTCAAAAGGGCCATCTGAAAAAAGTGTAAAATCCAGCAAGGCAGGACAGGCCATGGACAACTGGGAGCCTTGTTATGCTGATGGGCGGGATGTAAATTGCCAACAGACACTCGGGAGAAGTGTATGATGTTTCCTGAAACATCTAAGAAACAAAGCAACAGAGCCTAGGGCACTTCCACTTATGGTCCTATAGCTTAGGGAAATTAAAATCAAAAAGACACAGCCACCCCAAAGTTTGGGACGCCTCTGTTTACAAGAACCTCATTTACCGTACAAGTTCAATATCACAGAAAGTGAAAAATGGATAAAGAACTTGTGGTACTTACGTACAATGCAGTATCACTCAGCAATGAAATCTATGTCATCAGGCCCGTAGCAGCATAATGAGTGGATTCAGGTACGATGATTCTAACTGAAATAAGTCACACAGAAAAAGAAACATCATAAGATATCACTAATACACGGAATGTAAACTTGGCTACACAGCAACTGAATTCCAAAACAGAACAGGGTCTCAAATTTAGAAAACCAACTTATGCTTGCTTAAGGGGAAAGGTGAGTTGGGGTGCTGCATAAAACCAGAGATTGAAATGAGCACAGATAAAGTTCCTTAAGCCAAATATGGAATAGACAAGAGCTACTCCTTGCTCAACGAAATGGACTCAACACCCCATATTAAACGCCTAAGAATGTACCTGACTAGTAAGTATCTTAAAACCTATGGATTGCTATGTCTCCAAAAGAGAATCAAGCATGTGTACAGGAGCATAAACGCAGCAGTGATAGGATTGGAGAGGTTCGGTGAGCAAATGAAGACCCTTTGAAGTCATATTGCATGGAACCCATTCCACGGGTTTCAACTACCCAGGTTTAAGGTATTCTTCCTTCAGCTAAAACATGCATGTGGAACCTAGAGTATGATCAACCATATGATCGGGAGACGTGTTCAAATATGTCTCAGTTTTCGTACCCTGGAACTCGGGTGCAACATTCCAGACGCTTTACTAACACTCTCCCGTCTTGGAGAGTCAGCACCTTTAACCTCCTGTTTGGTCCAGTTTGCAATTTCTGCGGAAGATGAACAGGAATAGCGAGAACCAATGAGAGACTAGCTGGAGGTGTCTGGACGGGCAAATTTAACTCTCATTTCCCACCAGGAAGAGGAAATAACCAAAGGCTCAGCATGCCGTGCAGGAACAAGATTAGGGCCTGAAGCCATCCTGCGGTGTTGCGGCCAGCTCACAAGAAAGCGAGTTGAAGAAAGGAGCTCAGGGGCACTGTAATTCACAAACCTGCAGAGTTATAAATGACAGCTATCGTCCAAAAATATACTGAAGTAAGGCTGCCAAGAGGACTTGAAAGCGGGGCAGAATTGCAGGAAACCGATTTCAGGAGATAGACTGGAATTGCATTGAAAGCATAGGAAAAGAGGCAGAACGTCCACAATGATGCACTTGGCCAAAAAGGGCGTATGCGTTTTTTCCTGAATATATTCAGGAAAAAACGCATACGCCCTTTTTGGCCAACCAAGCAAGCTTGCAAAGGAAATCTGCACTACAATGAAGTCTCACTTCCCCCCGGTCAAAAGGGCCATCTGAAAAAAGTGTAAAATCCAGCAAGGCAGGACAGGCCATGGAGAACTGGGATCCTTGTTATGCTGATGGGTGGGATATAAATTGCCAACAGACACTCGGGAGAAGTGTATGGTGTTTCCTGAAACATCTAAGAAACAAAGCAACAGAGCCTAGGGCACTTCCACTTATGGTCCTATAGCTTAGGGAAATTAAAATCAAAAAGACACAGCCACCCCAAAGTTTGGGACGCCTCTGTTTACAAGAACCTCATTTACCGTACAAGTTCAATATCACAGAAAGTGAAAAATGGATAAAGAACTTGTGGTACTTACGTACAATGCAGTATCACTCAGCAATGAAATCTATGTCATCAGGCCCGTAGCAGCATAATGAGTGGATTCAGGTACGATGATTCTAACTGAAATAAGTCACACAGAAAAAGAAACATCATAAGATATCAGTAATACACGGAATGTAAACTTGGCTACACAGGAACTGAATTCCAAAACAGAACAGGGTCTCAAATTTAGAAAACCAACTTATGCTTGCTTAAGGGGAAAGGTGAGTTGGGGTGCTGCATAAAACCAGAGATTGAAATGAGCACAGATAAAGTTCCTTAAGCCAAATATGGAATAGACAAGAGCTACTCCTTGCTCAACGAAATGGACTCAACACTGCATATTAAACGCCTAAGAATGTACCTGACTAGTAAGTATCTTAAAACCTATGGATTGCTATGTCTCCATAAGAGAATCAAGCGTGTGTACAGGGGCATAAACGCAGCAGTGATAGGATTGGAGAGGTTCGGTGAGCAAATGAAGACCCTTTGAAGTCATATTGCATGTTACCCATTCCACGGGTCTCAACTCTCCAGGTTTAAGGTATTCTTCCTTCAGCTAAAACATGCATGTGGAACCCAGAGTATGATCAACCGTGTGAACAGGAGACGTGTTCAAATATGTCTCAGTTTTCCTCCCCGGTACTCGGGTGCAACATTCCAGACGCTTTACTAACACTCTCCCCACTTGGAGAGTCAGCGCCTTTAAACTCCTGTTTGGCCCACTTTGCAATTTCTGCAGAAGATGAACAGGAATAGGGTGAACCAATGAGAGACTAGCTGGAGGTGTCTGGACGGGCAAATTTAACTCTCATTTCCCACCAGGAAGAGGAAATAACCAAAGGCTCAGCGTGCCGTGCCGGAACCAGATTAGGGCCTGAAGCCATCCTGCGGTGTTGCGGCCAGCTCAAAAGAAAGCGAGTTGAAGAAAGGAGTTCAGGGGCACTGTAATTCACAAACCTGCAGAGTTATAAATGACAGCTATCGTCCAAAAATATACCGAAGTAAGGCTGCCAAGAGGACTTGAAAGCGGGGCAGAATTGCAGGAAACCGATTTCAGGAGGTAGACTGGAATTGCATTGAAAGCATAGGAAAAGAGGCAGAACGTCCACAATGATGCACTTGGCCAAAAAGGGCGTATGCGTTTTTTCCTGAATATATTCAGGAAAAAACGCATACGCACTTTTTGGCAAACCAGGCAAGCTTGCAAAGGAAATCTGCACTACAATGAAGTCTCACTTCCCCCCGGTCAAAAGGGCCATCTGAAAAAAGTGTAAAATCCAGAAATGCAGGAAAGGCCATGGAGAACTGGGAGCCTTGTTATGCTGATGAGCGGGATGTAAATTGCCAACAGACACTCGGGAGAAGTGTATGGTGTTTCCTGAAACATCTAAAAAACAAAGCAACAGAGCAGAGGGCACTTCCACTTATGGTCCTATAGCTTAGGGAAATTAAAATCGAAAAGACACAGCCACCCCAAAGTTTGGGACGCCTCTGTTTACAAGAACCTCGTTTACCGTACAACTTCAATATCACAGAAAGTGAAATATGGATAAAGAACTTGTGGTACTTACGTACAATGCAGTATCGCTCAGCAATGAAATCTATGTCATCAGGCCCTTAGCATCACAATGAGTGGATTCAGGTATGATGATTCTAACTGAAATAAGTCACACAGAAAAAGAAACATCATAAGATATCAGTAATACACGGAATGTAAACTTGGCTACACAGGAACTGAATTCCAAAACAGAACAGGGTCTCAAATTTAGAAAACCAACTTATGCTTGCTTAAGGGGAAAGGTGAGTTGGGGTGCTGCATAAAACCAGAGATTGAAATGAGCACAGATAAAGTTCCTTAAGCCAAATATGGAATAGACAAGAGCTACTCCTTGCTCAACGAAATGGACACAACACCCCATATTAAACGCCTAAGAATGTACCTGACTAGTAAGAATCTTAATACCTATGGATTGCTATGTCTCCGAAAGAGAACCAAGCATGTGTACAGGGGCATAAATGCAGCAGTGATAGGATTGGAGAGGTTCGGTGAGCAAATGAAGACCCTTTGAAGTCATATTGCATGGTACCCATTCCACGGGTTTCAACTACCCAGGTTTAAGGTATTCTTCCTTCAGCTAAAACATGCATGTGGAACGTAGAGTATGATCAACCATGTGATCGGGAGACGTGTTCAAATATGTCTCAGTTTTCCTCCCCTGGTACTCGGGTGCAACATTCCAGACGCTTTACTAACACTCTCCCAACTTGGAGAGTCAGTCCCTTTAACCTCCTGTTTGGCCCAGTTTGCAATTTCTGCGGAAGATGAACAGGAATAGCGAGAACCAATGAGAGACTAGCTGGAGGTGTCTGGACGGGCAAATTTAACTCTCATTTCCCACCAGGAAGAGGAATTAACCAAAGTCTCAGGGTGCCGTGCCCGAAACAGATTAGGGCCTGAAGACATCTTGCGGTGTTGCGGCCAGCTCAAAAGAAAGCAAGTTGAAGAAAGGAGCTCAGGGGCACTGTAATTCACAAACCTGCAGAGTTATAAATGACAGCTATCGTCCAAAAATATACTGAAGTAAGGCTGCCAAGAGGACTTGAAAGTGGGGCAGAATTGCAGGAAACCGATTTCAGGAGGTAGACTGGAATTGCATTGAAAGCATAGGGAAAGAGGCAGAACGTCCACAATGATGCACTTGGCCAAAAAGGGCGTATGCGTTTTTTCCTGAATATATTCAGGAAAAAACGCATACGCCCTTTTTGGCCAACCAAGCAAGCTTGCAAAGGAAATCTGCACTACAATGAAGTCTCACTTCCCCCCGGTCAAAAGGGCCATCTGAAAAAAGTGTAAAATCCAGCAAGGCAGGACAGGCCATGGAGAACTGGGAGCCTTGTTATGCTGATGGGCGGGATGTAAATTGCCAACAGACACTCGGGAGAAGTGTATGGTGTTTCCTGAAACATCTAAAAAACAAAGCAACAGAGCCTAGGGCACTTCCACTTATGGTCCTATAGCTTAGGGAAATTAAAATCAAAAAGACACAGCCACCCCAAAGTTTGGGACGCCTCTGTTTACAAGAACCTCGTTTACCGTACAAGTTCAATATCACAGAAAGTGAAAAATGGATAAAGAACATGTGGTACTTATGTACAATGCAGTATCACTCAGCAATGAAATCTATGTCATCAGGCCCGTAGCAGCATAATGAGTGGATTCAGGTACGATGATTCTAACTGAAATAAGTCACACAGAAAAAGAAACATCATAAGATATCACTAATACACGGAATGTAAACTTGGCTACACAGGAACTGAATTACAGAACAGAACAGGGTCTCAAATTTAGAAAACCATCTTATGCTTGCTTAAGGGGAAAGGGGAGTTGGGGTGCTGCATAAAACCAGAGATTGAAATGAGCACAGATAAAGTTCCTTAAGCCAAATATGGAATAGACAAGAGCTACTCCTTGCTCAACGAAATGGACTCAACACCCCATATTAAACGCCTAAGAATGTACCTGACTAGTAAGTATCTTAAAACCTATGGATTGCTATGTCTCCAAAAGAGAATCAAGCGTGTGTACATGGGCATAAACGCAGCAGTGATAGGATTGGAGAGGTTCGGTGAGCAAATGAAGACCCTTTGAAGTCATATTGCATGGTACCCATTCCACGGGTTTCAACCACCCAGTTTTAAGGTATTCTTCCTTCAGCTAAAACATGCATGTGGAACCTAGAGTATGATCAACCATGTGATCGGGAGACGTGTTCAAATATGTCTCAGTTTTCGTACCCTGGTACTCGGGTGCAACATTCCAGATGCTTTACTAACACTCTCCCGACTTGGAGAGTCAGTCCCTTTAACCTCCTGTTTGGCCCAGTTTGCAATTTCTGCGGAAGATGAACAGGAATAGCGAGAACCAATGAGAGACTAGCTGGAGGTGTCTGGACGGGCAAATTTAACTCTCATTTCCCACCAGGAAGAGGAATTAACCAAAGGCTCAGCGTGCCGTGCCGGAACCAGATTAGGGCCTGAAGCCATCCTGCGGTGTTGCGGCCAGGTCACAAGAAAGCGAGTTGAAGAAAGGAGCTCAGGGGCACTGTAATTCACAAACCTGCAGAGTTATAAATGACAGCTATCGTCCAAAAATATACTGAAGTAAGGCTGCCAAGAGGACTTGAAAGCGGGGCAGAATTGCAGGAAACCGATTTCAGGAGGTAGACTGGAATTGCATTGAAAGCATAGGAAAAGAGGCAGAACGTCCACAATGATGCACTTGGCCAAAAAGGGCGTATGCGTTTTTTCCTGAATATATTCAGGAAAAAACGCATACGCCCTTTTTGGCCAACCAAGCAAGCTTGCAAAGGAAATCTGCACTACAATGAAGTCTCACTTCCCCCAGGTCAAAAGGGCCATCTGAAAAAAGTGTAAAATCCAGAAAGGCAGGACAGGCCATGGAGAACTGGGAGCCTTGTTATGCTGATGGGCGGGATGTAAATTGCCAACAGCCACTCGGGAGAAGTGTATGGTGTTTCCTGAAACATCTAAAAAACAAAGCAACAGAGCCTAGGGCACTTCCACTTATGGTCTTATAGCTTAGGGAAATTAAAATCAAAAAGACACAGCCACCCCAAAGTTTGGGACGCCTCTGTTTACAAGAAACTCGTTTACCGTACAAGTTCAATATCACAGAAAGTGAAAAATGGATAAAGAACTTGTGGTACTTACGTACAATGCAGTATCACTCAGCAATGAAATCTATGTCATCAGGTCCGTAGCAGAATAATGAGTGGATTCAGGTATGATGATTCTAACTGAAATAAGTCACACAGAAAAAGAAACATCATAAGATATCACTAATACACGGAATGTAAACTTGGCTACACAGGAACTGAATTCCAAAACAAAACAGGGTCTCAAATTTAGAAAACCAACTTATGCTTGCTTAAGGGGAAAGGTGAGTTGGGGTGCTGCATAAAACCAGAGATTGAAATGAGCACAGATAAAGTTCCTTAAGCCAAATATGGAATAGACAAGAGCTACTCCTTGCTCAACGAAATGGACGCAACACCCCATATTAAACGCCTAAGAATGTACCTGACTAGTAAGTATCTTAAAACCTATGGATTGCTATGTCTCCAAAAGAGAATCAAGCGTGTGTACAGGGGCATAAACGCAGCAGTGATAGGATTGGAGAGGTTCGGTGAGCAAATGAAGACCCTTTGAAGTCATATTGCATGGTACCCATTCCAGGGGTCTCAACTCTCCAGGTTTAAGGTATTCTTCCTTCAGCTAAAACATGCACGTGGAACCCAGAGTATGATCAACCGTGTGAACGGGAGACGTGTTCAAATATGTCTCAGTTTTCGTACCCTGGTACTCGGGTGCAACATTCCAGACACTTTACTGACACTCTCCCGACATGGAGAGTCAGTCCCTTTAACCTCCTGTTTGGCCCAGTTTGCAATTTCTGCAGAAGATGAACAGGAATAGGGAGAACCAATGAGAGACTAGCTGGAGGTGTCTGGACGGGCAAATTTAACTCTCATTTCCCACCAGGAAGAGGAAATAACCAAAGGCTCAGCGTGCCGTGCCGGAACCAGATTAGGGCCTGAAGCCATCCTGCGGTGTTGTGACCAGCTCAAAAGAAAGCGAGTTGAAGAAAGGAGCTCAGGGGCACTGTAATTCACAAACCTGCAGAGTTATAAATGACAGCTATCGTCCAAAAATATACTGAAGTAAGGCTGCCAAGAGGACTTGAAAGCGGGGCAGAATTGCAGGAAACCAATTTCAGGAGGTAGACTGGAATTGCATTGAAAGCATAGGAAAAGAGGCAGAACGTCCACAATGATGCACTTGGCCACAAAGGGCGTATGCGTTTTTTCCTGAATATATTCAGGAAAAAACGCATACGCACTTTTTGGCCAACCAAGCAAGCTTGCAAAGGAAATCTGCACTACAATGAAGTCTCACTTCCCCCCGGTCAAAAGGGCCATCTGAAAAAAGTGTAAAATCCAGAAAGGCAGGACAGGCCATGGAGAACTGGGAGCCTTGTTATGCTGATGGGCGGGATGTAAATTGCCAACAGACACTCGGGAGAAGTGTATGGTGTTTCCTGAAACATCTAAAAAACAAAGCAACAGAGCCTAGGGCACTTCCACTTATGGTCCTATAGCTTAGGGAAATTAAAATCAAAAAGACACAGCCACCCCAAAGTTTGGAACGGCTCTGTTTACAAGAACCTCGTTTACAGTACAAGTTCAACATCGCAGAAAGTGAAAAATGGATAAAGAAGTTATGGTATTTACTTACAAAGCAATATCACTCAGCAATGAAATCTATGTCATCAGGCCCTTAGCAGCACAATGAGTGGATTTAGGTACGATGATTCTAACTGAAATAAGTCACACAGAAAAAGAAACATCATAAGATATCAGTAATACACGGAATGTAAACTTGGCTACACAGGAACTGAATTCCAAAACAGAACAGCGTCTCAAATTTAGAAAACCAACTTATGCTTGCTTAAGGGGAAAGGTGAGTTGGGGTGCTGCATAAAACCAGAGATTGAAATGAGCACAGATAAAGTTCCTTAAGCCAAATACGGAATAGACAAGAGCTACTCCTTGCTCAACGAAATGGACTCAACACCCCATATTAAACGCCTAAGAATGTACCTGACTAGTAAGTATCTTAAAACCTATGGATGGCTATGTCTCCAAAAGAGAATCAAGCATGTGTACAGGGGCATAAACGCAGCAGTGATAGGATTGGAGAGGTTCGATGAGCAAATGAAGACCCTTTGAAGTCATATTGCATGGTACCCATGCCACGGGTTTCAACTACCCAGTTTTAAGGTATTCTTCCTTCAGCTAAAACATGCATGTGGAACCTAGAGTATGATCAACCATGTGATCGGGAGACGTGTTCAAATATGTCTCAGTTTTCGTCCCCTGGAACTCAGGTGCAACATTCCACACGCTTTACTAACACTCTCCCGTCTTGGAGAGTCAGTCCCTTTAACCTCCTGTTTGGCCCAGTTTGCAATTTCTGCGGAAGATGAACAGGAATAGCGAGAACCAATGAGAGACTAGCTGGAGGTGTCTGGACGGGCAAATTTAACTCTCATTTCCCACCAGGAAGAGGAATTAACCAAAGGCTCATTGGGCCGTGCCGGAACCAGATTAGGGCCTGAAGCCATCCTGCGGTGTTGTGACCAGCTAAAAAGAAAGCGAGTTGAAGAAAGGAGCTCAGGGGCACTGTAATTCACAAACCTGCAGAGTTATAAATGACAGCTATCGTCCAAAAATATACTGAAGTAAGGCTGCCAAGAGGACTTGAAAGCGGGGCAGAATTGCAGGAAACCGATTTCAGGAGGTAGACTGGAATTGCATTGAAAGCATAGGAAAAGAGGCAGAACGTCCACAATGATGCACTTGGCCAAAAAGGGCGTATGCGTTTTTTCCTGAATATATTCAGGAAAAAACGCATACGCCCTTTTTGGCCAACCAAGCAAGCTTGCAAAGGAAATCTGCACTACAATGAAGTCTCACTTCCCCCCGGTCAAAAGGGCCATCTGAAAAAAGTGTAAAATCCAGAAAGGCAGGACAGGCCATGGAGAACTGGGAGCCTTGTTATGCTGATGGGCGGGATGTAAATTGCCAACAGACACTCGGGAGAAGTGTATGGTGTTTCCTGAAACATCTGAAAAACAAAGCAACAGAGCCTAGGGCACTTCCACTTATGGTCCTATAGCTTAGGGAAATTAAAATCAAAAAGACACAGCCACCCCAAAGTTTGGGACGCCTCTGTTTACAAGAACCTCGTTTACCGTACAAGTTCAATATCACAGAAAGTGAAAAATGGATAAAGTACTTGTGGTACTTACGTACAATGCAGTATCACTCAGCAATGAAATCTATGTCATCAGGCCCGTAGCAGCATAATGAGTGGATTCAGGTACGATGATTCTAACTGTAATAAGTCACACAGAAAAAGAAACATCATAAGATATCAGTAATACACGGAATGTAAACTTGGCTACACAGGAACTGAATTCCAAAACAGAACAGGCTCTCAAGTTTAGAAAACCAACTTATGCTTGCTTAAGGGGAAAGGTGAGTTGGGGTGCTGCATAAAACCAGAGATTGAAATGAGCACAGATAAAGTTCCTTAAGCCAAATATGGAATAGACAAGAGCTACTCCTTGCTCAACGAAATGGACTCAACACCCCATATTAAACGCCTAAGAATGTACCTGACTAGTAAGTATCTTAAAACGTATGGATTGCTATGTCTCCAAAAGAGAATCAAGCGTGTGTACAGGGGCATAAACGCAGCAGTGATAGGATTGGAGAGGTTCGGTGAGCAAATGAAGACCCTTTGAAGTCATATTGCATGGTACCCATTCCACGGGTTTCAACTACCCAGTTTTAAGGTATTCTTCCTTCAGCTAAAACATGCATGTGGAACCTAGAGTATGATCAACCATGTGATCGGGAGACGTGTTCAAATATGTCTCAGTTTTCGTCCCCTGGAACTCAGGTGCAACATTCCACACGCTTTACTAACACTCTCCCGACATAGAGAGTCAGTCCCTTTAACCTCCTGTTTGGCTCAGTTTGCAATTTCTGCGGAAGATGATCAGGAATAGGGAGAACCAATGAGAGACTAGCTGGAGTTGTCTGGACGGGCAAATTTAACTCTCATTTCCCACCAGGAAGAGGAATTAACCAAAGGCTCAGCGTGCCGTGCCGGAACCAGATTAGGGCCTGAAGCCATCCTGCGGTGTTGCGGCCAGGTCACAAGAAAGTGAGTTGAAGAGAGGAGCTCAGGGGCACTGTAATTCACAAACCTGCAGAGTTATAAATGACAGCTATCGTCCAAAAATATCCTGAAGTAAGGCTGCCAAGAGGACTTGAAAGCGGGGCAGAATTGCAGGAAACCGATTTCAGGAGGTAGACTGGAATTGCATTGAAAGCATAGGAAAAGAGGCAGAACGTCCACAATGATGCACTTGGCCAAAAAGGGCGTATGCGTTTTTTCCTGAATATATTCAGGAAAAAACGCATACGCACTTTTTGGCCAACCAAGCAAGCTTGCAAAGGAAATCTGCACTACAATGAAGTCTCACTTCCCCCCGGTCAAAAGGGACATCTGAAAAAAGTGTAAAATCCAGAAAGGCAGGACAGGCCATGGAGAACTGGGAGCCTTGTTATGCTGATGGGAGGGATGTAAATTGCCAACAGACACTCGGGAGAAGTGTATGGTGTTTCCTGAAACATCTACAAAACAAAGCAACAGAGCCTAGGGCACTTCCACTTATGGTCCTATAGCTTAGGGAAATTAAAATCAAAAAGACACAGCCACCCCAAAGTTTGGGACGGCTCTGTTTACAAAATCCTTGTTTACAGTACATGTTCAACATCGCAGAAAGTGAAAAATGGATAAAGAAGTTGTATTTACTTACAAAGCAATATCACTCAGCAATGAAATCTATGTCATCAGGCCCTTAGCAGCACAATGAGTGGATTCAGGTATGATGATTCTAACTGAAATAAGTCACACAGAAAAAGAAACATCATAAGATATCAGTAATACACGGAATGTAAACTTGGCTACACAGGAACTGAATTCCAAAACAGAACAGGGTCTCAAATTTAGAAAACCAACTTATGCTTGCTTAAGGGGAAAGGTGAGTTGGGGTGCTGCATAAAACCAGAGATTGAAATGAGCACAGATACCGTTCCATAAGCCAAATATGCAATAGACAAGAGCTACTCCTTGCTCAACGAAGTGGACTCAAAACCCCATATTAAACGCCTAAGAATGTACCTGACTAGTAAGAATCTTAATACCTATGGATTTATATATCTTCGAAAGAGAATCAAGCGTGTGTACAGCGGCATAAACGCAGCAGTGATAGGATTGGTGAGGTTCGGTGAGCAAATGCAGTCCCTTTGAAGTCATATTGCATTGTACCCATTCCATGGGTCTCAACTCACCAGGTTTAAGGGATTCTTCCTTCAGCTAAAACATGCATGTGGAACCCAGAGTATGATTCACCGTGTGATTGGAAACGTGTTCAAATGTGTCTCAGTTTTCGTTCCCTGGTACTCGGGTGCAACATTCCAGACGCTTTACTAACACTCTCCCCACTTGGAGAGTCAGTGCCTTTAACCTCCTGTTTGGCCCAGTTTGCAATTTCTCTGGAAAATGAACAGGAATAGGGAGAACCAATGATAGACTAGCTGGAGGTGTCTGGACGGGCAAATTTAACTCTCATTTCCCACCAGGAAGAGGAATTAACCAAAGGCTCAGCATGCCATGCCAGAACCACACTAGGGCCTGAAGCAATCCTGCGGTGTTGCGGCCAGCTCACAAGAAAGCGAGTTGAAGAAAGGAGCTCAGGGGCACGGTCATTCACAGACCTGCAGAGTTATAAATGACAGCTATCGTCCAAAAATATACTGAAGTAAGGCTGCCAAGAGGACTTGAAAGCGGGGCAGAATTGCAGGAAACCGATTTCCGGAGGTAGACTGGAATTGCATGTAAAGCATAGGAAAAGAGCAGAACGTCCACAATGATGCACTTGGCCAAAAAGGGCGTATGCGTTTTTTCCTGAATATATTCAGGAAAAAACGCATACGCCCTTTTTGGCCAACCAAGCAAACTTGCAAAGGAAATCTGCACTACAATGAAGTCTCACTTCCCCCCGGTCAAAAGGGCCATCTGAAAAATGTGTAAAATCCAGAAAGGCAGGACAGGCCATGGAGAACTGGGAGCCTTGTTATGCTGATGGGCGGGATGTAAATTGCCAACAGACACTCGGGAGAAGTGTATGGTGTTTCCTGAAACATCTAAAAAACAAAGCAACAGAGCCTAGGGCACTTCCACTTATGGTCCTATAGCTTAGGGAAATTAAAATCAAAAAGACACAGCCACCCCAAAATTTGGGACGCCTCTGTTTACGAGAACCGCGTTTACCGTACAAGTTCAACATCGCAGAAAGTGAAAAATGGATAAAGAACTTGTGGTACTTACGTACAATGCAGTATCACTCAGCAATGAAATCTATGTCATCAGGCCCTTAGCAGCACAATGAGTGGATTCAGATATGATGATTCTAACTGAAATAAGTCACACAGAAAAAGAAACATCATAAGATATCAGTAATACACGGAATGTAAAGTTGGCTACATAGGAACTGAATTACAGAACAGAACAGGGTCTCAAATTTAGAAAACCAACTTATGCTTGCTTAAGGGGAAAGGTGAGTTGGGGTGCTGCATAAAACCAGAGATTGAAAGGAGCACAGATAAAGTTCCTTAAGCCAAATATGGTATAGACAAGAGCTACTCCTTGCTCAACGAAATGGACTCAACACCCCATATTAAACGCCTAAGAATGTACCTGACTAGTAAGTATCTTAAAACCTATGGATTGCTATGTCTCCATAAGAGAATCAAGCGTGTGTACAGGGGCATAAACGCAGCAGTGATAGGATTGGAGAGGTTCGGTGAGCAAATGAAGACCCTTTGAAGTCATATTGCATGTTACCCATTCCACGGGTCTCAACTCTCCAGGTTTAAGGTATTCTTCCTTCAGCTAAAACATGCATGTGGAACCCAGAGTATGATCAACCGTGTGAACAGGAGACGTGTTCAAATATGTCTCAGTTTTCCTCCCCGGTACTCGGGTGCAATATTCCAGACGCTTTACTAACACTCTCCCGACTTGGAGAGTCAGTCCCTTTAACTTCCTGTTTGGCCCAGTTTGCAATTTCTGCGGAAGATGAACAGGAATAGGGAGAACCAATGAGAGACTAGCTGGAGGTGTCTGGACGGGCAAATTTAACTCTCATTTCCCACCAGGAAGAGGAAATAACCAAAGGCTCAGTGTGCCGTGCCGGAACCAGATTAGGGCCTGAAGCCATCCTGCGGTGTTGCGGCCAGTTCACAAGAAAGCGAGTTGAAGAAAGGAGCTCAGGGGCACTGTAATTCACAAACCTGCAGAGTTATAAATGACAGCTATCGTCCAAAAATATCCTGAAGTAAGGCTGCCAAGAGGACTTGAAAGCGGGGCAGAATTGCAGGAAACCGATTTCAGGAGGTAGACTGGAATTGCATTGAAAGCATAGGAAAAGAGGCAGAACGTCCACAATGATGCACTTGGCCAAAAAGGGCATATGCGTTTTTTCCTGAATATATTCAGGAAAAAACGCATACGCACTTTTTGGCCAACCAAGCAAGCTTGCAAAGGAAATCTGCACTACAATGAAGTCTCACTTCCCCCCGGTCAAAAGGGCCATCTGAAAAAAGTGTAAAATCCAGAAAGGGAGGACAAGCCATGGAGAACTGGGAGCCTTGTTATGCTGATGGGCGGGATGTAAATTGCCAACAGACACTCGGGAGAAGTGTATGGTGTTTCCTGAAACATCTAAGAAACAAAGCAACAGAGCCTAGGGCACTTCCACTTATGGTCCTATAGCTTAGGGAAATTAAAATCAAAAAGACACAGCCACCCCAAAGTTTGGGACGCCTCTGTTTACAAGAACCTCATTTACCGTACAAGTTCAATATCACAGAAAGTGAAAAATGGATAAAGAACTTGTGGTACTTACGTACAATGCAGTATCACTCAGCACTGAAATCTATGTCATCAGGCCCTTAGCAGCACAATGAGTGGATTCAGATATGATGATTCTAACTGAAATAAGTCACACAGAAAAAGAAACATCATAAGATATCAGTAATACACGGAATGTAAACTTGGCTACACAGGAACTGAATTACAGAACAGAACAGGGTCTCAAATTTAGAAAACCAACTTATGCTTGCTTAAGGGTAAAGGTGAGTTGGGGTGCTGCATAAAACCAGAGATTGAAAGGAGCACAGATAAAGTTCCTTAAGCCAAATATGGAATAGACAAGAGCTACTCCTTGCTCAACGAAATGGACTCAACACCCCATATTAAACGCCTAAGAATGTACCTGACTAGTAAGTATCTTAAAACCTATGGATTGCTATGTCTCCGAAAGAGAATCAAGCATGTGTACAGGGGCATAAACGCAGCAGTGATAGGATTGGAGAGGTTCGGTGAGCAAATGAAGACCCTTTGAAGTCATATTGCATGGTACCCATTCCACGGGTCTCAACTCTCCAGGTTTAAGGTATTCTTCCTTCAGCTAAAACATGCATGTGGAACCTAGAGTATGATCAAACATGTGATCGGGAGACGTGTTCAAATATGTCTCAGTTTTCGTACCCTGGTACTCGGGTGCAACATTCCAGATGCTTTACTAACACTCTCCCGACTTGGAGAGTCAGTCCCTTTAACCTCCTGTTTGGCCCAGTTTGCAATTTCTGCGGAAGATGAACAGGAATAGCGAGAACCAATGAGAGACTAGCTGGAGGTGTCTGGACGGGCAAATTTAACTCTCATTTCCCACCAGGAAGAGGAATTAACCAAAGGCTCAGCGTGCCGTGCCGGAACCAGATTAGGGCCTGAAGCCATCCTGCGGTGTTGCGGCCAGGTCACAAGAAAGCGAGTTGAAGAAAGGAGCTCAGGGGCACTGTAATTCACAAACCTGCAGAGTTATAAATGACAGCTATCGTCCAAAAATATACTGAAGTAAGGCTGCCAAGAGGACTTGAAAGCGGGGCAGAATTGCAGGAAACCGATTTCAGGAGGTAGACTGGAATTGCACTGAAAGCATAGGAAAACAGGCAGAATGTCCAGAATGATGCACTTTCCCAAAAAGGGCATATGCGTTTTTTCCTGAATATATTCAGGAAACAACGCATACGCCCTTTTTGGCCAACCAAGCAAGCTTGCAAAGGAAATCTGCACTACAATGAAGTCTCACTTCCGCCAGGTCAAAAGGGCCATCTGAAAAAAGTGTAAAATCCAGAAAGGCAGGACAGGCCATGGAGAACTGGGAGCCTTGTTATGCTGATGGGCGGGATGTAAATTGCCAACAGCCACTCGGGAGAAGTGTATGGTGTTTCCTGAAACATCTACAAAACAAAGCAACAGAGCCTAGGGCACTTCCACTTATGGTCTTATAGCTTAGGGAAATTAACATCAAAAAGACACAGCCACCCCAAAGTTTGGGACGCCTCTGTTTACAAGAAACTCGTTTACCGTACAAGTTCAATATCACAGAAAGTGAAAAATGGATAAAGAACTTGTGGTACTTACGTACAATGCAGTATCACTCAGCAATGAAATCTATGTCATCAGGCCCGTAGCAGAATAATGAGTGGATTCAGGTACGATGATTCTAACTGAAATAAGTCACACAGAAAAAGAAACATCATAAGATATCACTAATACACGGAATGTAAACTTGGCTACACAGGAACTGAATTCCAAAACAAAACAGGGTCTCAAATTTAGAAAACCAACTTATGCTTGCTTAAGGGGAAAGGTGAGTTGGGGTGCTGCATAAAACCAGAGATTGAAATGAGCACAGATAAAGTTCCTTAAGCCAAATATGGAATAGACAAGAGCTACTCCTTGCTCAACGAAATGGACGCAACACCCCATATTAAACGCCTAAGAATGTACCTGACTAGTAAGTATCTTAAAACCTATGGATTGCTATGTCTCCAAAAGAGAATCAAGCGTGTGTACAGGGGCATAAACGCAGCAGTGATAGGATTGGAGAGGTTCGGTGAGCAAATGAAGACCCTTTGAAGTCATATTGCATGGTACCCATTCCAGGGGTCTCAACTCTCCAGGTTTAAGGTATTCTTCCTTCAGCTAAAACATGCACGTGGAACCCAGAGTATGATCAACCGTGTGAACGGGAGACGTGTTCAAATATGTCTCAGTTTTCGTTCCCTGGTACTCGGGTGCAACATTCCAGACACTTTACTGACACTCTCCCGACATGGAGAGTCAGTCCCTTTAACCTCCTGTTTGGCCCAGTTTGCAATTTCTGCAGAAGATGAACAGGAATAGGGAGAACCAATGAGAGACTAGCTGGAGGTGTCTGGACGGGCAAATTTAACTCTCATTTCCCACCAGGAAGAGGAAATAACCAAAGGCTCAGCGTGCCGTGCCGGAACCAGATTAGGGCCTGAAGCCATCCTGCGGTGTTGTGACCAGCTCAAAAGAAAGCGAGTTGAAGAAAGGAGCTCAGGGGCACTGTAATTCACAAACCTGCAGAGTTATAAATGACAGCTATCGTCCAAAAATATACTGAAGTAAGGCTGCCAAGAGGACTTGAAAGCGGGGCAGAATTGCAGGAAACCGATTTCAGGAGGTAGACTGGAATTGCATTGAAAGCATAGGAAAAGAGGCAGAACGTCCACAATGATGCACTTGGCCAAAAAGGGCGTATGCGTTTTTTCCTGAATATATTCAGGAAAAAACGCATACGCCCTTTTTGGCCAACCAAGCAAGCTTGCAAAGGAAATCTGCACTACAATGAAGTCTCACTTCCCCCCGGTCAAAAGGGCCATCTGAAAAAAGTGTAAAATCCAGAAAGGCAGGACAGGCCATGGAGAACTGGGAGCCTTGTTATGCTGATGGGCGGGATGTAAATTGCCAACAGACACTCGGGAGAAGTGTATGGTGTTTCCTGAAACATCTAAAAAACAAAGCAACAGAGCCTAGGGCACTTCCACTTATGGTCCTATAGCTTAGGGAAATTAAAATCAAAAAGACACAGCCACCCCAAAGTTTGGAACGGCTCTGTTTACAAGAACCTCGTTTACAGTACAAGTTCAACATCGCAGAAAGTGAAAAATGGATAAAGAAGTTATGGTATTTACTTACAAAGCAATATCACTCAGCAATGAAATCTATGTCATCAGGCCCTTAGCAGCACAATGAGTGGATTTAGGTACGATGATTCTAACTGAAATAAGTCACACAGAAAAAGAAACATCATAAGATATCAGTAATACACGGAATGTAAACTTGGCTACACAGGAACTGAATTCCAAAACAGAACAGCGTCTCAAATTTAGAAAACCAACTTATGCTTGCTTAAGGGGAAAGGTGAGTTGGGGTGCTGCATAAAACCAGAGATTGAAATGAGCACAGATAAAGTTCCTTAAGCCAAATACGGAATAGACAAGAGCTACTCCTTGCTCAACGAAATGGACTCAACACCGCATATTAAACGCCTAAGAATGTACCTGACTAGTAAGTATCTTAAAACCTATGGATGGCTATGTCTCCAAAAGAGAATCATGCATGTGTACAGGGGCATAAACGCAGCAGTGATAGGATTGGAGAGGTTCGATGAGCAAATGAAGACCCTTTGAAGTCATATTACATGGTACCCATTCCACGGGTTTCAACTACCCAGGTTTAAGTTATTCTTCATTCAGCTAAAACATGCATGTGGAACCTAGAGTATGATCAACCATGTGATCGGGAGACGTGTTCAAATATGTCTCAGTTTTCGTACCCTGGTACTCGGGTACAACATTCCAGATGCTTTACTAACACTCTCCTGACTTGGAGAGTCAGTCCCTTTAACCTTCTGTTTGGCCCACTTTGCAATTTCTGCGGAAGATGAACAGGAATAGGGAGAACCAATGAGAGACTAGCTGGAGGTGTCTGGACGGGCAAATTTAACTCTCATTTCCCACCAGGAAGAGGAATTAACCAAAGGCTCAGCGTGCCTTGCCGGAACCAGATTAGGGCCTGAAGCCATCCTGCGGTGTTGTGACCAGCTCACAAGAAAGCGAGTTGAAGAAAGGAGCTCAGGGGCACTGTAATTCACAAACCTGCAGAGTTATAAATGACAGCTATCGTCCAAAAATATACTGAAGTAAGGCTGCCAAGAGGACTTGAAAGCGGGGCAGAATTGCAGGAAACCGATTTCAGGAGGTAGACTGGAATTGCATTGAAAGCATAGGAAAAGAGGCAGAACGTCCACAATGATGCACTTGGCCAAAAAGGGCGTATGCGTTTTTTCCTGAATATATTCAGGAAAAAACGCATACGCACTTTTTGGCCAACCAAGCAAGCTTGCAAAGGAAATCTGCACTACAATGAAGTCTCACTTCCCCCCGGTCAAAAGGGCCATCTGAAAAAAGTGTAAAATCCAGAAAGGGAGGACAAGCCATGGAGAACTGGGAGCCTTGTTATGCTGATGGGCGGGATGTAAATTGCCAACAGACACTCGGGAGAAGTGTATGGTGTTTCCTGAAACATCTAAGAAACAAAGCAACAGAGCCTAGGGCACTTCCACTTATGGTCCTATAGCTTAGGGAAATTAAAATCAAAAAGACACAGCCACCCCAAAGTTTGGGACGCCTCTGTTTACAAGAACCTCATTTACCGTACAAGTTCAATATCACAGAAAGTGAAAAATGGATAAAGAACTTGTGGTACTTACGTACAATGCAGTATCACTCAGCACTGAAATCTATGTCATCAGGCCCTTAGCAGCACAATGAGTGGATTCAGATATGATGATTCTAACTGAAATAAGTCACACAGAAAAAGAAACATCATAAGATATCAGTAATACACGGAATGTAAACTTGGCTACACAGGAACTGAATTACAGAACAGAACAGGGTCTCAAATTTAGAAAACCAACTTATGCTTGCTTAAGGGTAAAGGTGAGTTGGGGTGCTGCATAAAACCAGAGATTGAAAGGAGCACAGATAAAGTTCCTTAAGCCAAATATGGAATAGACAAGAGCTACTCCTTGCTCAACGAAATGGACTCAACACCCCATATTAAACGCCTAAGAATGTACCTGACTAGTAAGTATCTTAAAACCTATGGATTGCTATGTCTCCGAAAGAGAATCAAGCATGTGTACAGGGGCATAAACGCAGCAGTGATAGGATTGGAGAGGTTCGGTGAGCAAATGAAGACCCTTTGAAGTCATATTGCATGGTACCCATTCCACGGGTCTCAACTCTCCAGGTTTAAGGTATTCTTCCTTCAGCTAAAACATGCATGTGGAACCTAGAGTATGATCAAACATGTGATCGGGAGACGTGTTCAAATATGTCTCAGTTTTCGTACCCTGGTACTCGGGTGCAACATTCCAGATGCTTTACTAACACTCTCCCGACTTGGAGAGTCAGTCCCTTTAACCTCCTGTTTGGCCCAGTTTGCAATTTCTGCGGAAGATGAACAGGAATAGCGAGAACCAATGAGAGACTAGCTGGAGGTGTCTGGACGGGCAAATTTAACTCTCATTTCCCACCAGGAAGAGGAATTAACCAAAGGCTCAGCGTGCCGTGCCGGAACCAGATTAGGGCCTGAAGCCATCCTGCGGTGTTGCGGCCAGGTCACAAGAAAGCGAGTTGAAGAAAGGAGCTCAGGGGCACTGTAATTCACAAACCTGCAGAGTTATAAATGACAGCTATCGTCCAAAAATATACTGAAGTAAGGCTGCCAAGAGGACTTGAAAGCGGGGCAGAATTGCAGGAAACCGATTTCAGGAGGTAGACTGGAATTGCACTGAAAGCATAGGAAAACAGGCAGAATGTCCAGAATGATGCACTTTCCCAAAAAGGGCATATGCGTTTTTTCCTGAATATATTCAGGAAACAACGCATACGCCCTTTTTGGCCAACCAAGCAAGCTTGCAAAGGAAATCTGCACTACAATGAAGTCTCACTTCCGCCAGGTCAAAAGGGCCATCTGAAAAAAGTGTAAAATCCAGAAAGGCAGGACAGGCCATGGAGAACTGGGAGCCTTGTTATGCTGATGGGCGGGATGTAAATTGCCAACAGCCACTCGGGAGAAGTGTATGGTGTTTCCTGAAACATCTACAAAACAAAGCAACAGAGCCTAGGGCACTTCCACTTATGGTCTTATAGCTTAGGGAAATTAACATCAAAAAGACACAGCCACCCCAAAGTTTGGGACGCCTCTGTTTACAAGAAACTCGTTTACCGTACAAGTTCAATATCACAGAAAGTGAAAAATGGATAAAGAACTTGTGGTACTTACGTACAATGCAGTATCACTCAGCAATGAAATCTATGTCATCAGGCCCGTAGCAGAATAATGAGTGGATTCAGGTACGATGATTCTAACTGAAATAAGTCACACAGAAAAAGAAACATCATAAGATATCACTAATACACGGAATGTAAACTTGGCTACACAGGAACTGAATTCCAAAACAAAACAGGGTCTCAAATTTAGAAAACCAACTTATGCTTGCTTAAGGGGAAAGGTGAGTTGGGGTGCTGCATAAAACCAGAGATTGAAATGAGCACAGATAAAGTTCCTTAAGCCAAATATGGAATAGACAAGAGCTACTCCTTGCTCAACGAAATGGACGCAACACCCCATATTAAACGCCTAAGAATGTACCTGACTAGTAAGTATCTTAAAACCTATGGATTGCTATGTCTCCAAAAGAGAATCAAGCGTGTGTACAGGGGCATAAACGCAGCAGTGATAGGATTGGAGAGGTTCGGTGAGCAAATGAAGACCCTTTGAAGTCATATTGCATGGTACCCATTCCAGGGGTCTCAACTCTCCAGGTTTAAGGTATTCTTCCTTCAGCTAAAACATGCACGTGGAACCCAGAGTATGATCAACCGTGTGAACGGGAGACGTGTTCAAATATGTCTCAGTTTTCGTTCCCTGGTACTCGGGTGCAACATTCCAGACACTTTACTGACACTCTCCCGACATGGAGAGTCAGTCCCTTTAACCTCCTGTTTGGCCCAGTTTGCAATTTCTGCAGAAGATGAACAGGAATAGGGAGAACCAATGAGAGACTAGCTGGAGGTGTCTGGACGGGCAAATTTAACTCTCATTTCCCACCAGGAAGAGGAAATAACCAAAGGCTCAGCGTGCCGTGCCGGAACCAGATTAGGGCCTGAAGCCATCCTGCGGTGTTGTGACCAGCTCAAAAGAAAGCGAGTTGAAGAAAGGAGCTCAGGGGCACTGTAATTCACAAACCTGCAGAGTTATAAATGACAGCTATCGTCCAAAAATATACTGAAGTAAGGCTGCCAAGAGGACTTGAAAGCGGGGCAGAATTGCAGGAAACCGATTTCAGGAGGTAGACTGGAATTGCATTGAAAGCATAGGAAAAGAGGCAGAACGTCCACAATGATGCACTTGGCCAAAAAGGGCGTATGCGTTTTTTCCTGAATATATTCAGGAAAAAACGCATACGCCCTTTTTGGCCAACCAAGCAAGCTTGCAAAGGAAATCTGCACTACAATGAAGTCTCACTTCCCCCCGGTCAAAAGGGCCATCTGAAAAAAGTGTAAAATCCAGAAAGGCAGGACAGGCCATGGAGAACTGGGAGCCTTGTTATGCTGATGGGCGGGATGTAAATTGCCAACAGACACTCGGGAGAAGTGTATGGTGTTTCCTGAAACATCTAAAAAACAAAGCAACAGAGCCTAGGGCACTTCCACTTATGGTCCTATAGCTTAGGGAAATTAAAATCAAAAAGACACAGCCACCCCAAAGATTGGAACGGCTCTGTTTACAAGAACCTCGTTTACAGTACAAGTTCAACATCGCAGAAAGTGAAAAATGGATAAAGAAGTTATGGTATTTACTTACAAAGCAATATCACTCAGCAATGAAATCTATGTCATCAGGCCCTTAGCAGCACAATGAGTGGATTTAGGTACGATGATTCTAACTGAAATAAGTCACACAGAAAAAGAAACATCATAAGATATCAGTAATACACGGAATGTAAACTTGGCTACACAGGAACTGAATTCCAAAACAGAACAGCGTCTCAAATTTAGAAAACCAACTTATGCTTGCTTAAGGGGAAAGGTGAGTTGGGGTGCTGCATAAAACCAGAGATTGAAATGAGCACAGATAAAGTTCCTTAAGCCAAATACGGAATAGACAAGAGCTACTCCTTGCTCAACGAAATGGACTCAACACCGCATATTAAACGCCTAAGAATGTACCTGACTAGTAAGTATCTTAAAACCTATGGATGGCTATGTCTCCAAAAGAGAATCATGCATGTGTACAGGGGCATAAACGCAGCAGTGATAGGATTGGAGAGGTTCGATGAGCAAATGAAGACCCTTTGAAGTCATATTACATGGTACCCATTCCACGGGTTTCAACTACCCAGGTTTAAGTTATTCTTCATTCAGCTAAAACATGCATGTGGAACCTAGAGTATGATCAACCATGTGATCGGGAGACGTGTTCAAATATGTCTCAGTTTTCGTACCCTGGTACTCGGGTACAACATTCCAGATGCTTTACTAACACTCTCCTGACTTGGAGAGTCAGTCCCTTTAACCTTCTGTTTGGCCCACTTTGCAATTTCTGCGGAAGATGAACAGGAATAGGGAGAACCAATGAGAGACTAGCTGGAGGTGTCTGGACGGGCAAATTTAACTCTCATTTCCCACCAGGAAGAGGAATTAACCAAAGGCTCAGCGTGCCTTGCCGGAACCAGATTAGGGCCTGAAGCCATCCTGCGGTGTTGTGACCAGCTCACAAGAAAGCGAGTTGAAGAAAGGAGCTCAGGGGCACTGTAATTCACAAACCTGCAGAGTTATAAATGACAGCTATCGTCCAAAAATATACTGAAGTAAGGCACCCAAGAGGACTTGATAGCGGGGCAGAATTGCAGGAAACCGATTTCAGGAGGTAGACTGGAATTGCATTGAAAGCATAGGAAAAGAGGC